>NC_058409.1:32492790-32820120 GCF_002201575.2 Neomonachus schauinslandi | reverse complement strand
GATCTCAGGGTAGTGGGATCAAGCCCTGCATTGGGTTCCACACTCTTTGGGGAGTTTGCTTGGGATTCTCTGTCTCCCTCGCCCTCTGCCCCTCCCCACCATGCACCCACTTGCGCTCTCTAATAAATAAATAAATCTTCAAAAATAAAAGAGTGTGGTCTTGGGATGAGGAGGACCTGAGCTGATGACAGTGGTGAGGGTGATGATTTTAATGTCAGTTCCCCCAAAACAGACCCTGAGACCATGACTTGGGCACAGGCTGGGAGGAGATCCCAAAAAGCACAAGTGCGGGAGGGGAAAATAAGACAGGGATAGGAGAAGGGCCAGCCATGCCTCATGGAACAGGTCACTGGTGTGGACAAGTGAGGCTCAATTCCACCGGGGTCTCTGCGAGGCTGTGGAGAAGACACCTCAGAATTGCCCCAATCATGGAAGTGGGATACTTGTCCAGTGATGCCACCCTTCTCCAGCTGAGGGCTTCCCCTGGAGGTGTAAATCCCCGTACTTTTGAGCTGCTGTGCCTCCAGACTGAGCAAACTTCTTTAACACCCAAGGAAGTCCTCAGGCAGAGAAAAAAGGAGAGGCAGGCTCTGGAGGGGAAGCTGTTGGTCTGTATGGGGACTGTCCAACAAGGCTGCATGCGAGCTCAGAAGTGGCTTGAAGAGATATGCGGCAGGGCATGATGATGACAATGATGATGACGACAACAGTAATACTAGCTGCAGTAGGTAACCTTTTCTGAGTGCTTACCATGGACCAGACATGATGCTAAGCATCTCATGTAAATGCATGATCACGGTCTATCCTTACAACCCTCAGGAGGTGCCAGTGCTATTACTATCCTTATTTTACAGATGGGGAAACTGAGGCACTGAGAGGTTATGTGATATGCCCAAAGGTACATAGCTAGGAGATGATGAAGCCCATGCTGGATCTCATGTATTGTGACTCCAGAGCCCATACCTTCAATCGCTACTGCATACTGCCTCAAAAAGACTGGCAATGAGCTGGGAAGAAGAGATGAATCTGAGAATGATTTAAGACAGTGCGATCCAATACAATAGCCACCAGCCGTGCGTGGCTACTGAGCACTTGGAAATGTGACTAGTACAACTAAAGCAGTGAAGTTTGAATTTTATTTAATTTTAATTAAAATAGTTATGCATGCCTAGGGGCTACTGCATTGGACAGTGGAAATTTAGGAGATGGAATATTCTGCCCTTGAAGAAGGTAAAGAATACTTAGATGTTTACCAATATGGTGATGTTATGATGCATCTTTATGTGTGTCACAGTTAATTAATTACAAAGAGTATTGAAAATTTTGGGGGCGCCCAGGTGGCTCAGTCGTTAAGCGTCTGCCTTCGGCTCAGTTCACGATCCCGGGGTCCTGGGATCGAGCCCCACATCGGGCTCCCTGCTCCACGGGAAGCCTGCTTCTCCCTCTCCCACTCCCCCTGCTTGTGCTCCCTCTCTCGCTGTCTCCATCAAATATATAAATAAAATCTTAAAAAAAAAAAAAGAAAATTCTGAAATTAATGAATTTTTTATATTTAATAAAATCAAACTAAAGCAGGCACACAGTTTTAAAAACACAGTATTACAAAATTTATAGCAGTAGTACCCTTTCCCATTGTACTCCTGGTTCCTGCTCTCCAGATGCAACCACTTTTATTTCTTCTAGATATATCTCCTGATACTTACTTTGTATTTCTAAACAGTATCTATTAAACAGTACCTATTAGTTTCATTCTATGGAAGATACAGATTTAGCTTTTTATACTATATGCCCACCAGTTATTTACATAACCTCTATCCCATCCCAGGGCCCTTCTCATCATCCCTAAAGAGTCACATCACTGGTTAGTTCAAGATTCAATGTTCACATTAGTAAAATGTTGTAATTATTAGTTACATATAAGTGAGGGGATGACTTCATGTCATTTTTCATACAAGTGTCTATCTTTCATTTCCTCCATTTTCAGCTTACTCATTATTAATTTAGCCTCAAACTTTCAGACAAGCTCTAAGAAGCCTCTCAATACAATCAACCACATTTTTTATCATTTTGATTTTCATTGAGACATCCCTCCTGGAGCCCTCAGATCTGTGAGGGCCTTTGGCAGCACCATTACCCTGTGGCTTCCCACCAATATTTTCCTGGGATTCCTCGTGCCTCCCTCCTATTTTAGATTTGCTATGCCAGGATCCCATGCAATCTTCTTTCTTGATTTAGCCCCTGGGCTATTTAATATTACCTCTAGTAGCTTTTTTCACAAATGGTAAATGGAAAGTTACTATTTAGAAGGTGTTTCGTTCTTCATTTGATAGTCTAGCCAGGCATGGAAGTCTCAGTTGTAAATTACCCTCCCTCAGGAACATGAAGGCATTGCTCTGTTGTCCCTTAAGCTTACAGTGCTGACATGAGGGAGTGTAATGCCATTCTGATTCCTGATCATTGAATGTTACCTCTTTTCCTCTCTGGAAGTTTTCATTATCTTCTCTGGCTCCAGTATTTGAAGTATTAGAATAATGCGTCTTGCTGCAGATACTTTCCATACATTGCAGTAGGTTAGTGGTGGGCCCTTTCAGTCTAGAAATACATGACTTTTGGTTCTAGAGAATTTTCTGGCAAAATTTCTTAGATAATTCTTTTCCTCTCCTACCCCTTCTACACACACATACATTCTCTACACACACACACACACACACAATTCCTCTGGAGAATCCTGATTAATACACTTTGTTAGGTATTAAATAGTACTACAATCTTGTAAAGAAAACCCTCATTTTTGGAGATGCATAATAACATATTCAGGGGTAAAATATCATGATATATATAATTTACAATGGTTCAGCAAACACAGACACACAAAAGCAAATAGGCAAAATGTTAACAATGAATAAATATAGGAGGTGGGGGTATGGGAGTTTATTGCATTTTTTAAAATGTTTTATTTATTTATTCATGAGAGTCAGAGAGAGAGAGAGGCAGAGGCAGAGGCAGAGGGAGAAACAGGCTCCCCACCTAGCAGGGAGCCCGATGTGGAACTCGATCCCAGGACCCTGGGATCATGACCTGAGCCGAAGGCAGACACTTAACCATCTGAGCCACCCAGGTGCCCTGCATTCTTTTAGTATTTTTTCTGTTTAAAACTTTCCAGAGGGGCGCCTGGGTGGCTCAGTTGGTTAAGCGACTGCCTTCGGCTCAGGTCATGATCCTGGAGTCCCGGGATCGAGTCCCGCATCGGGCTCCCTGCTCGGCGGGGAGTCTGCTTCTCCCTCTGACTCTCCTCCCTCTCATGCTCTCTGTCTCTCATTCTCTCTCTCTCAAATAAAAAAAAAAAAAAAAAAAAAAACTTTCCAGAGTAGAAAGTCAAGTCAATTAGGAAATAAAAAATCAGAGCAGTAAGTGGGAACTGGCAGTATTAGAAGTTCATCTCATTTCTCATGGTAATCAAGTAGATAAAGTTTTAAAAGCTTCTGGTGGGCTGAGGTGACAAAGGAGAGGTCTTGAGCTGGAAGTAAGCAGAAACTATTACTGAGACTACTACCAACCAGGAGTTTCAAAGAGCTGTACTGTCAGTGATGGGATGGATCAAGGGAAAAATAATCTATCCCATGGTTTGGGGATATGGCTGTGCTCAGGCCTGTATCATGAGAAAGGAAAGTCTCCCTCTAAGAAGCTATAATCATGAGCCTGTCCTCAAGCAGAATTGGACTACAAACTTATACTACTTGCCTCATCTAGGAACCCATACCCTTAGAAATTAATGTAAGAGAGTGGTCCATGATATTCTTTAGATACCAAGTACAAGCAAACAATCCAAGAATTACTGGGCAACTGGGTGATTCAGTTGGTTAAGTGTCTGACTCTTGGTTTCAGCTCAGGGCATGATCTCAGGGTCATGAGATAGAGCCCTGCCTCAGGCTCTGAGCTAAGCATGGAGGCTGCTGAAGATTTTCTCTCTCCCTCTGCCCCTCTCCTGCCCACACACGCTCTCTTTCTCTCTCTCAAACAAAACAAAACAAAAATTACTTATAAAAAGTTGAACAAGAGGGAGTCAATGGACAAAAATGGTGCTGTGGAATACTCAAGCACTTCAGACACTGGACTTTCGGGTACTAACTGGATACAGACCATCAAGAAGTAGATTTAAAGTGGTCAAATACATTTTTTTCAAAAGGGACTTACAGTGTGAGAAATAAAAAAACTATCATGAACACCAGGTGGGTTTAACTCAGAAAGGAATGAAATAAAATTCCAAATGAACAACAGAAATACTGAAATTAAAAACCTAATGGGTAGATTGCTTCCAGAAATGTCAGAGGAGTGAAGCAGACATGAAGCCCTCCCATAGATAACAATAATAGAAATAAGACTAAAGAAATATGTTTTAGAGGACATCTAAGTAAAATTTTGGACTGTGGAGAGAGTCCAAAAGCAGACAGAAGCAAGAGAGTTTAATCTCAATAAACTGCCACAGGAAGGGGTCTGAATTGAGAGTTTATGTCTTCCCGGACTGAGGATGATGCCCAACCCTTACAGCTCTAGTTGTAAAAAAAACAAAAAACAAAAAAATAGCAGTGGAAAACCACAGCCTTACCAGCTAAGGTGCCAAAGATCAGAGTTCAAGGCTGAAAACGTAGCTAGAAATCTACAGGAAAAGTACTGGCAGCAGAAAAACCACAGAAAGAGTATAAAACTCTGAGTATAAACTCTGCCCAACTTCTGGGCCAAGAGCTAAACTACGCATGTGTGGGAAGAGGCACTAAGAGGCCTAGGGAAAAAGTGGGCAGAAACCAGAAAGCAATCTGCTCTTGAGTAAAAAAACTGTGTGCTGCCCTCTCTGTGAGTTTGCTGCCTTTTTTCCAAAATTGAGTTAACTTCCCAAACATGCACAAGTCAGGTACCAGAAAGTTGAATCTTACAGGCTTGAAAGGTCAGAGACAGAGCCCCAAACCAGCCAAAATAGCTAGAAATTAAGAAGAGGGGAATCACTAAAAGCAAGAAAATCAAAGAGAGTGACCTCTATCTCTGTCGAAATCCTTGACTAAACACTACATTACAAGAAGTGGAAAATTCCCAAAGGATCAGGTGGGAAAAGTAGCAATGAGAAGCCATAAGAACAGAGATATTCAATGCTGCATACTCTAAGGGTGACAAAAGTAACACTGGAGTCCAGACGAGTTAATTGCCTACTAGAAAACAAAATGCACCTCAGAAGAATGAAGGAGAATCTAGAGTTGCCATAACGTATCATCTGTAAGGCTCAATTTTCAACCAGAAATTACTAGATATACCAAGAAATGTTAAGTGTGCTCTGTATTCAGGGGAAAAGGCAGCCAGTAGGAACTGACTCTGAATGCCTCCACATGTTGAATTTAGCAGACTTTAAAGCAATTATTATAAGTATGTTCAAAGAAGTAAAGGAAAATATGGTATCGTATTGAATGGACAGCTAGGAATTCTCAAAAGAAAAACGGAAACTGAGAAAAAAAAAAAAAGGAAATTCTAGATCTGAAAAGCACAAAAACTGAAATTTAAAAAGTTTATTACATGGGCTCAATTATCTATTGAGAATGGCCGAAGAAAGAATCAGCGAACTTGTAGGGCAACAAAAGTACCAAGGAACAGAAAGAATAAAGATTCAGGTAAATTGAGGAGAACCTCAGAGACCTGAGGGAACAATATACAAATGTTGCAATACACATACAACCAGAACTCCAAAGGAAGAGGAGAAAGAAAAAAAAGGGTAGAAAAAAATATTTGAAGAAGGAATTGCTGAAAACTTACCAAAGGGGAATAAGGAAACTCTTGGGAGTGATGGAAATGTTCTGTATTTTGATTGTGGTGGGGGTTTCATGGGCATATACATTCATCAGAACCCATCTAATTATACAGTTTAAGTGGGTATGTTTTGTTGTACATAAATGATCTCAATAAAGTTATTTAAAAATGTAAATGATGAACTATACCTCTCTCTTCCATTAAAAAAAAAAAAAACTAAGAAGGGGAGCCTGGGTGGCTCAGTCAGTTAAGCATCCAACTCCTGATCATGGCTACAGGTCATGATCTGAGGGTCATGAGATCAAGCCGCCACATCGGGCTCTGCACTGGGCATGGAGCCTGCTTAAGATTCTCTCTCTCCCTCTTCCTCTGCCCCCCTGCCCTGGCTTACACACACACCCCCCCCCCCCCCCCCAAAAAAAAAAAAAAAAAAAAAAAGTCCTAACAAATGGGCTAAATATTATACTGGACATATGGGAGAGAATATGGATAAAGAAAAAAATAAATCTGAAGAAATAAACCGGAATGTACCATGGTGAAATCAAGAGGTCAGGGAGAAGAGAATGAGAGGAGGAGCTGTAGTATGAGACAGAGGGGAAATGCGGACAGATAGTATTTGAAGGGCTTTTTACTGAGAATTTTCCAAAGTTGATGAAAGACATGAATCCTACGTTTCAGGAAGCACATGGAGTCCTGCAGAGTAGAAACAGAACTACAGCCACATCTAGACCAAGAGCTGTGAGGGGGGAGAAAACCACGGAGAGTGTCTTCAAAACAGGTGGCGGAAAGAGGGATTGCCTACGAAGTGGCATTTACACTGGCAGCAGACTTTTCAACCCAACAGTAGTGGCCAACACAGAGTAGAATCCGGTCTTCAAAGTACTGAGAGAAAATAGATTTCGACCTCTCCTGCTCCCCCCTGGGTACCTTGCACCCAGCTGCAGAGCTATTTCTGAACACACCTTCTGTTTTGAGCCTTCTCATTACCTCTTCACTCCCAGTCCATCAAATATGTCCAGTCTCTTGGGCTATTAAGGGATTTTATTTAAAGTAAACAGTGTTAATGTGCTGAGGGTGTTAATGACTCGATGCTGTGGGTTGCCAGTATTGACCTAAGCTATTTTTATTATAATACTACTTAAATACACACAAGTATATAAAACTAGGCATAAACTCTTATGCTTATCGTTCTTACACAACTATTAAACCAAGACAAATTCATAAATACATATGATTAACTTATAAAGAAATTATAAGCAAAATTATGACAATAAAATCTAAAATATAGATATGTGTGGCAGATGATACTAATTTGCTGAGATGAATGGCTAAAACTGTTTGTTTTTTAAAAATTTTATTTATATGAGAGAGAGAGATAGCAAGAGAGTATGATCGAGGAGGAGAGGGAGAAGCAGACTCCCTGCTAAGCAGGGAGTCTGATGGGGGAGGGCTTGATCCCAGGACCCCGGGACCATGGCCTGAGCCGAAGGCAGACACTTAACTGACTGAGCCACCCAGGTGCTCCTAAAATTGTGTTTCAGAGCAGAAAGATACCGTTGTGTGTCTTTTCCTTCACTGAAGCAGGCTCAGAGCAGAGAGTCAGGCTGCCTGGGTTGAAAGCCCACTGTGTGATTTGGGCAAATGACTTAATCTCTTTAAGCCCCCACCCCTCCCCTCTAAAATGAAGAGAGTGAAACCCAAATCAGGAATGTTGTGAGGATTAAATGCAACAAGAGGAGGGGAGTACTTAGCCCAGTGCCCAGCACATAAAATGGGCTTTATAAATTATTATTACTATTGTTATAATTTGTCCTCTTTGATAATAAACCCATGTTAACTTCTGTTCCATCATTTTGAAATTTAAAATACAATACTAAAAAAATTTCTTTTCAAGAAAAAAGTCCTAATGAATTTGGAATCTACAAGCTGGCTCTTGGCTGAGTCTTTGCCTGTAATGAAAAATGTAGTGATCACATCAGGCTTTTGAGTTTCGAACACCTCTGCTGGCGTGGACCTCCTAAGACTCAATTTCTACATAATGTCTTCCCTTAAGTCTACCCTGCGATGGGAAGTCAATGGCCTTCCCTTGCTCCCAGTGTAAGCATAAATTCCCATGCAAACCTGGGAGCTATAATGATGTTATAGCGATGGGGTGAATCTCCAGGCGATCCAGAATAGGTATACAGTCCCTTTTAGAGATCCTCCCTGAAATAGAAACACACATACACCACCTCTACCAACATCAACACTACCCTTAGATTTAACAGCTTCCTGGAAATGAAGGGTTTTAAGCCAAAGGAGTTGCTCCAGGGTGAGAATCTTAGTCTTGGTGGCAGGCTGTAGCAGGATGGTGATAAAGGGGAGGGTTTGTCATTCTTTAGGGGCAAAAGAATGCTTATAACATAAAAAAAACAAAGAAACCCCTATATATTCAGTCTACCAAGAAAGCAGGTTCAGCTATTTAAAACAAAATCTTACAGTTTTAATCTTTATGAGATGGTAATTTATGGTAAGAAAGGCTTGGATGAAATTGAACTATCTTTATAATGTTTGTCAAGAGAAATTTAAGGGGCACCAGGGTGGCTCAGTCAGTTAAGCATCTAACTCTTGATTTCGGCTCTGGTCATGATCTCATGGTCATGAGCCCAGCATAGGGCTCCTCACTGGGCGTGGAGCTTGCTTGGGATTCTCTCTCTCTCTCCCTCTGCCCCTCCCCCACCCTTCTCTCTCTAAAAAAAGAATAAAAATTTTTTTTAGAAAGAGAAATTTAATAAGCAAACTAGCAACACTAGAGGATGAACTTTTCACCACTTGAAAAAAACAACCATTTTAAAAAATGACTTTAGCCCCTACTGTATACAATGAAGCTACTTAAAAATAAGTTATAGCTATCTCTCTTAATTAAGGAAAGTCTTTTAAGCTCTTGGTCCCAAAGGTACATGCTTGAGGGTAATCATAATCTGTTTCCGGTACTTCTTGTAGTTGACTGGCCCTATTGCCAATTATTCTAAATGGGTAAGGAATTAGCTGAGCTATCTGAGACTGGGTAGGTTCAGACATTTCTTACAAATAAAAGCAGATCCTTCAGGGGCGCCTGGGTGGCTCAGTCGGTTAAGCATCTGCCTTCCACTCAGGTCATGATCCTGAGGTCCTGGGATGGAGCCCCCTGCTCAGTGGGGAGCCTGCTTCTCCCTCTGCCTCTGCCCCTCCCCCAACTCTTGCTGTCTCTCATATGAATAAAAATCTTAAAAAAAAAAAGCAGATCCTTCAGAGTGAGAAAGTCACTTCTCACTAGGTACTTTTGTCCTTACCCTTAAGTCCTCTCCTAATGGCTTGGCAAACTCTGTGATAAAATGTAGCAAAGGCCAGATAAAGTACATCATGTGAAACACTTATCAAAGACCACTTCAGGGGAGCCTGGGTGGCACAGTTGGTTAAGTGTCTGCCTTTGGCCCAGGTCATGATCTCAGAGTCCTGGGATCAAGTCCCGCTTTGGGCTCTGGTTCAGCGGGGAGTCTGCTTCTCCTTCTCCCTCTGCAACTCCCCCTGCTTGTGCTCTCTCTATCTCAAATAAATACCTTAGAAAAAAAAAAAAGACCACTTCAACCCAGGTGTTATACCACAACCTGAGAAAGGTACGCACAGAGGCTCCACTGGCGGACCCCTGCCCATTACCTGAAGCCCACTTTGCCCATACCCAAACTATGACTGCCTTCCCCCACCTCCCAGAATACTGAGAGGCACCTGCATGGCTCAGTTGGTTGAGCAGCTGCCTTGGGCTCAGGTCATGATCCCAGGGTCCTGGGATCGAATCCTGCATTGGGCTCCTTGCTCAGTGGGGAGACTGCTTCTCCCTCTGCCTCTCCCCTCCGCTTGTTCTCTCTCTCAAATAAATAAATAAAATCTTAAAAAAAAAACAGGGTAGAATTCCTCAAATACCTTAAGAATGCTAGATACAAAGAACAATGACAGCTAGATTCAGACAAAACACCAGATTCTTAGAAATGAGGATTCCCACATACACGACCACCCCACCAATTTAAATAAAAAGTGGGGGTGGTCAAAGAACAGAAAGCAAGAACTCAGATACTAGTGCCCCCATGTTCACAGTATTATTCACAATGGCCCAAAGTAGAAGCAACCCAGTGTCTATCAACAGAGGAATGCATCAACAAAATGCAGTATCTAAATACAAGGGAATACTGTGCAGCCATAAAAAGGAAGGAAATACTGACACATACTACATCACAACATAGATGAACCTTGAAAACATTACGTTAAGTGGAACAGGCCAGACACAAAAGGACAAATGCTTTATGATTCTATTTATATGAGGTATCTAGAAGAGACAAATAGAGATCAGCAGGGGCTGGAGAGAACGGAGAGTTATAGCCTCTCCTGGGCCCCCCATACTCCCCTCCCTCTCAAAATGTCCAAAGATCACAGTCTGGAAAATATGTTTTGTAAAATAATAATGAAGGGTCCATATTTCTATTCCTAGAAGGGATTCTTCTCCCTGCACCTCATCCATCCACATAAAATCACACTGTCTTTCTAGCCTGGATACCTTTCCTGAACAAAACTCTATTCACTTGGGAAAAGAAAGGTGGCTGTGTCCCAGGGATAATGTCCACAGGGTCCTGGAAATTATCAGAACACACATCTATCACAACACAATGAGGAAAACATTTACAGTACTTCCTCTGAGGTAAAAACTTGGCGAAATTTGGGTTCTCTCATGAGTGTCCTAGGTTGTTCAATAATGACAGCTCCAGAAAACCTTCTGGGTTCATGACTATGAGTACCTGGAAGCAGACAATCCCACAAGAGCCCAAATCTTAAGGCTCCATCTAGAAAGCGCACCAAAAAAAGCTGTGGGAAACTCCGGATGTAAACCAAGGGTCTGCAGGAAGAACATGGTAACAGACGGCTCCCAGCTATCTCATGTTTCCATGGTAATTCATGCTACACTGGCAGCTCCGGCCTCTGGGAGCCCCTGGGACATGATTTATGGCAGCCACAGGCAGCTACGGGCGCTGGATGTGAGCCGGACACACATAGGATAAAGCAGACAGAGACAGACTGCCCTGCTTTATCTCATCATGTACTTCCTCACCTTTCCTGACTGGGCGGGGGTGTCACCCAGTGAAAGAATGTTTTACAAGCAAGCCATTCATCAGGACTCCTAATTAAAAAGTTGGAGAGCGTAACAATGGAGCGGATTTTGCCGTCTTCTGACACTTCATTAACCTCATCATTGTTCTTCTGCCAAGGGCAGGAGTCTCCAGGATTACTACCTAGGTTCTGTCCTTAACACTCAGGCAGAAAAAGAAGCAGTAACACTTTGCCGCAAAAATAACTCCCCCGTATGACCACAAGAGTTGTGCCAGATCATGAAGGAAACAGGAACAACATGACAAGGAAAAGACCTACTTGGACTTTACTAAATTTAGGAATATTCCCCTTCACTCAGAGGAAAATAGAGGAGGAATAATAAGTAACCTATTTTGTCATAGACCTTTCTTGTAAAGAGTAAAATGTTACCCACTTCTCTCTGAAGGAGACAGCTAAGAATAAAGAGCTAGGGAATTGACATGTTATCTATATACCAATAGCTGCACATTTTGTGAATTTTGACTTGAGCTCACTTATCCTCCCCCCTTTTTTTTTAACTCAGTGGCAAAACTAAACTTATGTTTTAAATACATAAATAAACCCCGGGGGATGTAGTTCAAACCAAAACCATATCCATTTATTTTCTGTGACTGTTGAGCTGAAACATAAAAATATTCACCCAACCAAAGCAGTGTTTCTGTGTTTGAGTCTGTCTCTGGGATCATGGAAATGGGAGGAAGATGCCAGACTCTGCTGGAGCAAGGCATTCAACTTCACCTCACTCCAGGTGAGAATCTGGTTAAGACTTAAAGAGGGAGAGGTCCTGAGTGGTCTCATGAAGCCCAAAGGCAGAATTCCCAAAACTCTAGGTTTTACCTGACTCTGACATTCCTCAGAGAGCAGAGGACAGTGATACAGGCCTGGCCCAAAGTCCTGATCATCTTTCACAGTCTCTTTTGCTTTGTGTTTCCTCCTCTTTTTTTTGCCTATGGGTCTATTGTTGGCCTCTTCCACTCTCCTTAGGTGACTACAGCTGCTCTGACTTTCGTGGACAGCCTGTTCTCTGATGACTTCCAACCCATGGCGGCGCTTCTTTTGGGAGCTGCAGGTCAGTATGTTCAACTGCCGGCTGGACATTGCCAAGGGGGTGTTCAGCAAACGCCTTGAAGGTAATTAGCTCTCCCTTTCTCAGTTCCAAATCTATTCCTCCTCTGGATTCACTCATGAAAATCCTGAGCTCTGAAGCAAACATTACTCCCAAATGATTCCCATGATGCTTTCTCAATCTCAAAATGAACAGATTTCCAGAAAGGAGACGGTGGCCAGAGGGTGACCACATTGTGGAGAGATGCCCGCTCACCCTGAGGCTACATGGGTGAGTGTGAGGAGGTGTGTGTAGGGCAGGGGGATAGGGAGCTGTTCCCAGGAGAAAGAAATAGTTCCTTGAAAGTCAGAGAGGTTGGTCAAACAATCCACTGCAAACTCCAAGAGCTTTCAATATTTATGCTCAGTTTAAGTGTTTAAAGGACCTACCTTATTGCTTATAAAATAAAGAAAATTACAAGATTTATGTGGAGTTTGCTTATGTCTTGGGATATCAGGACTTTTATAGCTTCCTTTAGCCAAATCACCATGTGCTTAAATAAAAATACAAAATTTTCTCAAGAATGACAGAAAAATCTTCTAGAAGGAAGAAATGTTGAGCAGTTTCTGATTCTTGCCCCCTGAATTTCTGCCTATAGGTGAAGTATAGACAAAAATCCCCTTTCTTTGTTTCTACTTGTAAGGTCTCAGACCATCTAACAATTTTGTAAAGAACATTATAAAACAAATAAGCTAGCAAAAACACAGAATGCTTAAGTCCTCACAGTGTTAAAACTTGAAATCTAGGCATAATCTAACAACCAACCTCTTTAACTTTCTTTTTATAAATGAGGAAACTAAGTCCCAGAGAGAGTAAATGAAGGGCCCAAAGCCACAAAACTATAGAGTGACAGGCAGAACCCAAACTTGGTGACTTACCTCCCTATCTGATGTTCTTTTCATTCTTTCAAGCTACCACTTTTAAAAACAAGGTCTTGATCCCTTCCCTCCATCCTAAGGTTGACTCCTCCTTGGCTTTCTACCATATGGCCTCCCAGCACCATCTTGGTTCCTTGGCCCTTGAAAACTGGTTGGTCCAAATATCTTGCTATATTCAAGGTCAGACTCCAACTCCTCTAACAAACCAGTTCTTTTATCTCATAAACATTCCACTCTGTTCTGGTTTTCCATCTAAGCAACATGCCTGATTTACAATGGAGTTACCTGGTAATGGGGACTAAAATCCCTGAGTCTCCATGAGTGGCCATGGTTCAGGTAACTTGTTCCAGCCCCTTTAGGAGTCTACAGCGAGTCTCCCAAACAACATAGAAAAATGGACTCTAAATTGTGAATATTACCTTCTCAATAGACTAATGCCTTAATCAGACAACTATTATAACTGCACACACATATGTATTTATACACACAAACTCACACAGTAAGAACTAGAATATATATATTGAGGAAGATTATTCTTGCTGTAATATCAATAAAAAGGCACTTGAAGATCATGGGATTTTACAGAACATGATGTAGTAAACTCAGTCTTAGGCTGGAAGTCATCATAATGTGTTCCTTCTCCTGATTTTGCTAGCCAGAGTTCTTTTTTTTTTTTTTTTTTTGCTATCCAGAATTTTAAGAGAGTCTGGTCTGCATGCCAACTCAGGAAATCTGTGGAATCAGCAGGAATTTCATTTGCCTGGGGCCTCAAAACCTCATAAATTGTGCTTTTCAAATATCTTTGGCTTTCCCTGAGGGATGGAGATGAAGGAGATATAGTCTCTACATTAGTAAAAGATAAATGGTTGAGGAGAGATATTATATGATGTGTAACATTCCTTTTCTAGAAGTTTATGTATGGATCTCAATTTCCCTTCTTTGGCCTTACAGGGAGCGTTTAAGGGGAACACTAACTTTTCTCTGGAATTTTTGCTTCTGGTACTTAGAAGGGACTTAAAGTGTCTTCCTTCCCCATTCCACTCTCAGGCAAAGCCTGAAATTGTTTTTTAAAGGTCTGAGCATCCTGGGGGTGACTGGGTGATTCAGTCGGTTAAGCATCTGCCTTTGGCTCAGGTCATGATCCCAGAGTCCTGGGACGAAGCCTTGCATCGGCCTCCCTACTCAGCAGGAAGTCTGCTTCTCCCTTTCCCTCTGCCCCTCTCCCCAGCTCATGCTCACTCTCTCTCAAATAAATAGAATCTTTTAAAAAAATAAAAAATAAAATAAATAAATAAATGTCTGAGCATCCCATCCCTTCTCCTATCCCATCTTCCCCCTCCCCTCTTCCTTACGCTTAAGGGAATAAGAGTAAGCATTTTTGGTTTAGGGGGATTATACTAGATCAACCCAGAGAGAAGGATGTGGGCCTCTACTTTACACCAAAGAAGCAAAAGCAGCCAGACTCCCCAAAAGGGTGGCTGGAATTTTTTGGAAGGTCATGGTTTTGAAGTTTCTGCATATAGAACCTGAACATCTGTACCCTATTGACGTGCCATAACCTGAACAGGAATGGAGCATTGCTTCTAAGTCACAAAACCCTGACAGCAGTGCCAGGGGCTTCTGTATCTTCATCCTGTAAAAATAAAGCTCTTTGAAGGACATCTCTGGGCATCTTGGGGAAATAGTACCCAAAAGATGGACAAAAAAAAGCCACCTGGAAATAGCAATCAATGTCCCAAATACTTCCCAATTCAATTTATGAGACCAGTGTTACTCTGATACCCAAACCAAAGACATTATAAGAAAACTACAGACCAACATCCCTCATAACATAAATTTAAAAACGCTTAACAAGGGGGCACCTGGGTGGCTCAGTCGGTTAGGTGTCTGACTCTTGATTTCGGCTCAGGTCCCGATCTCAGGGTTGTGAGATGAAGCCCTGAGTCAGGCTCCATGCTCAGTGCTTAAGATTCTCTCTCTCTCCCCCTCTCCCTCTGCCCCAACCCTGCTCATGCTCACTCTCTCTCTCTCTTAAAAACAAAATAAATAAAAATAAAAACACTTAACAAAATATTAGCAAATTAATCTAGTGATACAGAAAAGGATAAATGTGGTATATCCAGACAACAGAAGATGACTCAAAATAAAGAGGAACAAACTACTGATATGCATGACAACAGGCATGAATCTCAAAAACACCACACTAAGGACAAGAAGCCAGACAAAAGTATGTATGTGTGTGAGTACAGATACAGATATACATGATTTTTTATATATGAAACTCGAGAAAAGACAAATCAATGGCAGGGTGATAGAAGGCAGATCAGCGGGTGCCTGGGGTGGGGAAGATGAGAGGTGAGGACTGACTAGGATGGGGCCCAAGGAAACTTTTTGGGGTGATAGAAGTGTTGTATATCTTGACTGTAGTGATTATTACATTGACTTATAACTCTCCCCAAACTTATCAACATATACACTTAACGTGGGTGCTAATAATCACATGTAAACTATAGGTCAATAAATTTGATTTTTTAAAAATCTGACAAAGCAAGCTTCTCTAACAGAGGTTCTAATCTTTAAAAGGCCCCAACATTTGGTGGAGTTGGCCAAAAACACTGTAAATACCAGGATGCAAACTCACTTACACCACCAAGGACTCCCTTGAAGTTGGGGGCAGATAGTCTTGGGAAAGGCAGTGGCAGTATGGACAACATAAAATAATCAACCCAAACCCTGAGAACCCACTAAAAGAGACATGTCTAAAAACCATGGGGTTGATGTCCCTCAAGAGTCCCTGAGCACTCAGGCTTCAAGGTTTACAAGGGTTGAGGCCTCTTCTTCAAGTCCTACAAGCCTTTTTTTTCACAGAAATATTAATTTATTTTAAACTAGCAGTAATAAATCATTGCATGTTAATACAAAAAACATTAAAAAATTTTTTTAATTTAAATTCAAGTTAGTTAACATATAGTGTAGTACTGGTTTCAGGGGAAGAATTGAGTGATTCATCAGTTGCATATAACACCCAGTGCTCATTCCATCATGTGCCCTCCTTAATGTCGATCACCCAGTTACTCCATCTACCGCCAACCTCCCTTCCAGCAACCCTGTTTGTTTCCTATAGTTAAGAGTCTCTTATGGTTTGCCTCCCTCTCTATTTTCATCTTATTTTATTTTTGCTTCCCTTCTCCTATGTTCATCTGCTTTGCTTCTTAAAGTCCACATATAAGTGAAATCATAAGGTATTTGTCTTTCTCTGACTGACTTATTTTGCTTAGCATAATAACCTCTAGTTCCATCCACGTCGTTGCAAATGGCAAGATTTCATTCTTTTTGATGGCTGAGTACTATTCCATTGTATAGATATACACCACATCTTCTTTTCCATTCATCTGTCAATGGATATCTGGGCTCTTTCCATAGTTTGGCTATTGTGGGCACTGCTGCTATAAATATTGGGGTGCAGGTGACCCTTCAGATCACTATGTTTGTATTCTTTGGATAAGTACCTAGTAGTGCAATTGCTGGGTCGTAGGGCAGTTCTATTTTTAACTTTCTCCATACTGTTTTCCAGAGTGTCCAGTGTGTGCATTCCCACCAACAATGTAAGAGGGTTCCCCTTTCTCTGCATCCTCGCCAACATCTGTTGTTTCCTGAGTTGTTATTTTTAGAAGTCCTAGAAGCCTTTTTGTTTTTCTCATGAGAGGTCTCTGAGAGCTCAGGGCAGCACCCAGACAACAGCCAGTAAGGACATGGGTACCTCAATACTACAACCACGCACAATAGTATTCTGCCCATAACCTGAACAAGCCTAGAAGCAGATTCTTCCCTCAGGCCTCCGGAAAGGAACTCAGTTGTGCCCACACTTTGATTTCGGTCTGTGAGACCAAGAACAGAGAACTATGCCCACCAGATTTCTGACCTGCACAACTGTGAGAAAATAAGCCTCTAAGATTGTGGTACTTTGTGATAGCACCACAGAAACCAAACAGGTTATAACAATGATAGCCACATACTGGAACTCTATAGACTTTACTAGACTAAAAAAATCAAAGAGAAGAAAGAATCAATCTTACTGTTCTAATATATCTTCCTTTTCCTTCACATTTCAAGAGGAAAATAATTAAACATACGTGTATCTAGTGGTCCATACCCCTAACACTAAACTGTTAATTTCCCCTTTGGTTTGACCTGAGTAATTCCAAGAACTGACATTTCATATGGAAGAGACAGTATCTTTATAGTAGACCTTTTGTTTGAGTCAAAAGAATTGAGATTTTCTTTATTACAGTACGGAACTGAACTTTGATAAGAGACTTTCTTTGATTTCTGAAGGAAAGTATATTTAACATTTTACTTCACATATAGAATTAACTTTGATTTCAAAACTGCTCTTCACTTAAAACCCAGACACAGGATTTTTAGTACATAGTCTTACTAATATACAACAAAGATGTATGTTAGTTAAACAAGGTTTTCATTTTTAAAGACGGGATTTTCCAGGTCTAATCAAAATGGTTTCTTAGCTATAATCTATAAAATATCCTCCCATGTTCCTTCACTATGTGATAGCAACTTAAAATGCCTTTTCTCCTCCTTAAAAAGTTTTAAAGAGCACCTGGGTGGCTCAGTCAGTGGAGCATGTGATTCTTGACCTCGGGGTTGTAAGTTCGAGCCCCATGTTGGGTGTAGAGATTTACTTTAAAAAAAAAATTCTTAAAAAAAAAGTTTGAAATAAATTTTTTGCTTAGAAAGCTGATGTCAGAGTAACATAATACCCCAAACAATAGTGAGACAGATTCACAGATCCTTGGAAATCAGTGGAGTTTAGACCAATCCAAAAGCTACCCTGAGGATTATTTGAGTAAAAAAACAAAATCTAATGAGTTATACAGATTTTATAATACATTAATCCAAAAGGGTTTTTTTCGGTTTTTTGACATCCAACTTTGAGAAATAATGGATGTGGATGCCAGGATGTCCCAGTGATCACTGTGTCAGGGGCTTGTCTTGGCCTGGGTTGTACTTTTAGTCATCACTAGGAGAAATATCATTTTCAAAAGGTGAGTGGCTGAGAAGATCCTATTCTTCCCTAATTCCATATAATAATTCTACAATATGACAATAGAGTACTTTTCCGTATTTCCTAGATATTCATCCACTCCTCTGCATCTAGGATTATTTCCAAGGCTCCCAGATACTTAGAGTTTGTTTTTTTTTTTAAGCGGATTCCTGCACTAGATTACTAATATGCTAATTTATCTATAGAACTTCCGGTTTCTAGCTTTGCTTTATCCCTCTTCCTAGTTGCCATGTCTAATTGCAATTGTCAAACATGGTTTATTAAAAAGACAAGCTGCCTCTTGAAAAGCTGCCCTTAAGCCACTATTAAAGAAGTCAGTCTCAAGGTACTAGAGTAGGGGGTGCCTCCTAGAGGACAAAGGTGATCACCAAGCCCACAGCCCTCGCCAGCAGCAAGATGAGGCCACCTTGGATCTCCCAGCTTAGAAGGAAGTAGCCAAGCAGCACATGAGTCAACCTACACAAAAACAGCAGAGGAACCACCCAACCAGTCCATGGATTGGTGAGAAATAATAAATAATTGTTATTTTAACCCATTGTGCTTTGGGGTGGCTTGTCCTAGCAAAGGCTCATTGAATTATTCATAAAATATTGAAAAATTTCTGCCTGGGATATGGAATAACAGTGTATAACTTACAACCTTCTACTGGAGGTCTTACTCAGAACAGTAAGGTGGGAGGATATAAATAAAAGGGCTAAGGATTGGAAAACAAAAACAGAATGGTAAATATTTGGAAATAACATAAATATGCAGGTAATATAGAAGGAACTATTAGGTTTAATAAACAAATTTAGCAAGGTCACCGGTTTAAGAATGAGATCAAAATTTCTTTCATATATAAGGCAAAACATATAGGAAAGTAAAAATGATGCCATTTACAATAGGATTAAAAGATATGAAATACCTGGGAATAAGTTAAATGAATGACATGTAATACCTCTATACAGAAAACTACAGAACATAACTAAACAAAACAGAACAAGACCTAAATAAAGGAAGAGATACAATATGCACGGAAAGTTCAGTATTCAAACATATCAAATCACCCCGCCCTGATCTATAGGTACAAAGCTAGTACAAACAAAATCTTGGCAAGGTTGTTTCTTCTTTTTCCTGGAAATTGACCTGTTGACTCTACAATTCATATGGAAATCCAAAGAGCTAGAATAAAACTGATAATCTTGAATTAAGAACTTTCAGAAGGACTTAAAATACCAAATATCAAGGCCAGCATTACCCTGATACCAAAATCAGACAAGGACACTATAGGCCTGTATCCCTAATGAACACAGATGCAAAACTCCTCATGAAAATACTATAACACTGAATTCAACAGTACATTAAAAGGATCATACACCATGATTGAGTGGGGTTTATTCCTGGGAGGCAAGGATGGTTCAACATCTGCCAGTCAATAAATGTGATACACCACATTAACAAAATGAAGGATAAAAATCATAGGCTGACAAGAGAAACAGATTTACAGATGATTCCAATATTAGAGGTAGCTAATAAGGACTTTAAAATAACTAGGTTTAAGGCGCTCCTGGGCAGCTCAGTCCAACTCCTGATTTCGGGTCAGGTCATGATCTCAGGGTCGTGAAATCGAGTCCCATGTCGGGCTCTGTGCTCAGTGGGGAGTCTGTTTGAGACTCTCTCTCCCTCTGCCCTTCCCCCTGCTCATGCTCTTTCTCTCTCTCTCAAAAAAAAAAAAAAATAAATCTTAAAAAAAAAAAAAACTAGGTTAAAATACTGAAGAAAATAGAAAAGAATGCGGAGCAAATAGGTTAAAAAAGATGGAAACATTTATGTTTCAGATGGAGCTGAAATCTATTTATACTTATTTTTATTTTTCAGCTTTATTGAGGTATAAGCATCAAATAAAATTGTAATGTAGTTAACATGCACAATGTAATTATTTGATTGTCCAGATTCCTTTTCTCTGGAGGGTCTGTAACTCTAATCTTTATCTCAAGATACTGCAAAAGGCTTCATTTTTACTCTTTAGAGGCTTTCCACTTAGGTTTTTAGTTCTGCACAGTCCCCCAAAGCAACAAATGACCTGAGGAGGAAAACTGATTATGCACTTAAGGCCCTTCTGATTCTCTGCCAACAAGTTCTCCTTCTAATTTTTCAATACATTCTCGACTATTCATAATGAGGACATTTCCCAGATACACTTTTAGCCCAGCATGTCCATGTGACTAAATTCTGACAAAGAGATTAACGAATGTGTCTTGTGACAGCTTTTTGAGACTTTCTGAAAATAAAGCTGATCCAGGAGGCCCCTTACCCTTTCCTTTTTGTCTCTTTCTGTTGGGTTAGAATGTGGTTATAATGGCAGGAGCTGGAGCAGCCATCTTGGGCCATAAGGTGAGCCCAGTTAGAGAAGTCATGTGGGGAAGCAGGGACGGGAGCTGAATATTCTGCAGAGTAGAGCTACTATACCCAGTCCTGGACTACATACCATAAGACTTTTCCATGAGAGAGCAATAAACTTCTCTCATGTTTAACAACAACAAGATCAAGCTGCTGGGAACATTAGACATGAGAGGGACAAATAGGGTATTCCTCCTTTATTATGGACTTAGTTACAATATAGTAAACATAACTAAAACCCAGATGATGCAGGTAGTAAAAGAGACAGTGAAGATGTTAGGTTAACTCTAGGAGAGTTTTGTCCACCATAATGGCATAGGTTGTTGGTAGACCAGTAAAGTTACTGTGGTACTTGACAGAGGCCTTAGAGTGGATCAGACATGGAGAAGCCAACATGAGCCAATCAAATGCCCAAGAGACTTAAGTATATAAACCAAATCGACAAATTACAGTTTCCATTCCACTGTGTAGATGGGATGATTTGAAAACGTGTTCAGTGCGTGTCTGTTGTCTGCCTCAGTCCATAACCTCCAAGAGTGGTCCTCTATCTTTTCCTTTGAGCTACTCCTTATCTTTCTGACACTCTCCTCTAGTACCTGTCATTCAGTTCTCATGACAAAGATGCTATTACTGTCACCGATTTTTAGATGGGAGAATGAAGGCTTAGCAAGGTTAAGTGACTTGTCGTCCATGGTCATACAGCTGAGATGTAGACTCAGGCCTGGCTTACTCTAAAGTCCCTGCTCTTAATCACCCTGCCACTCTGTCTCCTTGAAAGGGTTCAGGTGTTCCATATAGGTAATCTTGTTTAATTCCCAAAGCTGTGTGTTTTACAGTTGGTGAAGTGCAGGCTCAGAGAGGTTAGACAACTTACGAAAGGCCACACAGCCTCTGAGCAGCAGAGCTGGGGCTTGAACTCAAGCTTGTCTGAGACAAAGCCTAGAGTCTTCACCTGACTATGTGGTCTCATTCTCTCTCTCTCTTTTTTTTAATTTTAGAGAGAAAAAGAGAGAGAGTGCAAGCAAGCAGGGGGAGGAGCAGAAGAGGAGGGAGAAAGAGTCCCAAGCAGATGCTGCGCTGAACGTGGAGCCCACTGTGGGGCTTGATCCCAGGATCCTGGGATCATGACCTGAGCCAAAACCAAGAGTTGAAGGCTCAACCAACTGAGCCACCCATGCGCCCCAACTATGTGGTCTCTCTTGGCTGTTAGGCAAAGATAAGCAGGCTCCTCATCTGAAAAGTAGGGATAATAACAAGCAGCAAAATTTGGAGCCTGATGAGGTACATTAGCCCTTTCAAGATCATAGCTTTGGAGTCATCAGTTTCTACCAAGAGAACTGCATTTTTTTCTAAAACAGAGAAAATGATGACATTTGTCATTTGATGGGAGTTATCATCATTCCTTCAAACTCATTTAACACTTATCATTTAAAGAGATATAAGAGCATTTTCTGAGGTCTGCTCAGTAGGTTACATTTTAAAATAATAATTGTTGTTACTGCTTTGTTGTTGTAATTACATTCGGTGTTTAGATTTGTAGGCCAGGGGCTCTGAAGAGTTAATGTGCCTCCTTCAATGTTTAGTTCCTTGCCAGGGTGCCTCAGGCAGGGAGGAGAGGGGAGCGTCAAGTACTGTAAATTCTGAGTCGTGAATTACCACCGCATGAAAACATTCCCAGGACTTTCAGTGTACGTTTGTTCTAATTTGCTACAACCTGAGAAGAAACAGCACAGGCACCGTGATTAAAAAAAAGAGACTGCCCATCAAAACAGTGCAAAGTAGACAAGCTTTCATTTATTTTCTTTGGAGCATTCCTGTTGGCAGCTCTACTCACTTGGTTAATGGAATATTCTTGATTCATTAAACAGGCTCATTTAGAAAAAGGAGCCACCATGGCTGGGGTGGGACGGGGAACCACCCTTGCTCTCCCTGGCAGGTTCTCCAAAAAGTGGTGCCTTTTCAATGGTTCCCAAAGATAGTATGTGCACAGGATGGGCGTTAGAGCCATGTTGAAAGACCTTAAAGAAAGCAGCATGAAGACAAGACTGTGAGTCTCAAGGGGAAGGAAGTCAAGGGTGGAACCTCTTCTGTGGGCTCGCCTGGCACCACTGGGTGAGGGGTGTGGACGAGGAGAATAGTGGTCAGCGTCAGGCCCCACCTCCAGGCTGGTTGCCTTTACACTAGGACTGGCCTCATCCCTGAAGGCCTCACCTGCCCGGAGACTATTCCAAGAGCAATCATGGCTCATCCTCCAGGACCCTCCGGTCTTCAGTCCCCCTCCTAGTGCTATTTTTGAAGTGCAGCAGGCTCCAGAGTAGGGAAGAGGCTCCAAACACTGATTCCCAGAGCCCATGAAAAGGCCTGTGGCCAGGAACCGTGTCAACAATTTGCAATATGGTTTCGTGCCAAACGTCTCAATCTGTGTCCCTCACCTCTGAAACTGGAACTAGACACTTCTTTGTATTATCCCCCAAACTAACTCTAAGCAGCAGTTAAAACCTTTGATGGATGTTCGAATCTTAACAAAGCTGTGCTGGCAGGAACTTTCGGTGTCAGGGTAGACCAAATCCCATTACAGTGAGTTCAAGTACAACACAAAATCATCCCAAACTCTTCCCAGGACCCACTTATTTCTAGCAATATCTAATACCAGGTAGCTCCAGCACCACCCAAGAGTCTGCTAATCTCTTGTTTTTCTCATGTTAAATCTGACCTATTAATCATACACTGAAGACAAAACTCTTCAGTCGAACATTGACTCACTTTTTCTACAGATTATTCCCATCCGTGACTGACAACTGTATAGCACTTTGGGACATTTAATGTTAAGACCTACTTCTCTTTTAAATACCATTATAACCATTTGTTATTTACTTGTCATCTCTCTGCTTCTCTGACTCTAATCTCTCTACTCCTCCCTGCCCCAGCCTTCTATCTTGATAGCTTTCCACCCCAAAGTGGCATCTCTTGGCTCAAAGACTATTTCAAAGACCTCTGGGTGACAAATGTTAACTAGATTTATTGTTCTGGTTATTTTGCAATATATACCAATATGTGGAATCATTATGTTGTACACGTGAAACTAATATAGTGTTATATGCCAATTACACCTCAATAAAAAAAGGAAAATTATGGTAGGTAAATTATACCTCATGGAAGCTGTTAAAAAAAAATCTCTGAAATGCGCTTTGGGAAGTATTGCCTGACTCCAGGGATATCCCCTTACTCTGGGTTCTGAGTTTGGTTACTTAAAAGTTCTGCTGGGACCAATCAACCCTTCAGGGTATGACAGAACCCTAAGGAGAAGGACAATTCAGGCATGTGTATGCACACAGACAAGAAATAGGTTTAAATACTTTGATTCCACCAAGACCAAGTCCAAGATCCCTCTGGAGACTGCGCGCGCGCGCGCGCGCACACACACACGTGCACGCACAGGCACGAACAATGTAATTCATTTCCCAACTTGAGGTAGAAGGAATAAAGTTAACTGGAAAGTGATAAGGAAGGAGTTAGGTTTCACAAAACTAATCAGCCGCCATAAATATGAACACAAACAACTCTGCTCAAGAGAAAAAATCTTTCTTTTTTTCTTCCTACATAGAAGTTTCACCCACAGTATTATAAACAAAAAAGACTAGCCATCCAAGAGGAGGGAGGAAAAACTCTATAGATTTTGCCATTTCCCTGCTTTGTTTATTCTACCCCAGAAAGAGGGGCATGAAGTCACATAAACCCCTGTACTCTAGGGGCTAAAACTTTTTAAAATTGTACTTTATGTTAAATAAACAAACTTTCTGAAGCACTGCCATTTGCTGAAGAAGAATGTAAATCTGGACTTAATGGGGCTCAGATGTCCTTCGGGGCTGTCTGCACATGACCATGAATGGAAAAGTACTAAGCCCCAGACAGTAATAGTGTGCACAGCTATGGATCTGCTCAACTAGAGACTTTCTCCTTCCTTTAGAGATGAATTCTGTCCCCTAGACATGGAGAAGGGATAGCCATAGTGCCATCCAAGAGAAGCCAAGGGAAAGGGCTCAGGATGAGGGCTGACAGAGAGCTTCTGATGTAGCCTAGTACTCAACAGAAATGAGAAGCAAGAGTTACGTTACCAAGCTTATCACAAATATATCAAAGTCTCACCTGAGACACTCCATTCTGCCCATCTATAGCCACTCACCCCCTCCATGGATATAAAGAACCCACTGCAGGTGGAGTCTTCTTAAAGGATCTCCCCCAGAGGCGCCTGGGTGGCACATGGATGGTGCAGTTGGCTAGGCATCGGACTCTTGGTTTCAGCTCAGGTCATGATCTCAGGGTCGTCAGATCAAGACCCATGATGGGCTCCATGCTCAGCATGGATCTGCTTAGGATTCTCTCTCTCTCCCTTTCCCCCTGCCCCCTTCCCCCACTCTAAAAATAAATTAATTAATTAAAAAAAAAAAAAGGATCTCCCCCAAAGCCAGATCTATATCCCCTCCCGGGAAGGGATGCAGTTTACCATCTTTGGTCAACACGTTCTCCTCTTGTCTGTAGGCTCAGAAGACTCAAAAGCCCAGGAGTCTCTACTTAAGACTATTAAGGTCATGAAAAACAAGACAAGACTGAGCAACTCTCAGACCAGAGGTGCCCAGGGAGACTTGAGGACCGAATGCAATGTGGATTGGAGTCTGGAGTTTAGCTAATAATAATATACCACGGTAATATAAGATGTCAAAAATGCTGGGAAACTGGGTGAGGAGTATATGGAAACTCTCTGTACCTCTTCACAACTTTTCTTTAAACCTAAAACTATACCAAAATAAAAGGTTATTAAGAAGTTTTATTTTTTGGGCGCCTGGGTGGCTCAGTTGGTTAAGCGACTGCCTTCGGCTCAGGTCATGATCCTGGAGTCCCGGGATCGAGTCCCGCATCGGGCTCCCTGCTCGGCAGGGAGTCTGCTTCTCCCTCTGACCCTCCTCCCTCTCATGCTCTCTGTCTCTCATTCTGTCTCAAATAAATAAATAAAATCTTTAAAAAAAAAAAAAAAAGAAGTTTTATTTTTTAAAAATGCCAAGAAAAGATGTATTAATTTTTTTTTAATTTTATTATGTTATGTCACCATACATCATTAGTTTTTGATGTGGTGATCCACGATCCATTGTTTTTGTATAACACCCAGTGCTCCATGCAGTACGTGCCCTCCTTAATACCCATCACCGGGCTAACCAATCCCCCCTCCCCCCTCCCCTCTAAAACCCTGTTTGTTTCTCAGAGTCCATAGTCTCTCATGGTTCATCTCTCCCTCCAATTCCCGCCCCCTCATTTTTCCCTTCCTTCTCCTAGTGTCCTCCATGCTATTCCTTATGTTCCACAAATAAGTGAAACCATATGATAATTGACTTTCTCTGCTTGACTTATTTCACTTAGAATAATCTCCTCCAGTCCCATCCACGTTGGTGTAAAAGTTGGGTATTCGTCCTTTCTGATGGCGGAGTAATATTCCATTGTATATATGGACCACATCTTCTTTATCCATTCATCTGTTGAAGGGCATCTCGGCTCTTTCCACAGTTTGGCTATTGCAGACATTGCTGCTATGAACATTGGGGTGCATATGGCTGTTCTTTTCACTACATCTGTGTCTTTGGGGTAAATACCCAGGAGTGCAATTGCTGGGTCATAGGGTAGCTCTATTTTTAAATTTTTGAGGAACCTCCACACTGTTTTCCAAAGTGGCTGTACCAACTTGCATTCCCACCAACAGTGTAAGAGGGTTCCCCTTTCTCCACAACCTCTCCAACATTTGTTGTTTCTTTCCCTGTCCATTTTTGCCACTCTAACTGGTGTAAGGTGGTATCTCAATGTGGTTTTGATTTGAATTTCCCTGATGGCTAATGATGATGAACATGTTTTCATGTGTCTGTTAGCCATTTGTATGTCTTCTTCAGAGAAGTGTCTTTTCATATCTTCTGCCCACTTTTTGACTTGATGATTTGTTTTTTGGGTGTTGAGTTTGAGAAGTTCTTTATAGATCTTGGATACCAGCCCTTTATCTGTAGTGTCATTTGCAAATATCTTCTCCCTTTCTGTGGGTTGCCTCTTTGTTTTGTTGACTGTTTCTTTTGCTGTGCAGAAGCTTTTTATCTTGATAAAGTCCCAAAAGTTCATTTTTGCTTTTGTTTCACTAGCTTTTGGAGATGTATCTTGAAAGAAGTTGCTGTGGGCGATGTCAAAGAGGTTACTGCCTATGTTCTCCTCTAGGATTTTGATGGATTCCTGTCTCACATTGAGGTCTTTCATCCACTTTGAGTTTATCTGTGTGAATGGTGTTAGAGAATGGTAGAGTTTCATTCTTCTGCATGTGGCTGTCCAATTTTCCCAGCACCATTTATTGAAGAGACCGTCTTTTTTCCATTGCATGTGTTTTCCTGCTTTGTCAAAGATTATTTGACCACAGGGTTGAGGGTCCATCTCTGGGCTCTCTATTCTGTTCCATTGGTCTATATGTCTGTTTTTGTGCCAGTACCATGCTGTCTTGGTGATCACAGCTTTGTAATATAGCTTGAAATTGGGGAACATGATGCCCCCAGCTTTGTTTTTCTTTTTCAACATCTCCTTGGTAATTCAGGGTCTTTTCTGATTCTGTACAAATTTTAGGATTGTTTGTTCTAGCACTTTGAAAAATGTCATTGGAATTTTGATCGGGATGGCATTGAAGGTATAGATTGCTCTGGGTAGCATAGACATTTTAACAATGTTTATTCTTCCGATCCATGAGCATGGAATATTTTTCCATCTTTTTGTGTCTTCTTCAATTTCTTTCATGAGTGTTTTGTAGTTCCTAGAGTATAGATCCTTTACCTCTTTGGTTAGGTTTATTCCAAGGTATCTTATGGTTTTTGGTGCTATTGTAAATGGAATCGTTTCTCTAATTTCTCTTTCTACAGTTGCGTTGTTAGTGTATAAGAAAGCAACTGATTTCTGTGCATTGATTTTGTATCCTGCCACATTACTGAATTGCTGTATGAGTTCTAGTAATTTGGGGGTGGAGTCTTTTGGGTTTTCCACATAAAGTATCCTGTCATCTGCGAAAAGAGAGAGTTTGACTTCTTCTTTGCCAATGAATACCTTTTATTTCTTTTTGTTGTCTGATTGCTGTTGCTAGGACTTCTAGTACTATGTTGAACAACAGTGGTGAGAGTGGGCATCCTTGATGTGTTCCTGATCTTAAGGGAAAGGCTCTCAGCTTTTCCCCATTGAGGATGATATTCACTGTGGTTTTTTTTTTTTTTAAGATTTTATTTATTTTTCAACAGAGAGAGAGAGACAGTGAGAGAGGGAACACAAGCAGGGGGAGGGGGAGAGGGAGAAGCAGGCTTCCCGCGGAACAGGCAGCCCGATGCGGGGCTCGATCCCAGGACCCCCTGGGATCATGACCTGAGCCGAAGGCAGACGCTTAACGACTGAGCCACCCAGGCGCCCCTCACTGTGGGTTTTTCATAGATGGATTTTATGAACTTGAAGAATGTTCCCTCTATCCCTATACTCTGAAGTTTTAATCAGGAAAGGATGTTGTATTTTGTCAAATGCTTTTTCTGCATCAATTGAGAGGACCATATGGTTCTTCTCCCTCCTTTTATTAATGTGTTCTATCACATTGATTGATTTGCGAATGTTGAACCACCCTTGCATCCCAGGGATAAATCCCACTTGGTCATGGTGGATGATCCTTTTAATGTATTGTTGGATCCTATTAGCTAGGATTTTGTTGAGGATTTTGGAATCCATATTCATCAGGGATATTGGTCTGAAATTCTCCTTTTTGATGGGGTCTGTGCCTGGTTTGGGGATTAAGGTAATGCTGGCCTCATAGAATGAGTTTGGAAGTTTTCCTTCTGTTTCTATTTTTTGGAACAGCTTCAGTAGAATAGGTATTATTTCTTCTTTGAATGTTTGGTAGAATTCCCCAGGGAATCCATCAGGCCCTGGACTCTTGTTTTTTGGGAGGTTTTTGATCACTGCTTCAATCTCGTTAGTGGTTATTGGCCTATTCAGGTTGTCAATTTCTTCCAGTTTCAGTTTTGGCAGCTTATAGGTTTCCAGGAAGGCCTCCATTTCATCCAGATTGCTCAGTTTATTGGCATATAGTTGTTGATAATAATTTCTCATAATTGTTTCTATTTCCTTGGTGTTAATCGTGATCTCTCCCCTTTCATTCATAATTTTATTAATTTGGGTCCTTTCTCTTTTCTTTTGGATAAGTCTGGCCAGTGGTTTATCGATCTTATTAATTCTTTCAAAGAACCAACTTCTAGGTTCGTTGATCTGATCTACTGTGTTTCTGGTTTCTAATTCATTGATCTTTGCTTTAATTTTAATTATTTCTCTTCTAATGCGTGGCTTAGCCATCGTTTGTTGCTTTTTCTCTAGTTCTTTAAGGTATAGAGTTAGTTGGTGAATTCGGGATTTTTCTATTTTTTTGAGTGAGGCTTGGATGGCTATGTATTTCCCCCTTAGGACCGCCTTTGCAGTATCCTATAGGTTTTGGCCCGATGTGTTTTCGTTCTCATTGATTTCCATGAATTGCTTAAGTTCTTCTTTGATTTCCTGGTTGACTCAAACATTCTTGAGCAGAGTGGTCTTTAGCTTCCAAGTGTTTGAATTTCTGCCAAATTTTTTCTTGTGATTGAGTTCCAGTTTTAAAGCATTGTGGTCTGAGAATATGCAGGGAATAATCTCAGTCTTTTGGTATCGGTTGAGATCTGATTTGTGACCCAGTATGTGGTCTTTTCTGGAGAAAGTTCCATGTGCGCTTGAGAAGAATGAGTATTCTGTTGTTTTAGGGTGGAATGTTCTGTAAATATCTATGAGGTCCATCTGGTCCAATGTATCATTCAAAGCTCTTGTTTCCTTGTTGATTTTCTGCTTAGATGATCTGTCCATTGCTGAGAGTGGAGTATTGAGGTCTACTACAATTAACATATTGTTATCAATATGACTCTTTATTTTGGTTAACAGTTGGCTTATGTAAATGGCTGCTCCCATGTTGGGGCGCATAGATATTTACAATTGTTAGATCTTCTTGTTGGATAGACCCTTTAAGAATGATATAGTGTCCTTCTGTGTCTCTAATTACAGACTTTAGTTTAAAATCTAATTTATCTAATATAAGAATTGCTACCCCAGCTTTCTTTTGAGGTCCGCTGGCATGGAAGATGGATCTCCATCCCTTCACTTTCAGTCTGGATATATCTTTAGGTTCAAATGAGTCTCTTGTAGGCAGCATATGGATGGGTTCTGTCTTTTTTCCAATCTGCAACCCTGTGCTGTTTTATGGGAGCATTTAGGCCATTCACGTTGAGAGTGATTATGGAAAGATATGAATTAATTGTCATCATGTTGCCTGTGAAGACATTGTTTTTATAGGTTGTCCCCGTAAATTTTTGTTGCATATCACTCTTGGGGTCTTTTGCCTTTTATAGAACCCCCCTTAATATTTCTTGCAGGGCCAGCTTAGTGGTCACATATACTTTCAGTTTCTGCCAGTCGTGGAAGCTCTGCATCTCTCCATCCATTCTAAATGAAAGCCTTGCCGGATAAAGTATTCTTGGCTGCATGTTCTTCTCATTTAGTACCCTGCATATGTCTTGCCAGGCCTTTCTGGCTTGCCAGGTCTCTGTGGATAGGTCTGACATTATTCTGATGTTCCTCCCTCTGTACATAAGGAATCTCTTCCCCTAACTGCCCTTAAGACGGTTTCCTTGGTTCTAAGATTTGCAAGTTTTACTATTACATGCCGGGGTGTTGGCCTGTTTTCCTTGATCTTGGGAGGGGTCCTCTCTGCCTCTAGGATGCGAATGTTTGTTTCATTCCCCAGATTAGGGAAGTTCTCAGCTATGATTTGCTCAAATACATCTTCTAGTCCTCTCTCTCTCTCCACTCCCTCCGGGATTCCAATTATTCTGACACTGGAACGCTTCATGGTGTCACTTATTTCTCTGATTCTATTTTCATGGATTCTGAGTTGTTTTTCCCTGGCCTCCTCTTTTCCCTTTTTATCTATTATATTGTCTTCCAGGTCGCTTATTCATTCTTCTGCCTCAGTTACCCTAGCTGTTAGATTATCTAGATTGGATTGGATCTCGTTGATAGCATTTTTAAGTTCTGCTAATCAGCTTTCATTTCTGCCCTTAGAGATTCTATGTTGCCATTAATTGATTTCTCCATTCTAGCCATTGTCTTCACAATTGCTAGCTTGAATTCCATCTGCGACATCTTGGTTATATCTGCATCCATTTGTAAATCTGCAGCATAAGTCATAATCTCTGAGTCTTTTCTATTTTGGGGGCTCCTCCTCCTAGTCATTCTGTTGATGGGTGATTGAGGGAATGTATAGAGTCCAAATTATTGACCAGAACCCAAGCAAGATGCACCTGTTTTCTTGGGACCTTAGGGTTGCTGGCCTCTTATTTTCCCAGCCTGTCTTCTGCGGGAGGGGCCTGCCGCGCTGTTACTCAGGCAACCCTGTATGGGCGGAGTTGCTCTGCCCCCCTGTTGTGGGGGATGGGCTCAGCGGGAATCAGTTTTGGGGGCTTTTGTTCTCTGGTGGCTTTCCCTGGCGGCTTTCTGCGTCTCTTCCGCGAGTCAGAGCAGAAGAGACCATTTCCAACCCTCTGCCTCAGAGCAGAGAGATTGCAGTCTGTTCTTCAGCGAGCTCTCCAGGCCACACTGTCTCCGTTTCTGTCCGTGCTGCTATAAACTGCAGCGTCCTGGGTTGTGCGCCCCTCCGCAGCGCCCCCAGTCCTGCCTCCAGGTCTGGGCTTGTCTCTGCCCTTTGTGCTTCTAAAACCGCCAGCCACTCCCACTTCGCACACGCCACCCCGCTGCTCCGGGTTTCCGTCGGGGGGGCTGCCCTAAAGTCCTTTCCCCGCCGCTACTGGTCTGCGAGTCTGTGCCCCGTCCCCAGCACGCGAGGCTGTCACTCACTGGCGGTGTAGGATCCCCACGTCCAGGCACCCTCCCGCTGCCATTTATCCTATGATATCTGCCCGCAGAATCACGGCTCCCCGCTTCGTACCTCAAAACCAACCACCTGCGATATTCTGTTTGTAGAGATCCAGATCTTACATCTCAGGCTGGTTTCGTGGGTGCTCAGAGTGGTCTGGTAGATATCCAGCTCAATTCCGGGGACGAGTTGAAATAGGGTCCCCTACTCCTCTGCCATCTTTCCTCTCCTCTCGAAAAGATGTATTAGTTAATGGATTGTATGAAACAACTGTTTTGACAAGTGAGACATAAAGTCAATCTCTATGGGATGATTTGATCTTTCCCCCAAATTTTACTTGGATTAAAGATTTAAATATAAAAAATAGAAAGATGGGTGATTAAAAACAACAACAATAACAACATCTTAGTTTCTGGGACAGTTTCTAAGCATGTCCAGAACCAAAAAAACAATAACAATAAAAATGAAGAAAAAATTGATAATTTTGAAAAATTTGTCATTTAAATAATTTTCAGAGGTTACATGGAAAAAATACCATAAACAAAACTAAATGGCAGCTGATATAGTGGGGACCTACTGATAATACCTAAGACCAGAAAAGGGTTATTTTCCTTCAGATATAAAGAGATCTTCAAGTCAATAAGAGGCAGATAAGTAATAGGAAAAGAGTCAAACTTACACAAGCAGAAAGCTTATACAAAAAGATGCTCATTATTTGGGAGTAAGATTGGAAGCCCACTCCTAACAAACTATTACTTTAAAAAATCATAAAATTCATTTATTTCAACATTGGCAAAGCTAAAAAGTGTAATTATACATGTACTGCTGACAGTATGCATAATCAGGCATTCCCATACATTCACTCTTGAGTTTAAACCGGCAAATCTTTTTGAAGCACAATTTAACAACATCCATACGATTTTATCTTCCCAAGTCCTTTAATCTATTAAAAAAAACCCCAAAAAAACAAAAAACAACACCATCTCTGAGTGGAAGTTATTCTAAAAATACAGGATATGGATATAGATTTAGGATACTTATTGTACTATTGTTTGTAATAAAGTGGAAACCACTGAAATATTCATTAGAATGGAACTGGTTAAATACGTTAGTACATTTACACAAGAGAACACCACTTGGCAATTTTTTTTAGTAAATCTAGATTTACTGAAATAGGAAACATCCAAAATGTGCTAAGTAAAAATAACAAGTTGTAGAACAAGATGTCCAATATGCTCCCATTTGTGTTAAAAATATATATACATTTGTATGCTTGTAGGTTCCTAGAACATTTCTGGAAGGATATACAAAATTCTGTTAAACTGTGGTTACGTCTGGAAACGATTCTGTTTGAAATTTTTACCATGACTGTGTAACGCTTTAGTAATAAAAAAAAATGTAGTTAAAATACAAAAAGAACCATGTTGCTTCCTCTGAAATTTCTCAAATGGGGGGAAAATGTTAGGACTTAACATTTCTTCTTAAGAACGAGTGTCTGGAGGCAGAGGGGAAAGTGCCTATAAGGAGAGGAATCTCTTGGATGAATCTTTCAGAACACAGCTCTAAATGGAATATTTGGAGAGTCCCCGAGTTTGGATGTGGATGAGGCTGAAGAACCCTGTCACTTCCAGCCTGCCTGCCCCTGACCCACTTGGGCCTTTACCACCACAATGGTTAGAAAAAGCAGCAGGACTCAGTTCCTTAATCTCTTCCTGACCTCAGAATTAAAGCCAGCTCAGGAGGAAAGGAGAAGAGGTGGGTGAGGGAAGGCCTCCCGGGAAAGACATCAAACAGAATGGAAGCATCTCTGACCTCCAGGTCACAGGCCACTTAGAACAAATGCTGCCTCTCTGCTAGCCCACCCTGGGTGCCTGCGCCAGCCCTGGAAGCAGAGCTGAGTGATTTAGGAAATCACCCCAGCCCCAGGGCTGGGGTGAGCAGGAAAGGGGCGATTAAGGGCGAGGGGGAGAGGTGATGCTTCCTCGGGAATGAGCACATTTGGAAGCGAGGCAGGAAGGGGGCAGGAAGCAGCTCTCATAAAACAATCTGACAATTATGTGTCAGTCTAGGAGAAGGGCTCTGGAAATTACGGGGCTGCCACACCACACTGCCGGGCCCTCCCCCCCGCGGTTTCCTCACGGCTGCAATGAGCTGCAGGAGGAAATTATATTTGGGGCCAAGTGTTTGTCGCTCTACGTTTGGATTCAACTTGGGACTGAGAATTTTATGCTCACATGCCGAGGGAGAAAGTTTCCTGTTGCCGCTGGAAAGCACAGGGGCCACACTGATTCCGCAGGCCTGTCCCACTGGGGTTGGGATTCCCGGACCTGGCACTTTCCAGCCAGACGCAGCACCTGCATGAACTCACAGCAACCCTGCGGTGGATACTGAGACCTCAGAGGGTCAGTGACTGGCCACAGGTAACGAGCTAAGAGTGGCAGGACAAGAATCAGAACACAGGCATTCTGTCTCCAGAGCCCCCCACTCAAAATCCAGTTGAAAATGGATGTTATGGAGAGTTTTCATTAAAGCAACCAGGGCGCCTGGGTGGCTCAGTTGGTTAAGCGACTGCCTTCGGCTCAGGTCATGATCCTGGAGTCCCTGGATCCAGTCCCGCATCGGGCTCTCTGCTCGGCAGGGAGTCTGCTTCTCCCTCTGACCCCCCTCCCTCTCATGCTCTCTGTCTCTCATTCTCTCTGTCTCAAATAAATAAATAAAAAATCTTAAAAAAAAAAAAAAAGCAACCAGAACCATTATTTTATAGATGTTTCTGGAGGAGAGGGATTCCTAAGCAGACTCCTACCCAAACACAGTGTCTGCCTTCTCCTGGTCCTTCTTTCATTCCTTCGCTCACTCGTTCGTTCCTTTGTATGTAGGAAGTACCTGTGGTGTGACCAGCACAATTAGGTGCTAGGGAATCACAAGACCCACTGCGGCTCCTGAAGACAATGGGAGGACACATTTCATAGACTTTGAGTTCAAATATATCTGCAGTCTTCTCCTGGGCCTTGACATGATTCTTCTAGGCCCATTCTGGGTTTGCCTCAAACAGACCCACTCCCTTGAACCCTCAGAACCACCAAACTTTCCCAGCCCCCATCTTGCCCACTGGAGCCCTCCATGCAGAGAGGATCCTCTGGGAGGTAGTGGAACATTTGTGCAGGGGCCCCGGGGATAATCTGATCTTTCCTACATGGGCTGAGGGAGCGAGGCTCTTAGAAGCTCCCACATGGCACCTGAGGAGTCCAGGGGAGCAGTGGTCAAGGGTCCTCCATCCACTGCTCCACTAGCCATGTGACCCTGGGCCGGGTGCTTCACCTTTCTGAGCCTCTTCTGTACGTGGGGTTGAGGATTCAATGAAACAGCATGCTGGGTTTTGAGCGAGTGCGCTCTCTGGAACCTAGAAAGCATTCATCAGGTCCTGGCTATGACCCGAAGGTCTGTGCTGTGTGCTCTGAGAGATGAGAGGGAGCCAATCCTGCCCTCACAGCCTCTTCTAGTGACAGAAGCTCCCAAGACCTCAGAAATGCTCTACTTCCTCCCTAGCTCAATCCCGTGATGCCAAATCACATTAATATTTAGGAAATGAACTGTACCTGGGAACATGATTATTTCTTTAGTCTCTTAGCGGCACATTTATTAATTACTTGCAAATGCTCAGGCAGATAATGTACACCGTGGAGAAGAACAAGGTCTCTAGAGCTAGACTCCCCACTCACATCCCATCCCTGCCACTTAGGCAAGTTACTGAACGCCTCTGAACCTTAATTTCCGCATCTGTAAAAAAAGGGATAATAAAGATGGTTCTTAGCCCCTCAGGTAACTGCGAGCATCAGACGAAGGAAGATGAAATTATTCTGTGCCTGGCTTCATGTAAGGACTCACTAAGTGACACTTACTCTCATTATTATTTTTTATCATTATTGAATTGAAAACTGAACAAGCAAAACAGACATAATACTCGATTTATGAGATCAACTGGACAATGCCCATGGTCTTCAGCATATAGACAGAGCTAAATAAAGCAGAACTTGCATGCCAATTAGAATAAACGTCTGGATGAAACAGAAACTAGAATGCTGAGTGGGATTGAGAAGATGCCATTAATATCTCTTATTTTTCTGCAAATGTCAATGAGGAGTCTAATGACTGGTGAAGAAAAAAGAGGAACGTGGATGGTGGTGGTAGGGGTTGGGGGGAAGATGTCCAGTTTTATGTTCACTTGTTCAATAAAAGAACCTTCCAGTACATCTACGTCCACACTACTACGGGTGAGGACTGACCACCCTATCGGCAAGTCCTCTCCTAGCATGTCACAAAGGGACTGCCAGGCCACAGACCTCACCTCACCGCTCTGGGATTTCTGCCATACCCAGGGTGCCTTCAGCACACTCGGTAACTTGTGATGGTTTAAAATAGTCTTTTCTGTGCGTTTAGGTATTCATTCTTCATATTCCTCATCTATACTGACTACAAGCTCTTCTTTCCCTTCGTTCACACGCTTGCCCTGGTGTCCTGCACGTGGTAAGTACTCACGTAAGTGTTTGTTCCCCAACACATGGGAGTTGTAATCTCCGATGTTATTCCTGTGGACTCGCAAAGAGTTCAGGGTAGCATTAAAAAAAAAAAAAATAGATGGGGCCAGGAGGGGGCAGTGATGGGGCAGAGCTGGCCAGAGAAAGGTAAATGTCGGTTATTATCCTAGATGATTTCAGGACAGATAGAAAATATTTGGATTTAGCCCAGGAGAGGGTGCTACCTACTTCCAAGACAGCCTCGCCAAGAATGCCAGGCAGGGCCTGTCCCCTGACATGAGGCTGGGGTTTGGGCTTCTGAGCGGCCGCTCACCAGCACAGGGAAAATGCTCCCACTCATCGCATCCTGCTTTGATAAAAATCACTCTTCTTCTAAATTAGATAGACAACAGGTAGGAGTCCAGGGAGCAGGAAGACGTCAGCAGAACAGATGCAAAGCTTCTCCTTTTCTTCTCAGCATTTCTCTAAGAAGCTTGCTGGGAACTGGAGATGATGTAAAAAAGAAACCTACATGACCACCCTACCACTGATGCAAACTCAAAGGTTGTTTTTAAAAGATGCTGAGAAAAGAGGGGAAGTGTTAAATGTAGGCATAGGTGGTTAGAGATCACAGGATATTGAATAAGCCCTAAATCTGGACCTTCTCCCAGCCCTTACATAAGGTATCTTTCCATGTCCAATGATATTCAAAGTCCCTTTTGTCTTTGTGGTGGAACAACTTCTCTGGAGACTGGGATCTAGGAGACTGGCCTTTATATTCTTAGTTGCATCCCTAATCCTTTCTCCCCATAGCTCTTTAGTTAGCTGTTTCATTTCTTCAGAATGGAATATGCTCCTAACTTGGACAGAAAAAAAAAAATCACTTGCATCTTTTCAGCAATAAAGTGGAACTTTTGCTCACAATGCACTTTGAACAATACACAGTATTATACTGAAGGAGATCACTCACCTGCTTCTCATTTGTCTCTCGAAAAGTCAGACGTCCTGCCTGCTTTCTCTAAACACAAACCCAAATAACAAAAGTAATAAGTGAACAGGGAATAAAGTGAATGTCAAACTGTGGTTCCTGATGGGAACCTGAGTTTAAAAAGCAGCCTTTATACTGTTGGTGGGAGTGTAAATGCACAGGGCTTATGATAAACTTACACGTTTATCATACCACGCCACCTAGCAATTAAAATTGCTAGGTGGCGTGGTATGAGTTACCATTACAGATGTATTGGGACACATGCACAAAGATACACATATAGTGAATCTGTTGTAGCAATGTTTGTAATAGCAAAACTCTGGGAACAAATGTCCATTAACAGGAGACTGGTTAAATTAATTATAGGACATCTATTGTACAATGAGATACATCAGACAGAATTCAGTGTACATATGCTATTTTGGAAAGATGTTCAGAATTATTATTAAATCTAAAAAACAAAGTATATTACGGTATGTGTGGTATGTTCCCATTTATGTTATGTATGTGTATATATACATACATTTATATATTTGTGTGTATGTGTATATATATATGTGTGTTTATATATATACATACACACACACACACACACTTATATATTTATACCTTTTTTTTTTTTTAAAAGAAGGACTCTCTATATATGGAAAAATTCTAGGTTGTCCCCAAAGCTTCCAACATAGTGAGTTTTAGGTAGTGGGACTAGGGAAAGGGAGCACCTTTTTACTGTCCGTAGCTTTGTACCATTTGAATTTTTTACATGTGTTACTTCTGTAGTAAAAAGCAGCCTCAAGTCGTAGGAGATGCTCTTCTCATCTGCCTTTAGAAACTTGGTTGGCGGGGTGCCTGAGTGGCTCAGTCAGTTAAGCGGCTGCCTTCAGCTCGGGTCATGATCACGGGGTCCTGGGATCGAGCCCCGCATCGTGCTCCCTGCTCGGCGGAGAGCCTGCTTCTCCTTCTCCCTCTGTCTGCCACTCTGCCTACTTGTGCTCTCTCTCTATCTCGGTTAAATAAATAAATAAAAATCTTTAAAAAAAAGAAACTTGGTTGGCTTTCTTCACCTACCTCTAGAGTCCAAGTGAGAGATGTGCAAAAGTAATAGACAACAGTGTGTACACTGGGACAAGTCCCTGTGGCTAGGGGAACACGTGAGCTCAAAGCATATTAGGTATGAAACCATTATTTTCACTTCTCGATATATGAGTAAGGGTGATGCTCACTGCATTAGGATTTTGTGAATGATCTTGGCGACATAGGAACGTGGAGTGACTGAAGATTCAATGACTCGGAATAGGCACATGTTCTCGTCAGCAGACAAAGACACCGTGGAACACATCCCTGAGCAGCCTACACAGAGCAAAACTGAGCTAACTGCATTAGTTGGGATTCGGTTCAACTGCGAGGACTAGCAAATCTTGAATAACAATGCCTTAAATAAAATTTCTTTTTCCTCTCATATAAAAGGCCTCAAAGACAGTCAGGGTATGGTGTGCTATGCCTTCTACCTTGTTGCTCCATCATGCACTGCTTCTACCTCGTGGTTTAAGACGGCAGTTTCTACATTTCAGGGAGCAGGATGGAAGAACATATGAGGAAGAAGGGGCAGAGTGTACACAAATAACATCTTTTAACTGGATTTTCTATAAGCTGCCACAAGACACTTTTACCTACTCACTTGAGCCAGAACTCCATCAACTGGCCTACCTAGCTGCAAGGGAAGCCAAGAAATGCAGTCTTAATGCCATCTGGCTATATGCACCACTCAAAATTGGGGGTTCTATGTTATTACCATGGAACAAGGTAAGGGTGGACACTGGAGATGGCCAGTGGTTTCTGCAACATTGATCTAATCTATTTCCCCAGGCCCCCCCAACCTACTTTCCAAAGATGAATTTATTTTATCACCTCAGCAAATGACACAGGTAAGGAAAAGTATCATGCCTTGCCATATACCCAACTTTATAAGCTTAGAGAAACATCTATCTATCTATCTATCTATCTATCTGTCTGTCTGTCTGTCTTAGCTAGGGAAACATTTAGAGAAAAGTTTTGCTATTATTTTAATACTGAAAGGATGGCAGTGTGTCCTGGAATTTCACCCACCTGGGTACCACGCCCCCCCCACCCCGTCTCCATAATGGATGGGATACAGGAGCTACTGGGGACAGGAACCATGTCATTCCCACAATAGTCCTACAATAAACGTCAACAGAATGCAGTAAAACTGGTCTGTGATGTAATTCAGAGACTATTTCCTGTGAATGAGACAATATGCCCTGGAATAAAATGCTATTTATGCTATGGGAAAGGCCCATGGGGCTTCAGATTTAGGTTCAAGGAAAAAGAAATTCAAGAGCTGATTACACTGGATCCCTGGGGGCTAAGTACAGTAGTGTCAACAGTCATAAATGAATCGGGACTTGAGAGACTCCCAAGGTTAAGAAGGACTAAATACTCTGAGGAGACTGGGGCCGGCTCTCTACACATTCCTACTGGCTGCCCATCCTCGGAATTGCCAAAGACCAGGGCTTGAGGGAAGCCTCTGCAAGGTGGGGACTGGATGCCTCCCTGTCCCTGCCGTCCCCATCATTTACTGCAGGTTCTCAAACACAGGACAGCTCTTCACTAGGAGCTCGAACAAGGGTGCTTTCATTGGTTTTATTCTGTGGGCCCCACCAGTTAGCGGTAAAAAGTCAAATGTTTAAATCTTTAGCTAATCTCCTTGTTGTTTAAAACAAGTCACCTTACGGTTCTTTGATCAATAAATAGCATCAGGGTGTAGAGATACAGGAACAGAACATTATTAAGGAGGCATGAAGGCAAGAGCCGAATCCAGGTGCCTGTGGATGACTCAGAGAGGTAGGAGCTCAGAGGCTCCTCTATGGATTTCCCGGGTCACTATGGAAGAGCTCTATTTCAGACTTGAGGATTTGTGACCACTCCATTTCAGCATCTGCGGAGCTTGGCACTGACCCCACCTCCTCTTGGGCCCGTGGCGAGTTGGGACTCAATGGTCATCATGCCCATCCTGTGTCTCTGCCCCATAGGTTCTACCAAGGTGCTCAAACTTATGACATGCCGCCACGTCAACTGTTGCATTCTTCCCCAACGTGCATCTCTCAGTCTCCTCTATCTCACTAAATGGCCAGGCTATTCTGCCAAGGACTAGGTCTGAAAGCTTCGAGGCCTTCCCTGCTCCCTTTCTCACATCCCATCTCCAAACCACGAGCAAATCCTATGGCCCCACCTTCAAAGCATATCCAGAATCTGACCATTTCTCATCACTTCCACTGATCCAGGAAAATATCCTGCCCACCTGGATGACTACAAAGCCTCCCACCTGGTCTTGACAAGCCACCCAACCCATGATTTTCAGCTTTGAAAACCTAAGCCAAGTCAGGGAACCCCTTGGCTCTAGAGCCCTCTGGAAGCCTCCCCATTTCACATGGAGTCCAAGTCCAAGTCCGTATACTAGGCCTCCAAGCCCTCTGTGACCTGATGCCATCTCTCACTTCCTGCACCCTTCCTCTTGCTCTGCTCTAGCCTCCCGGCTCCTCCACGAGTGAGGCAGGCACTTAACACTGCTCTTCTTCCACCTATCTGCCTACTTTGCTCCTTCACGTCCTTCAAAGAGTTCTCCATGCCCCCCGATCAGAAACCTTCCCTAACCACCCCTTTATCCTACTTTTTCTTCACAATGTTTATCTCTACTTGACAAAATATATATTCATTTTACTGTCCATCTCCCCCCAGTGGAGTGTAATCCCCATAAATACAGGATATTTCCTCCCTAGAATACAGAGCAAATACCTGAAAAACAAAGGATGCTGCACACTGCACAGTTAAATGTGCAGCATAAAGCGAAAACAACAGCCGCAGGTACAAGAGAAGACCCAGTCATCTGTACGAATATACGCAATGTCTTTTTTCATTACTAACATATTTAGTTTTCTCATTACTAACCTACTACAAGAAAAAGAGAGGGAAAGTTTTAATTTATTGAATGACTGAAGAGGAAAAACCATTTAGTGAGCACCTACTATGACTCAGGAACTGTTCTAGTTCTGGAGGTATAGAATCAAGATAGGTAAGCTCCCTGTTTTATGGAGCTTATGTTACAGAGGAAACATGGGGATTGAGGTGGAAGTTGAAGAAGCTGAGAGGAATATACCATAAATAAGCAAACAAATGAATAACACAGTTTCAAATAGTTGTAATCTATGACTATTACGTTAATAGAAGAGTCACAGAAATCTTACTGAAAGTTATGAACAAAAATACACCTGTATTATTTCTGAGTCTCTTTCCTCAATCCACCCCCTCAAATCCAGCACTTTAAGTAAAATATATTTATATTTCATTTATATTAAATTAATACATGCTGCTCATTTCAGAGAGAAGTTGTAAGTATATAACTTCTTTTGAATGATGAATTATGCCAAGTCAAAGGCAATCTCTCATATATGGATTTAGCAATTGATACTGTAGTCTGCCATGTGCCTAGAAGGCACCCATTGAAAATGGGTTGATTTCCCAAAGATTTTCAAAAAGTGAATGTCTACAATTCTTCCCAACCTATCACTGAATCTTTGCACATATTTCTGAGCACTGCTGAGAAGCTGCATGCTTTTATTTTAGTAGAGTTGGTAAAAATTCCATATGGATTCCTCCGTTCACAAAACTAACTGAAAACACAGAACCTCTTAAAATAAAAATAGACACGTTTGGGAATCACAAGGGAAATGCTACTTATTCTCTGAGCACTCAGCTTCTGCTATCCCTAGTGGTGGGAACCTACACTGGCATTCCAATTTCCTATAAACTTGGCAGGACTCTGTGTCCACTTGGAATTGTAATAGCCCGGATTTCAGTTTGGGGAGGAAGGAAGGAGTCATTGCATTCCACCTAAGAGTGCTCCAGCTGAATCCCAAGAAGTCAAAACTTAAATGTCAATGTTCTCCCAAAGGAAAGAGATGGCTCCATCTAATGAGTTTACCTGGTTAATGCTCCATAACCAGTTCTGAGCTCTCTTTGCTGGTCTTTCTTTGGTAATGTTGCTTGTTGCAGAAAATTCTGGTGCCTGTTACTGGTGTTTCGGGGGTTATTTTTGTTTTTGTTTTGTTTTGGCAATTATACACAGATGATTTTCATACTAAATACCTAGGCATTCGAGACCAAAAGTTCCAGGATGTGTATATTCGTACTGTTCATTCCCCACTCCTGCATGCTTCCTAATTTAGGATGTGGAAGATGCAAGGAAGGCCAGGCCCTCACCACCCCCCGTCCAGCTCTAATCTCTTATTGTTACTGTCAGACAAAGGAGCCGGATCCTGTCCAAGTAGCGGAAACCCTGAGACGGAGTTGGGGGGGCGGGGGCAGGAGACTGCTCTAACGGGCTCTGAAGTGACCCAGGTAAGAGACACATGTTGTGGGGAGTGGAAAATGCACAGGCTTGCTAAATGCTGATCAAGCCCTGAGCCGGTGGCTCCTACATCCCTCTCCCCGACTTTTGGTTCCAAGTAAGAGATTTGCGTGCAAACAGTTACATTCCACAAACAAGCCACTTCCTCTTCCTTGGGGGAAGGCAATTGAGAAGGAGAGGAAAAAACACACACCTCTTAGAAAACTAGGACTGGGTTAAGGCCTTCAGAGCCCCTCTGCTCCTGATTTTTCATGTGAGAACTCCACTCTATGCCCTCCTTGATGTAAACATAACAAAACACATCTCAGGTTAAAGATGTATGTTTCTTTCCCTGGTAAAATAATAATTAAAAAAAATCTGAATTTCACTTTTAAAATTATTTGGCTCCAAAGAACTAAGGTCTAAACGATGCTGGGGAAATGAGTAAATCTAACATACAAATTATTTTCAAATGAAATAAAGTTTTAATGAGCACCAAACTTAGTTCCTAAGTTGACACGATGTTAGGTATCATAGGCATTTAATTAGACAATACTAATTTAAATTCTGTGGACTTCCTTTCATATGCTGAAAAATATATTTGTATTTTGCTATGTATCTATATACCATATAAATGACTATAAATATATTACATATGTGATATTTTTTCAGGGTTAAATATTGCCATAGGCCCTGAAAACACCGTGGGCTCTGGGACCTGGCCCTATGGAGCCTCATAGATTCACCAGACTGGGAGGTAAACAGTCCTCTCTAAAACAGAAGAAAAAATATTAATGTAAAATGTTACTGCAAACCCAGGTTACTGAATGGCTTAACATGACCAGAAGGCCCGTTCTGTTGAGGCTCTCTTGCCAACCCCCAGGCTCCACTAGAAGCTCTAGATTTTTACACCCACTCCCCTCCAGCCTTGCCACAGGAAGCAGTAATCCCACCACAGAGTCTTCTATTTCAGACCCTCTCTCCATCCCTTGGGACTCTCCTCCAGGCTGTCCTTCCCAAACCACTTGAATCTCATTTCTCCTGCAGCTGATTTTTTTTTTTTCAAGATGTTAACAATTTCTCTGGAACCATCTGGATGTTATTAAGAAAGTGTCCTGGGTCCTCTGAGGCAGCTGGCTGTGGCCTCTTGCCTTGTTTCCTGTGTCCTGGATGTCTAAGTTGACTTTCATAAGAAGTTTGGAATATTAGTTTAAAAAAAGAAACAGTCAATATTTTTTAGGCACTGAGCTCTTGCAGCTTAATTTCCCGGACTGGGGACTTTGCATTTTGAGTTCCCATGGCTGGCCCATGCTCTGGGAACGATGAAGCACGTCTGTTTTAAAAAACAGAAGGCCCTAGTGGTCAGGGGTGAACCAGAAATCCAGTCTTCCCCACCCTCCCCACTGAGCCCCACAAAACCTTCCTTATGTTGCTGCTGCTCAGCCATTTCCACGTCTCCAACCCCTGCTGCAAGCTGAAAACTCCCCCCACCCCCGATCTCGCTCTAAGAGTAAATACTAGTTCAGCTCTACTAGACTCTCTCCTAGCATCCTTGAGGGAAAAATAATGGAAGAAAGACAAAAAAAAAAAAAAAAAAAAAAAAAAAAGAGGCTGGGCAGATGACAATGATTCCCCAGGTAAGAGGGGCAGTGTGAGTAGGTAGGACAATATGGGACACCATATAGTCCCTTTTCTAACCACCAGCCAAGAGCAAGGCTGGAACAAGGAGAATCCCAAGCATCAGTTTCACTATTCAGAGGCTGCAAATGGGGCCAGGACATTGTTCCCCGCTTGCTTCCGTTTATTACTCAAACTCAACAGCCAAACTTGGGTTACTGGCCTTGACCCTTTGCCTATTGCACTCCATGTGCATATGCCCGCCTCCTTCTTCCTTCTAGTTCCTAGGCCTTCACCTTCAGCTGACTTGCATCTCATTACCCTTTTGATTTCACTAGTTAATGCTAATTAGTTAACACTGGCTCTCTGGAAGATTTTAAGACCCCCCCCCCCACCCCACCCCACCCCACCCCACCCCACCCAGGCAATCCTATCAAGTCAGACGTGCTAGCAGACCCACTCTACCTATGAAGCCCAAGAACAGAATGAATTTCCTGGAAAACAAACAGCCTGATTATTTGTCTCTGATGCTGGTGGGAGCAGATGTTTTGAAGGAAAGCGTACAATTCACTCTCCATTAAGCATTCCCTCAGAAAGGAGGGAGGGCTGCACCACAACATCCCTCATTTCTTTGTCACAATCCCACAAAAGTCTATCATCCCCTAACTGGCATGTAACAGACACCCCGTAAATGGGCCCCCCTACCATCTTTTTATTTTGAAAAAAATTCAAGCTACAAAAAAGATATAAGAATAATATAATGAACCCATGTATATCCTTTACCTAGATCACTGAGTGTTAAATTATTACTACATTTGCTTTCTCCCATTACTTTTTTTTAAAGATTTTATTTATTTATTTGCCAGAGAGAGCGCATGCGTGAGCAAGAGCGGTGGGGAGAGGCAGAGGGAGAGGGAGAAGCAGGCTCCCCACTGAGCAGGGAACTCGATATGGGGCTCGATCCCAGGACCCTGGGACCATGACCTGAGCCGAAGGCAGACTCTCAACCAACTGAGCCACGCAGGTGTTCCTCCCATTACTACTTCTGATTCATTTGAAAGTGCAAATAGCATGACATTTTATGCCTAAATACTTCATATTTAAATACATCCCTAAATATTTCCTACAACTCAAAGACATATACATAATCCTATATAGTCACAAAACCATTATCACATTCAAGAAACTTAACATTAGAAAATATCTAATAGCTTATATTCAAATTTCCCCAACTGTCCCAATGTCCTAATAGCTTTTTCAATTGAGATATAATCCACATATCATAAAATCCACTCTTTTAAAGTATACAATTTAGATTTTTAATATAATTACAAGTTTGTACAACCATCACCACCATCTAATTCCAGAACATTTTCAACATCCAAGCAACCCATTAACTCATTAGCAGTCACTCCCCATTCTCCCCTCACCTGGCCCTTGGCAACCACTAGTCTACTTTCTGTCTGTTCTGGAAGTTTCATGGAATTGGAATCATAAAATATGTGGCTTTTTGTGTGTGTGTCTAGCTTCTTTCTCTTAGCATAATGTTTTCAAAGTTCATTTATGTTGTAGCATGTAGTGGTACTTCATTTCTTTTTCTAGCTGAATTACATCACACTGGGTGGAAATACCACAATTTGTTCATCTGTTCATCAGTTGATGAACATTTGGGTTGTTTTATGACATTTTTTAAAAACCAAGATCCAGTCAAAGAATATACATTGCAATTGAATCATCATGTCTTTAGTTTCCTTTCATCTAAATCCTACAAAATTAATTCTAGAACATTAATCTAGATTCAAGGAAATCCTCTTTTTTTCCCCCTTTTTATCTCTTACAACAGTAAAATATTTGAAAAGCACAGGTTGGTTGTCTTGGAGAATGTCCTTGCTAGTCTGTCTGATTGTTTCCTATAATTTGATTCAGGTTAGACAGTTTTGGCAATAATACCACACGGGTGAGATTGTATACTTCCTGTTGCATTAAATTAGAGGACATATAATATCAATTTGTCTCATAACTGGTGATACTAAATTTGGTCATTTGATTAGATGGTATTTACCAGATGTCCCCATAGGAAAGACACATTTTTCTCTTTATAAAATATTAAAGTAAATAATATTAATACAAGTAATCTTTAAGACTATGTGAATATCTTGTTTCCCAACAACCTTTAACAGAACGTTTTAACCTCCAGTAATGATCCTTGCCTGAATCCATGATTGTAACAGTGTTACAATAGGGTATTTTTCTGACTTTTCTAACTGTAATCCCTTCCACATAAAATTGTGGTTATTCTGTTTTAAAAAAGGAAAGAAAAAAAGCTTTCCCTGCTCTATCCCATTGTCCTAATAACTACTGAGAATTCATGGATTTTTTTTTTCCTCTATGTGTTATAGTCAACATCACTGGCATTATTCTTCTGATGCTCAAACTGTCCCAAATTTGATAAGTGGGAGCCAGTTTGGCTCAGCTTACCTATCTTTTTTTTTTTAAGTTTTATTTATTTAAGTAATCTCTACACCCAACGTGGGGTTTGAACTCATAACCTCAAGAACAAGAGTCTCATGCTCTTCTGACTGAGCCAGCCAGGCACCCTCCATCTTTCTGACATGTCCTCATCAGCACTTCATTATTTTGTGACACAATAAAGTGTTCCAGATTCACATTGTATTTTCCCTTCTCCAGACCTTAAATCAACATTTCTCCAAGAAGACCTGGTGTCTTTTAGTGAGAAATGGTATTTAGAAACCAAGATTTGGACACTAGATGTGCTCACTGATACTGGGTGGTCTCAAATGTTTTTGCCTGGATGACTTATAGCATTATTTAAACCTTCTATGTGTGACATCTCTTAAGATTTTCATTTGGGTTTCAGTTAGTTGGTAACACTACTACATATAAATGAGTCCTAAATATTATAGGTGTAACAGCTTCCTTTTTTTTTTTTAAGTACTTAATAAGTATTCAAAAGCTCTGCACTTGGTGTCTTACACACAGTACCTTAATCTCTATAACAACTCAAAGACATAGGTATAATTCTTTATCCTTACTTAACAAATAAGGTCATGGGGTATCAAGTGGTTAGGTAATCTGTTCAAGGTCACGCAGTTAGTAAGTGGCTGACCTGGAACTATACTCCAGGTCTGTCTGACTTCAGATCTGCTAACTACCAGGTGATAGGTCAAAAATAATATTTCCTCACTATGAGGGAAATATAAGTATGTGTTCAAGCTTATAATCCACTCCTGGGTATATTATATCACATTTGTCAAGGGCATGTGGTCATTGTAATCCACCTCTGAGACACAGTGTGGTATAAGGAGAAGGGCACAAGGCACATTGATGAGTGGGTCAATCTCTACACCTGTCTCTGTTTTATCACCTGTAAGAGAATAACGATGCTTAGCTTGTGTACCACATAAGGTTGCAGTGGGATCAAAGGGATTATAAGAGGAAGCCCCTGAAAGAATTATAAGCTCCATTTACTATTAGGAAGCAGCGCTTAAGTCAAACCGAATATGTGTTAAGAATCACCCGGGGGAGGGGCGCCTGGGTGGCTCAGTCGGTTGGGCGTCTGCCTTCGGCTCAGGTCGTGATCTCAGGGTCCTGGGATCGAGTCCCGCATCGGGCTCTCTGCTCTGCGGGGAGCCTGTTTCTCCCTCTCCTACTCCCCCTGCTCTTCTCTCTCTCTGTCAAATAAATAAAATCTTTAAAAAAAAAAGAATCACCTGGGGGAAGGAGTATGTATTGAATTTAAAGTGCAGATTGCTGGGTCCTGCTCCTACAGATTCTGACTGAGTGGCCTAGTGTGGAGCCCAGGAATGTGAATTTTTAGCAAGCATCCCAGTGATTCTGAAGCAGGTGGCTCATAAATGACACTCAGAAAAACTCTCATGTAGTTAATGCCAGGATGATGAGAATAAACATGACAAACCCATATGCTTGGAAGCCACTGCTACACCTTCCAAACACATTCTTTGCATCAGATTGCCTGTTTTTCATTCTTTCTCCCTCGTCCCTAGTATTTATCCTTTACCTTAGTTTCAACTCAAATGTCACTTCCCCAGCTTAGTCTTCCCTGACCCTTGACATAATCGGCTGCTCCTGTGACCCGCTCTCATCAGTCTTTGATTCATTACAGCCACACATCAACCTGGCAACTACATAGTTGTAACTAGATGCTTAATGTCTGCCTCGCCTGATAGAGCGTAGCCATCTGAGGGCAGAACCAGGACCTCCTTGGTATGCCCAGTGTCTCTGTTTAGTGGGCAATTTAGTGTCTGTTGGACAAACCCACAAATGAAGGGGGAAAAAGGCAGTACTAACTTTATTACTAAATAAAGTTTCGGCTGAACACAGCATTCATAAATAATGAATACAGAATCAAGTTCGTTACCAACATGAATAAGTGGATACCCTACTTGCTGTTCTCATCTTTCCTGGGATCCTTGGAAAGACACTTCTCATAGAGGAAATTGCACTTTTAATGACAAATTTGGGGACAATCTGCTCAGAATAGGCAGGAATTCATAATGCAATTATGGCCCTCTGCTCTGGCCTCCCCTCTCACTTCCTTCCCCTCCTGGATTCAGTTGTCATCTCACACCGAGCATCCCCTCCCTCCTGCCTCCTGCCAATTCTCTCTAACTAGGATCAAGCAAGAGAGCTGTCGGCCTGGGGAGGGAGGATGTTTCCCTCGGGCCATCATTAATTGTGTGTGTTCCGCAAGTATGTGTATTTTCATTTGTGCATTTATCTCCATCCTGAATGGGGCCGTAAAACTCCTTTATGATTTAGCCTCAGGCCAAATAAGCATTGAATTTCACAACTAGAGTTTATGCTCATGTATTTATGGCAAGGTGGGAGGTGGGGTTGTTTTGTTTCAAGTATTTGTTTCTCCAAAGTGGCTGCTGATTCTCTTTGGAAGACATGCCAGAGTACATGTGAAGGAGTGAGAACAGGAACTGTTTCTATCAAGTGACAGGGATCAGGACTTACTATTCCACAATAGGGCACCACACATATTCAGTATTTTAAGCTGAACGAAAGTGAAAAAAGCAGCAGAAGCATAAAGTTCTCTCATCTTTCTCCCTGAAGCAGGTCTTAAGACGTGAGAGGTGCATTCTCTACACCCAGAGGAAAAGAGCATCTTTACTGCCGGGATGGAGGGTCACGGGGAAGAATCCAAACAAGCAGGACTTGCTAAGTTTCCCCCAGTTTGCTACACTTCCCTCACATTCTCTGTTCTATCACATTTCTGCACAACTGGCCACTCTTCATCAAAGTCAGCATAAAAATGTGCAGGGTTAACTGTTTCTTCCAGTCTTCATTTCCTTATGAAGGCTCCTATGCCATGTAAAACTTATACTAAATAAATCTGTATGCTTTTCTGCTGCTAACTTGTCTCATCAGTTTAATTGTCACACCTGCCAGGGGCCCTACATGGATCAAAAAAACCTCTTTTCCTTCCCTGCACAAGGTTTCCAGAATTTTACAGCAACTCTCAACTTGAGGCACCAGCATGGCACTAAGTGAGGACCCCGGGGAATTGAGTTTATGTGACATTTTGTCCATGGAGACCATTTCCCAGCACACAAAGGTGAAGAGGCAAAGACACCAAGCATTTTCGAGCTTTCAGTTTTAACTAGATAAAGGAGTATCCTAGTTCCTGAAACTTACTGACCTCAACAATATTAAGATAAACATGCATAGTTATTCTTATAAATCTGGCTTATGTTATTTTCCTGGGAAATTCTGTTTGATTGTGGCACACTCTAAATTCAGACCTGAGGAGGGCTGCTGCCAGTGGGGACCCAGCACCAGGGTTTGGCCTTCAACCCAATAAACTCTTTGCTGTAGGCAGAATGATGCAGCGGCTCACCGGGCTCAAGTCCACGCTCCGACACCTACTAGCTGAGTGGTGTAGAACACAGTACTGCCCCTCTGCGCCTCGGTTTCCCCAACTGTAAGATGACATTAAAAATACAAAGTGGGGATAATAGTGGAAACTTCAGAAGATTGTTGTGAGGCCTCAATGGACAATGTGTGTACACAGCTTAGCACAAGGCCTGGCACAGAGTATTAGCAGTTATTATTTCAATGTCTGCATTCAAAGAGGTTCTGAGGTTTAAGACACACATCTGTATGATGAGCTCCAGCTGACTTTCTCCAGCCAGTATAATAAACCTATGTAACAGTCAATCATTCCAGTGTGTGTGGTCATCCAGCACCTTCCGGGTGTTTTCGAGTTTAGGAAGCTGCCCACATCCTAAGTCCTGCTTCCCGGAGGTAGAAGATGTCGTCTGCCCACGGTCCTGTCTTCCCCTGAAGATAGAGTATAGGTATGTGGCCAGTCTTCTCTAATTAGAGCCAGAAAGCCTTCTATTCACAAGAGTAACATGCAGAATCCATTTTGTGGTGAGGACAGCAGCCCGACCTGTGGTGCCTGGGGAGGCAGCCAGAGGGGAGGCTCAGGCATCATGATGTGAGCTGCAGTCTGTGTCTGGCGACGACAACCCAGAAGCTTTTCCAGGACAGTTCATCATTGTGGCTTGGGCCTTGTCCCTAGCTTCAGTCTGACACTCCTCAGCTTCTAGAGAACCTGTGAACCACCCAACATTCTTTTTTTTTTTTTTTAAAGATTTTATTTATTTATTTGAGAGAGAGAATGAGATAGAGAGAGCATGAGAGTGGGGAGGGTCAGGGGGAGAAGCAGACTCCCTGCTGAGCAGGGAGCCCGATGTGGGACTCGATCCCAGGACTCCAGGATCATGACCTGAGCCGAAGGCAGTCGCTTAACCAACTGAGCCACCCAGGCACCCACCACCTAACATTCTTTAATAAATTTCCATTTATGCCTCAGCTAGCCAGAGTGGATTCTAAGCCTGGCACCTAAGAACGTGATCAAGGTCCCTGTCTACTGGGTTGGCCAAATACCAAGGCAATGAACTCCAAGAAACCATCAAAGCTCTTTGATTCAATGAAAAATTCAATGTAATAATTCGTATTTGGAGAGAAATGGTACACTAACTGGAACCAGAAAATCCTTTTATTAAGAAGATTTTCATCTTCACAGCATTTGTTATAACTATGTCTTCTATTTCTTCTTCTTTTTTCTTTTAAGTAAGCTCTATGTCCCATGTGGGGCTTGAACTCATGACCCCGAGATGAAGAGGCACATGTTCTACCAAATGAGCCAGCCAGGCACACCTGTCTTCTACTCCTAATGGAATAATAGAGGAGCAGAGGTGGAAGAGACTTAAGAGATGGTCCAGTTTGCCCCAACAATTTCAAATGAGGATGAGAAGTACCAGAGAGGATAAGTGACTTGCCCATGATCAAACAGCAATTGCAGCCTAGGGTGAAGATCACCAGCTCAGAAGTCAGATACTGGCTATGATACTTACTTACTATGTGATCTCAATCTAGCCATGTAGTCTCTGAGCCAGTTCTCTTGGTCTCCTTCTTTGCTAAATGAAGAAAGTAACAGTCGGTATCTTACAGGGTTATTATGAAGAATAAATGAGATAATGTATCTGAAGTGTTTAGCATATGCTCTAAAAATAGTAAATATTCAATAAACATTAGTTGATATTATTATCATACCCTTAAAAAATATTTACCATGTTCCCCTATGAGCCAGGCACTGTCCTAGAAGTTAGCAACATAAAGATGAAGAAGACATTCCCAGAAAACAACAGTCCAGGACCAGATGGCTTCACTGGTGAATTCTACCAAACACTTAAAGAAGAATTAATATCAATCCTTCTCAAACTCTTCTAAAAAAACGGAAGAGTAGGGAACACTTCCAAACTTATCTTACAAAGCTGGCATTACCCTGAAAGCAAGACCAGACAAGAACAAAGAAAAGAAAATTCACAAGAAAACAAAATCAAAGGCCAATAACTGATGAATATATATATATGCAATAATCCTCAACAAAATATTAGCAAACCAAATTCAACAATAAATTAAAAGGATAATATACCATGATCAATAGGATGCAAGGATAGTTCAATGTCTGCAAATCAATGTGCTATACCACATTAACAAAATGAAGGATAAAAATATGATGATCTCCACAGATGCAGAAAAGCCATCTGACAAAAGTCAACATCCATTTATCATTAAAAAAAAATTCTCAACAAAGTGGGTATAGAAGGAATATACCTCAACATAATAAAGATTATATAGGGCAAGTCCACAGCTAACATCACATTCAATGGTGAAAGTTTTCAAAGATCAGGAATAGGACAAGGATGTCCACACTGACCAGTTTATTCAACACAATACTGGGAGTCCTAGCCAGAGCAATTAGGCAAGAAAAAGAAATAAAAAGAATGCAAATCAGAAAGGAAGAAGTAAAACTGTCACTGTTTGCAGATGACATGATACTATATATAGAAAACCCTAGAGACTCCACCAAAAAAAAACCCACCAAAAAACATTAGAACTAATAAATGAATTCAGTAAAGTTGCAAGGACACAAAATCAATACACAAAAATTTGTTGCACTTCTACACACTAATAACAAACTATTGAGAAGAGAAATTAAGAAAACAATCCCATTTACAACTGCATCCCCAAAAATACCTAGGAATAAATTTAACCAAGGAGGTGAAAGACCTGTACACTGAAAACTATAAGATGTTGATGAAAGAAACTGAAGAGTCAAATTCCATGCTCATGAATTGGAAGACTATTGTGCAAATGTCCATACTCCCCTAAGAACCTACAGATTCAATGCAATCCCTATCAACATTCCAATGATATCTTTCACAGAAATAGAATAAACGATCTTGAAATTTGTATGGAACCACAAAAGACCCCCAATAGCCAAAGCATTCTTCAGAAAGAACAAAGCTAGAGGCATCATGCTCCCAGATACTGAAGTGTATGATGTATCACAAAGCTATAATAATTCAAAAAAGTATGGTATTGTCATAAACACAGACACACAGATCAATAGAACAGAATAGAGTCTGAAAATAAACATATGTATATATGGTCAATTAGCTTATGAAAAGAAACCAAAAATATGCAATGAGGAAAAGACAGACTGTTCAATACAGGGTGCTGGAAAAACTGGATAGTCACATATGAAAGAATGAAACAGGACCATTATCTTACACCATACACAAAAATTAACTCAAAATTAAAGACCTGAATGTAAGTCCTTAAAGTGTAAAACTCCTAGAAGAAAACATAGGCAGTAAGTTTTGTGACGCTGGTCTTGGCAATGATTCTTTAGATTTGATACCAAAAGCAAAGACAACAAAATAAAAAATAAGTAGGACTACATCAAAGGCTTGTGCACAACAAAGGAAAACATCAACAAAATGAGAAAGCAACACCTTTCCAGTGACATACAGATGGCCAACAGGTACATTAAAGGTGCTCGACATCACTCATCAACAGGGAAATGCAAATCAAAACTACAATGAGATTGGGCGCCTGGGTGGCTCAGTTGGTTAAGCGACTGCCTTTGGCTCAGGTCATGATCCTGGAGTCCCTGGATCGAGTCCCGCGTCGGGCTCCCTGCTCAGCGGGGAGTCTGCTTCTCCCTCTCCCGCTCCCCCCTCTTGTGCTCTTTCTCTCTCTCACTCTCTCTCTCAAATAAATAAATAAAATCTTTAAAAAAAAAAAAAAAAAAAAACTACAATGAGATTATCACATATTAGAAAGGCTATTATCAAAAAGACAAGAAATAACAAGTGTTGGCAAGGATGTAGAGAAAAGGTAACCCTTCTGTACTGTAGGCGGAAATGTAAACTGGTGCAGCCACTATGGAAAATACTACAGAGGTTCCTCAAAACATTAAAAATAGAATTACACTATATTCCAGCAATTCCTCTCCTGGGTATTTACCTGAAGAAAATGGAAACATTAACTCAAAAATGTTTCTGCACACCCATGTTCACCTAGCATTATTTACCACAGCCAAAACATGGAAACAACCTTAGTGTCCACCAATGAATAAATGGATCAAGAAAATGTGGTACACACACACACGAATATTCTTTTGTAAAAAAAAGGACATACTGCTACTTGCAACAACATCAATGAACCTTGAGGCCATTATGCTAAGTGAAGTAAGTCAGACAGAGAAAGACAAATATTCAAGATCTCACTTATATGTAGAATCTAAAAACAAAAAACAAAGCTCACAGATACAGAGAACAGACTGGTGGTTGCCAAAGACAGGAGGCAGAGCATGGGTGAAACAGGTGAGGGAGGTCAAAATGTACAAACCTCTAGTTATAAAATAAATAAATCATGGGGATGTAATATAAAACATGATACCTATAGTTAATACATATTTCAAAGTTGTTAAGAGAATAGAGCTTAAAAGTTGTCATCACACACGAAAATTTATAACTAAATATGGTGATGGAGGTTAATTAGACTTAAGGTGCTGTTATACATTATATATATATATTTGCAATATATACAAATATCAAATTACATTATATGCCTGAAACTGATATAACAGTATGAGTCAATTACACTTCAATATTTTAAATTAGGGGGCACCTGGGAGGTTCAGTCGTTAAGCGTCTGCCTTCAGCTCAGGTCATGATCCCAGGGTCCTGGGATCGAGCCCCGCATCGGGCTCCCTGCTCAGCGGGAAGCCTGCTTCTCCCTCTCCCACTCCCCCTGCTTGTGTTCCCTCTCTCACTGTGTCTCTCTCTGTCAAATAAATAAATAAAATCTTAAAAAAAATTTTTTTAATTAGATTTTTAAATAAAAGTCATGCCTAAAAAATACTTTCTCACTTCCAGTAGTAATGACAGTAATAAAAATAATATAATGATAATAAAAATGATAGTAACAAAAATGTAACAACAACAGTGGTAGCAACAAGTAATATTTATTGAGCATTTAATATGTGCCAAGCATTGGGCTGGCTAAACACTTTCATAGATTATTCCAATCTTTAAAATAACCTTTTAAGAAAGGTGCATTCACTGTTTCATAAATGAGAAAACTGAGGCTCAAATAAACTAAGTAACTTACCAAATGTCACCAAATAAGCAAGTAACAAGACCGGGATTTTGAACCCACCCAGTCTGACTCCACAACCCAAGCTCTTCAGATTCTCTAGGGAGGCTTCCAGTCATTTGAGGGTGAGGGTAGGGAATGGAGAGAGGGAAGGCATGGGAAAAAAAAAATTGAACGCACTCTGACTACAGAGTTCCCTACAGGAATATACTGTGGAGAACAATGTGAAGGGACTTGAAAGGTTCAGAGGTTCGGGTGGTGGGAATGAACTTAAGTTGGTTCAGAGGTTCGGGTGGTGGGAATGAACTAGGCTTTGAATAATAAGTAGGGGGCTTACCAGGCATTCAGAGTCATGGGCTGGGATGGGGCAATGGGAAAGGAAGAGAATCCAAGGTAGACAAAAATCCAGAGCGTGAAAAAGCACACAAGAAAAATATCACGGCATGTTAGAGGAGCAGCACGCTCCATGGGCAGAAGTAGAGCACGAAGCACGTGGGACATAGGCAGAGGGCAAGATGAGAAAGTTGGCCGGGGCTGGCTGTCCACGAGGACTGAAAGCCATGCTAAGGAAGAGGTACTTTATCCAGGAAGGTTCTGAAGCAGGCCCGGATATGGGGACGAGATGGTAAAGAGAAAGAAAGAACCAACCCAAATGGAGAGGGGATGAGGCCTGAGGAAGGGGGACAGTGGGGAGGCTGCTGGAAAAGTCCAGATAAGAGATGAGGGAGCCAGAAAGGAAAGATCAGCAGAAAAAATGGAGAGAAAGACACCAATTTGGACAACATTTAAGCAGCACTGATTAGGAAGGAAACTAACCCTTGAAGAGCCCGGGGTGCTGAGTCGGGGCTGAGTTAGACACATGTTATCTCACTTAACCCTGTGAACAGCCCTTCAAGGTAGGTACCATCATCATCCCACTTGCCTGGACGGACACGGAGGCTCTGCAATGTTAAGGAGCTCACCCAAGGCACGTGAGGATAGGGAAGCAGAGCCAAGATTGGAATCTAAGTTTATTTCAAGGCAAAGCATGTTTCTTTCTCTTCTAGATGTGGGAGGAACTGAAGCAGGAAGGAGCTGCGTATGAGGCATAGGTTTCCTGCTCAGGAGATCAGATGAATGGTAAGGCCATTATCTGAGATTTACGTGAGGAGGTGTGTAGGGAAGGATGGAAGGATGAGAGACTCTGAACTTGACACACTTGATGGGATATCCTGGTGATGCCATTCAGTAGGTGACCAGAAATATGAAAGTCACTCGATTGGGAATATAGAATCAACCTTCAGGTTGAAGTCATGGGGAGAGATGAAATCAGAGAGTGAGCATAAAGAGAGTCGGGCATGGAACTCCATGGAACACGAACTTTGAAGACACTAACAAAGGAACAGAAGCCAGATAAGAAGCCTGAGAAGAAACAGTCTAAGAGAAAGAAGACCCTAAGTGGGGTAAGGCTGAGGCAGGAGACCAGAGAGAAAAAGGTTTTGAGACGAGCAAAGTGGTTAACAGGGTCTAATGCAGCAAAGAAATCAAGTAGGAAAATAGTGTTCCCCGAATTTAGCAAATAAAATGTCACCAGTGACCATGGTGAAAACTCAGCTTCATTGAAGTCAGGACAGTGGAGGTAGTGGAGATGGAGGGGATACGATCTTCAGCAGAGCTTGCCTATGGAAAGCACAGAGGGAGCAAGGTGGTTAGAGGAAACACAAGGATTCAAGAGTCCGCTGCTGCTTTGTTTTCACATGTGAGACAAGAGCATACATGGAGCGGGTAAGAAGTCAACAGAGAGGGAGGACCTAAATCCATATGAGAGACCAGAGTCACCTGCAAAAGGTGGGAGAAAAAGAACTGAGAGCACTAAAATAGGACACAAAAATGTATTTTAAAAAAACTATAATTAATCAAGGCACTAGGATGTTTTAATTAACTGCTATATAGAGTAAGAGAACAGAGATGAGAGCCCAGGGAGAGACCTGACGATGGGTGTGTATATCTATGAATTTAGAAAAGGAAAAAGTGAGGCCATTTCTAACAGGGCAGGGAGTTTATTCAAGACCGTTTAATTCCATGTGGTTAATTATTTTGGGGAAAACTTAGATTCTTACTTCTTGTAATGTACCAAAACATACTCCAGATGGATTAGATGTTTAAATCTATGACATGAGGCCATACACAAAGTTATCAAAAAATATATATGGAAATAATGATATAATCTTGAATGAGGGTGGTCTTTCTAAATAGATTAGTATGTCCCAGGTGAGCCTGAAGAGGGATTCAGTTTGGCTCTGTTCGGTTAATGGGTGGGCTAGTGCAGCTGATGCAGGTTGGGAGGTAAGCGTGTATTTTGTGACCTGATTTGCTTGGGGGTCAAAGGGCCTTCAGGGAGGAGCTGCAAACCCATCACTTGAAGGTGGGGGGTGAGGCAGCAGAAAGGAGTCAGTAGACATATATGGACTGAAACGGACAGAGTGCTATGGCAAAAGACTCCTGGCCTGGCTTCATGGACCAGGTCTGAGCTCCCATGAAAGTAGCGACAGTTCTGACAGGAACACAGAATGGCCATAGCACAAGGAGCCCTGAAAGAACCATCCAGGCTCCCAGGAGGCCTTCTGGACCTGAGAGCACAAGGACTCATGCTTCCATGGAAGCTTCCAAGGTAAGGGCAGTAATGAGGTGTCAAAGCCTGCCACTCCTGACAAGTCAAGTGCAGAAACGCAGCAGAATAGTGACCACCTCCCCTGCTAGACACTTCCTTGTGTGCATAAGCCTTGTTCCACAAGTAGTAAACTGAGTAAGAAATGATTCAGAGGAGGATTCTGCAAGACAGTGGTGGTAGCATAATCTTTCAATCTCTCCGAATTACCACATAAAAACAGAGGCACTAGCCCAGGGAAACCAAAAACCGTGGAAGATATTTACAAAAAACTAGATGAGACAGATTAAATATGGTGACCAATCTTTGGTGGTTCTTCCCATGGAGAGTGGAAATCTCTCCCTCTACCCTGTGGATCTGGGCTGGCCTTGTGGCTTGCTTTCAACAATCCAATGTGGCAGAAGTGACAGAGCATGACTCTTGAACCTCAGCTCTGGAGGACTGAAACTCGGCTGCCTGGTGAACAACCCAGCTCACCTCCCTAATGATGACACATCTCCATGAGTTAACAGATATTTATTTTATTAAGTTACCTTTTGATGATGATAGGGAACCAATTTGTTACTAAAAAACTGGATAAAGGGAAAGTATTTATCCTGCCTTTCCTATATGAATTGTGCCCCTATATGAACAAATAGTAGATGAGGTAAAACAACCTTTTATAATAAAAGTATTTCAGGGGCCACCTGGCTGGCTCAGTTGGTAGAGCATGCGACTCTTGATCTCAGGGTTGTGACTTCAAGCCCCATGCTGGGTATAGAGATTACTTAAAAAAATAAAATCTTTAAAAATAAAAGTATTTCAGCAAATAAATTTTTTAAAAGAAGAATTAGAATATATCACCAACCTATAACACCAGTGAATTAAGATCTAGGCAATGAGTATCAATAGCTGCTAACATTACAAAAAAAAGAGAGAGAGAGACAGCAGACATTATGTGTCTCTTAATGAAAGAACACAGTACCACTTATAGTCTTGCCCAGGGGATCGAACAGGAGTTTCATCAAGACTCTGAACCAGTTGCCAATCTGCAGGAAACACAGAGGACAAAGGAACATGCTGAGGAAACAAATCATGGGATTGCAATCAACCAAATCCAGACTATGGGAAACTCTACAGATCAAGTATCTTGAATGGCAGGAAATGTGCAGATTAAAGAGTCTTAGAAGAAATACATACATACATATATATATATATGTGTGTATAAATGTATATATATGTCTTAGAGGAAACACATGTATATATGGATATACATATTATATATATATTTTTAAAATTTATGTTTATATATATATTTCTACATAAAATATATATTATATGTAGATATATAATAAAAGTTGGAAGTTCCAAGCTGTGGTGTCTATCACTTGGGTGATAAAACTATAACAAATAGAAAGTGAATACTATAAAGTCAGGATAACCGGTGCTTTTGAGGGGACAGAGAGCATCTGATCAAGATAGAGCCGAAGGGGGGCTTCCAGAATGGAGAGCACAGTTATAGTTGCTGACCTGGATGGTATCTGTCTTAGAATAAGTTTCATCAAATTATACATTCGTTTAGAGAGATCTTCTACTTCTGGCTGTTTATAAAGAATTAATTCCAAAAAGCAGGGGGGTGAGAGAGTGAAAGAATAACAGGTACAGAAGGCTTCTCTTTTCCCATCTCTTATGGTTGGAGATGATGAAATACTAAGTGGGACTCTGCTAGAGAGAAACAATATGGGCTGTTTAGAGTGATGTTGCATAATGGTAATAGTCTTTTGGGGGGAGGTGTTTTAGAAACCAATTAGGGACATGAACCAGGTGAACAGATATGCACAGTCAAAGGCGTGAAAGAGTATGTAAGACATTTGCAGAAATGCATTGTGAAAGAAAGAAGTATGGGTATTATTTATGTTATTTTATGTAGGCGTCCATGTATGTATATTCCTTATCTCATTGTTCCACAGTGAACATATACTGATTTTGGTAAAAACAAATAAAGCAATTATTTTTCATTTTTAACAGAATAACATCAGTAAATAGAGAGTTCCTTCAGGTTTAGGATCTTCCAGGAGAGGGGCCTTATGGACCCACCCTCTGTAGCAGTTCTGGAAACTAGGCCTATCACACTTCGTGCCCAGCCCTTAAGATCACCCCATTCGCACCCCTTGCTTCGCTACAGGCACAACCACCAAGAGACCTTCAGATTATCATTTGGCTTCTCGTGTTATTTTCTTGCAAGGAGAGAAGGCACTGAATGGCTAACACAAGCATTCTTATATGCTTGATTATAATATTTCTGACTGTAAATTAAGAAACTTTAAAGTACGTATCGAGGGACTGGCTTAGGCCAAGAAGATGAACACTACTACTTTCTCTGAAACCCAGGAGAAGGTAAGTCTGAATGATGAGTTTATCACTTTTTAGTTTAAAACCCCTGGTTTCTTCATCCCCTGGACAGTGGGAGGTCAGTCATCTGCTGAGGCAGAGGAAGGCGGGAACAGCTGCCAAAAGTCAATGAGAAAGGGGGCACCTGTGTGGCTCAGTCAGTTAAGCTTAAAACTCTTGATTTTGGCTTAGGTCATGACCTCAGGGTCTTGGGATTGACCCCCACGTCGGGCTCCCCGCTCAACAAAGAGTCTGTTTGAGGTTTCTCCCCCTGCCACTCCCCCTGCTTGCATGCACTCTCTCTCTCTCTCTTAAAAATAAAAAGGCACCGGGCGCCTGGGTGGCTCAGTCGTTAAGCGTCTGCCTTCCCAGGGTCCTGGGATTGAGCCCCACATCGGGCTCCCTGCTCGGCAGGAAGCCTGCTTCTCCCTCTCCCACTCCCCCTGCTTGTGTTCCTGCTCTTGCTATCTCTCTCTCTGTCAAATAAATAAATAAAATCTTTAAAAAAGAAAAAAAGGCACTGAGAAAGAACTGAACCCAAGACAGGTGAAAGGATTACTTGCCAACCCTCCAGGCCGTCGGATGCACCACCTGGGCCAGCCAATCGGATCACTAAAAGGCACCCAAATCTGAAATCCCAGTTCAGGTTCAACTAGGACATACTACCACGCTTAGAAAGGCCACCCCCCCCCCCAGTTTAAATATTCACCTCTATTTTTTCCTAGTATCTTTGTTTTAAATTTAAATCTTTAGTTATTTTAGAATTTATTCAGATTCATTATATAAACCAGGAATCTAATTTTATTTTATGTTTTTCCAAGTATGGGTCAGTTGTGTCAATACCACTGAACTAACCTATCCTTTCCCTACTGGTTTAAAATGCTGCCATTATCAGGACTGGCTACAAGGGAACACAAAACTAACTTTCATATGGAGAGCATTCTTCCATATCTTTAGTTCAAAGTCAGTCATGGCTTCAAGGCAGAGGACCAAAGCCTTGACTCCAAGACTTGACAAAGTTACGTAAGCGGGCTCATTTCCCGAAGTGTGTGCACAGCCGCCAGCTATTTCTCTCCCATCAGGAAGTGACAACTGGTTGATCAAAACAAGGACTCTGAAATCAGACAACCTGAGTTTGCATCCTGGCTGACTCTTCACTTAGCCAAGTGACACTGGTTACAATATTTCAGCTTTCTGTATCTCAATCTCTCCCTCTGTAAAATGGGGATAACAGAAGTACCTACTGCACAGGCAGCTGTGAGAATCAAATGAGATAAGGCTTTTAAAGTGCCTGAGTGATAATACCAGTGGAATGACATCTTTCATAATCGGTGGTGACATCATTTTCATCAACATCTAGATAGGCTTATGAGGGACTGCGGCGAACTCATGTTCATTGTTCATTCATTCAGCAACTCCTATTAAGTATTTACTACGTTTCAGCAACCATTCTAGCAGTAAACAGCAAGGACAAGATCCCTACTCCCTCAGAATTTATATAATACTGGGGGAAGACAGTTAAACCAATGGCTAAACAAGCAAATATCTGGGAATGTGAACAGTGCTACAGTGAAAATAAAGCAGAGTGCTATGGTAGAACTTTACCCGGGAGCTTAATTTGAATTGACAGAGAAGGCCTCATTGAGGAGGTAAATTCTAAGGTTCAACCCAAATGAGAAGGAGTCAATCGGTAGTGTGTTGTTTTTCAAATACTTGGAGTTTTTCTACATATCTTACTGTTTTTAATTTTTTTTTTAAGTTTTTAACTGAATTCCAGTTAGTTAACATATAAGACTAGTTTCAGATGTACAATAGAGAGATTCAACACTTCCATATATCACTCTGTGCTCATCACAACAAGGGCACTCCTGAATCCTCATCACCTATCCAACCCATCCCCCATCCACCTCCTGTCTGGTAATCATCAGTTTGTTCTCTATAAGAGAGAAAGTCTATTTCTTGGTATGCCTCTCTCTTTCTCTCTTTTCTTTTCCCTTTGCTTGTTTGTTTCTTAAATTTCACATGAATGAAATCATATGGTATTTGTCTTTCTCTGACTTATTTCACTTAGCATAATACTCTCCAGCTCCATCCATGTTGCGGCAAATGGCAAGATTTTGTTCTTTTTGATGGTTGAGTAATATTCCAATGTGTATATATCTTCTTTATCCATTTATCAGTTCATAGACACTTGGGCTGTTTCCTCAATTTGGCTTACTGCTTTTAATTTCTAATTCAGTTCCATAATCAGAAAACATGCTCCATATAATTTCATTCCTTGTAAATTTATTGAGACTTGTTTTATGCTCCAAGATATGGTCTGTCCTGATGAATGTACTATCTGCACTTGAAAAGAATGTATATTCTGCAGTTGTTGCATAGTGCTGTGAAACTACCAGATCAAAATGTTTGATAGTGTTATTTGTAGCTTCTCATTTTACCTGTATTTTTGTCTAGTTGTTCTATTCACTGGTGACAATGTTAATGTTCTAATGATTATGGATACTGCCTCTCTCTCCCTTTAACCTTGTCAATGTTTGCTTCATGTATTTTGAAGTTGTTATTAGATGCATGCATACTTATGATTGCTCAGTTATGAACAAACCATTTTATCACTCTATGTCTCTCTTGATCACATTGTCTTAAAGTCTACTTTATCTAGTATCAATACAGCCAATCCAGCCATCTTACGTTCACTATTTGCATGTTACATATTAATCTATCCATTCACTTTTTTAAAAATATTTTATTTATTTATTTGATAGAGTGAGTAGGAGAGCACAAGCAGGGGGAACAGCAGGCAGAGGGAGAAGGAGAAGCAGGCTCCCCACTGCACAGAGAGCCCGATGCAAGGCTCGATCCCAGAACCCCAGGATCATAACCTGAGCTGAAGGCAGATGCCCAACCAATTGAGCCATCCAGGCACCCCCTCCATTCACTTTCAATCTGTATGTCTTTATATTTAAAATGGGTTGCTTACAGATAGCATAGAGTTGGATTTTGTATTTTTATACAGTTTACTAATATCTACTTCCAATCAGCCCATTTACTGTATCTGCATTTAATACAATTATTCAAGTGATTAGATTTAGGTCTAACATTTTACCATTTTGTCTTTTGCCTGTCCTGTTTTTGTTCTTCTTCGCCTACCTTCTTTTGGGTTAGGCAAGCATTGTGTAGAATTCCATTTTAGTTTATCTACTAGCTTTTTAGGTAGACCTCTGCTTTTTGTTTTGTTTTAGTAGTTGCTGTAGGGATTATAATATACATCTCTAACATCCCACAGTCTACTTAAGTTAATGTTATACCATTTCACATACATGTCAGAACCTTGCGTCTAGTATCCAAAATCTATAAAGAACTTACCAAACTCAACACCCAAAGAGCAAATAATCCAATCAAGAAGTGGGCAGAAGACATGAACAGACATTTCTGCAAAGAAGACATCCAGATGGCCAAGAGACACATGAAAAAGTGCTCAACATCACTGGGCATCAGGGAAATACAAATCAAAACCTCAATGAGATACCACCTCATACCAGTCAGAATGGCTAAAATTAATAAGTCAGGAAATGACAGATGTTGGCAAGGATGTGGAGAAAGGGGAATCCTCCTACACTGTTGGTGGGAATGCAAGCTGGTGCAGCCACCCTGGAAAACAGTATGGAGGTTCCTCAGAAAGTTGAAAATAGAACTACCCTACAACCCAGCAATTGCACTAATGGGTATTAACCCCAAAGATACAAATGTAGTGATCCAAAGGGGCACCTGCACCCCAGTGTTTATGCAGCAATGTCCACAAGAGCCAAACTATGGAAAGAGCCTAGATGTCCATCAATAGATGATTGGAGAAAGAAGATGTGGCATATATATACAATGGAATATTATGCAGCCATCAAAAAAAATGAAATCTTGCAATTTGCAACGACGTGGATGGAACTAGAGGGTATGATGCTAAGCGAAATAAGTCAATCAGAGAAAGACAATTATCATATGATTTCACTGATATGTGGAATTTGAGAAACAAGACAGGATCATAGGGGAAGGGAGGGAAAAATGAAACAAGATGAAACCAGAGAGGGAGACAAACCATAAGAGACTCTTAATCTCAGGAAATAAACTGAGGGTTGCTGGAGTGGAGGCAGCTGGGAGGGATGGGGTGGCTGGGGATGGACATTGGGAAGGGTATGTGCTATGGTGAGTGCTGTGAATTGTGTAAGACTGTTGAATCACAGACCTGTACTCCTGAAACAAATAATACATCATATGTTAATTAAAAAAAAAAAAAAAAAGAACCTTGCAACAGAACAGGTCCATTTTCCCCACTCCCATTCTTTATACTGGAGTTTTTATACATGTTAGATATTCATAGACCCTGAAACACAATGTTCTAATTTTCCCTTTCATATATATTTTAAAAGAGTTATAAGAAAAAACCTTTTCATATTTATTTATTTTTAAAGATTTTATTTATTTATTCATGAGAGACAGAGAGAGAGAGAGAGAGAAGCAGGCTCCCAGGGAGCAGGGAGCCCGATGTGGGACTCGATCCCAGGACCCTGGGATCATGACCTGAGCCGAAGGCAGACGCTTAACCATCTGAGCCACCCAGGCGCCCAACCCTTTCCTATTTAAAAACACATTTACCATATCCAGTAGTCTTCACTCTTTCCTGAAGATCTAAATTTCCCTCTGGTATTATTTCCTTTCAGCCTGAAAAACTTCCTCTAGTGTTTCTTGTGGTGGGAAAAGCTGGCAATGAATTCTCGTAGCCTTTGCTTATCTGAAAATGTCCCCTCCCTAACTCCTTCAATATTAAAGGGTATTTTTCATATATATAGGATTCTGGGTTGATTTTGTTTTCTTTTAGCATTTAAAGGTATTGTTACACTGTTTTCAAGCCTCTAGTGATTACAAATCCACAGTCATTAATATCATCTCTCTTTCTGGCTGCTTTCGAGATTTACTCTTCATCTTCAGTCTTCTGAAGATTTGTTATGCTTTGCTGGAATATAGCTGTCTTTGTTTTTTTTTTCCACTTGGCCTTCATTGGGTTTCACAAAAAATTATTAAATGTATAGCTTTAACTAAATATGGGACATTTTCAGCCATTATTTCTTCAAATATTTTCCTGTTCATTCTCTTTTCTCTACTTTTGGGACTCCAATTAAACATATATTAGACCTTTAACTACTGTTTGTAGGTACTGTTCCATAAGGTACTCTTCTGTTTTTAAAAGACTTTTCCTCTTTATTCTTCAGCTTGGATGATTTCTACTGATCTATTTTCAAGTATATAAACTCTTTCATTTGTTATGTCCAATTTTCTGTTAAGCTTATCCAATGATTTTTCCCCCCAGATATTGTATTTTTCAGTTCACAAATGTCCATTTGGTTCTTTTTATAGTTTCTCTTCCTCTGCTGAGATTTCCATCTGTTCACTGACTGTGAGAATATTCTCCCTTATGTACTTGAACATAGTTATAATAGCTGCTTTAAAATCCTTGCCTCCTTAATTCGACATCTAGTAATCTAGTAATGGGTATCCAAAGATTGCCTTGGCTTGGGTAAAAGTCATACTATTCAGTTTCTTCATATATCTAATAATTTTGTATTGTGTCCTACACAGTGAGGATGATGTGTTGTAAAGCCTCTGGACTCTGTAATATTTCTCCAAGTAGTGTTTATTATTATTACCTTATTGTAGTTTTGGCAGGCCAATTGACTTGATTGACTTGAAACTCCAAGTTCTGTTTCCCCTGCAGTGCATGGCAGCTGATAGCTCTGCTGAGTTTTGTTAACATTATTCTGGGTTGCATGGAGTCTACCCCAAGCAAGCATAATTCAGAGATCATCCAGAACTCTAGGCACTCCCTCCTTGCTCTATCCCATTTTTCAAGTGTAGAGTCCTTCTCAATCGTGTCTGCTTTTGATCATTCTCCAGGCCCTCCAGGTATTTATCCACTTTTTCTGGAGTTCATAGCTTTTATCTCCATGAGGGTTAGTCTGATAGGAGTCAGCTAGATATTACTGGATGTAGTCCAGTGAAAAATTTTTAATGGGGGAATGACAAGAACTTACTTCTTTAAGAGATAATTTTGGCTGCTATGGAGGGGAATGAACTGTTGCAGGAATCAATAGTGGAAGCAAGGAAACCAGTTATGAGGCCACTTTAATGGTCCATGAAAGAGTTGGGGTGGCTTGTACTAGGATGGGAGCAGAAGAAAAGGAGAAAACAGTATTTGCTGAGATTAGATGTGGTGAGTGAAATAAAAAACACTAGGATGACTCCTAGGTTTGTAGCCTGAGCATTTGGGTAAATAATGGTGTCTCTTAATGAAATGAAGGAGATTCAGAAAGAAGCAGGTTGGGAGTGGGGTGTATTAAGTATGAAGTGCCCATTAGCTACCAAAGAAAAAATATCAAGTAGGTGGCCAGACAGATGACTCGAGTTCAAAGCACAGGTTAGAGCTAAAGGTGTAGATTTGTCGTCTTCAGTATCTATAGGATGTGTAACACAATGGGATTAAATAAGCTCACTTGAGGGAAGTGAAAATCAAGAGAGGTGGTTGCAGGAAAAAGACCTTGGACATTTGAAAATTTAGATGTTGAGCAGAGAAGAGGCCAGGAAATGAGAAAGCCAAGATGTATCCAAGCTAGGAGAAAAATCCTAGAGGAAAAAAAGTGCTTTGAGAAGGAACAAAGCAGTGAGTGCTGTTGTGACTCTGACAAATTAAAGACAGAGAACATCTTCTAGATCTAGCAGTGTGGAAAGGCATGGGTGGAGAAGGTCCCAAAGACTGTGCAGACAGAGAGGAGAAGAAAACTCAAGTGGGGGAGGTGGCAAAATGGTGATTATGGAGAATCTTTGTGGAAGCTGCGTTGTGAAAGGGAAAGAAATGTGGCAGTGGCTGAAGGGGGGATGTGGGTCAAGGAAAGCTTTGTTTGTTTAATATTGGAGTTATAAGAACATGTTTATATACTGATAGGGAAAATACACTTGTCTTTTCTGTATGAGCAAAGCTGAATTCAAATGTAGCCTGCCTGTTCTTGACTTCCATTTTTCTACTCCACGTCCCCAAAGAGGAGGAGAGGATTTATCTGTATTAAAGACAATGAAATGTATCTTCTCCCCCTCTTTGAGGATATAGAGTAGGAAACTATGTTAACCATGTAGTTATCAGGGGGAACAGAATCCCACTGTCATGTGATCGTCAATAGGCACCTTGTGGTCATTGATATCAACAGTTCTACATTTAATACTGTGAAAATGTTAACCTTTATAAATGTAGGAAAACCCCAGTATATTAAGGGTATTTTCTCTGGGTGATATGGTCAATCAATTCTTTTAATGATAAGTTATATGGTTCTTTCCTATAATCCCAAGAAGAGCAATACAGTTTTATTATAAGAATACAGACTTTGGTATCACTCAGACCTAAGTTCAAGTTCTGGTTCTGCCTCTTCCTAATGCTGTACCTATTTTTAAAATGACAAATAGAGATTACTAGCCAAATATTTGTGTGTTTTCTAGACCTCATTAATACCATTAGTACATCTGGCTTTCCATTCTTGTGCTCCATGATTGCTCTGGTAATATGAACTGTAACCACTTTAAAATCTACCTCAGCATTGGAAAACTCTGAGTATGGGGAACCTGAGCCCTGCACTTAATATTTGCATTGCGGATGTGAAGATAGTCCACACCTCCAAGGGTTTCCGGCCACCAGGGATCACTAAATCGCATAAACAGCTGTCCGTGCAAAGTCCAAGAGGTTAATAATGAACAACTCTATTTTATCTGTGGCTAGGGAGGTGGACTCAGTGTTGTCAACACCAAGCGAACACACGGCAAAGCATTTCCCGAGAGAGATCCAGAGAGATAAGTCAGAGAGAAATGCACCTGTTAGAAAGATTATCCTTTTCCTGGGATTTCCTACTGGTTCCAACAACTGGTCATATTTGTCCACATGAGTCACTATTTCCGCCCCCCGCCTCACTTATCTGAGCTAACAATACACAGAACAAAGACAAAAATTATATTTCCCCACAAAACCTATTAAAGGACAGGGCACCCTCCACATCAATGGAAAGGATCAGATTCCCCATCAAAAGTCAAAGGAAAAGCTCTGAGAATGATAATATTTGGTGTCTAGAAATTATATTGAGAGTGACTTATTCAGAGATTAGATTTCCCATTGTTCTCATTTTGGGATCTGGAATTTGCCTGAAAATGAAGCAACGGGGAGAATAGATGTTTCCTGATGATTTGCATATATTTGGCATGCTATCCTGACTTCAAAACCATCAGAGTATCAAACCTAATAGTACACTTCAGAATGAAAAAGAAAAAATAGTGCCTCTCTTACAAGTAACAAAAGAAATATTCCAGGTAAGGCTTTTGAGTTTTCATCTAATTTTACACTCTGTCCCAAGAAATGGAGCTCCCATACTCTAGTGTTAAAAAACATTCCTTCTCTGGCCTCTTTAACATTCAAAATTAGCAGACAAGTCTTTGTTACCACCAGCAACTCATCCACATTGCCCTCCACACACATACATGCCAGTTTGAGAAACTCAATCTTCCTGCTTCTAAAACATAAAAGGCTGCCTCGGCCCCATGGTGCCGAGGAGTCTAGGTATCCCAAGAAAGGGCTGAGATCATAGGCCACCCAGCCCCTCCCCTGGGAAGGGTCTGCTGACAGCAGCAAGGGAAACCACCACCAAGGGTAAAGGCTTGTGGGTGAATTATTATTATTTTAAATTGTCTTCCAGATTGTAAAACTCCTTCCAGGTTTCCAACCAGAATGAACAGCTTAGATCCTGCAGGAAACAGCAAAATTGCACAGAGAGGAGTTAATAGCATGAATATGCATGATGGCCAAACTGAGCAGAAAACTGGCATGTGCTATGGAGATCTAGGCTCTCTGGACTCCTAGCAGTTCATTTTTACCAGTCTAACAAGTATTACCTGGCTCCCTTGGGAAAATTAAAGCGCCCACAGCAATCACAGAAGATTGAGGATTGGGATTCTTCCCATTTTCATCAAAGGGGTGGGTTGGGACCTTTTAACAGGTAAATTTAAGTGTGTGTGTGTGTGTGTGTGTGTGTGTGTAAAAGAGAGAAAATTTAATATTTCAACTGTGTCCCTGAAAGATGTGAAGTACGGAGAAGGAAAAACTACACATCCCAGTTTTAATGGCAGGGTTTCTCAGTGTGCTCTCTGGGGCACCTGCAGCAAACTCACCTGATTCGTGAGTTTAAAATGCAGATTCCTGGGCTCATGCCCTCATAGATTATGTTTTAGGGACCTGAGGTGGGTCCTGGGAGTCTGCATTTTCCATACACTCCCCTAATGATTCTAACATACCCTAGAGTTTGAGAATCACTAGCACAGGGTATGAGAAGAACAATTACAGGGTTGAGCCTCATGGAATAAAACAGATTTCCTTCATCCCCATTTTCAGGTAGGCCAAAGTTACCACATAGCACCTATTAAGGACACATAATAAAGGTGAGATTGTTCAAAACACGGGGGCAGGACAACTGGTCATCCATGTGAAAAAAATAAAAACTCCACTCCTAACCCGCAGCATACACAAAAATAATTCTAGGTAAAAGAAAAATCTAAATGTAAAATATCAGCAATCCTTTAGCTTTCCAAGGGAAAAAAAAACAACAACTGCATATCTACATTGCATAGCTAATTGAGTGATATGTAAATATTTTTTGAATAAGTTATAAAAAGCACAAAGTATAAGGGAATGATTTATCAATTTGGCTACATGAAATTTTTAAAATTCTTTATACATAAAAGACTCAAAATATAAAAGATAAGTAATGAACTGGAGAAGTAAGTTATTTGGAACACTTAGATCTGATAGATTAGTATCCATACTTCATAAAGAACTCCTACAAATCAGTAGGAAATAAATAGCCCAATATAGAGATGGACAAAGGATACAGACAGCCAAGTCACTGAACAGAAAGCCAAAACGCCCAATAAACAAATGAAGAGATGCTCAATGTCACTAACAATCCAGCAAATGCAAACATTTAAAAAATTAGATCATATTTTCATACCCATCAGATTGGAAAAAAAACTTTTTAGATCTGATGAAATTACATGTTTGTGAGAATGTTAAGAAATGACAGCTCTTGGGGCGCTTGGGTGGCTCAGATGGCTAAGCGTTTGCCTTCGGCTCAGGTCATGATCCCAGGGTCCTGGGATCGAGCCCCGCATCGGACTCCCTGCTTGGCGGGTAACCTGCTTCTCCCTCTCCCTCTACCATTCCCTCTGCTTGTGCTCTCTCGCTCTCTCTGTCAAATAAATAAAATCTTTAAAAAAAGAAATGACAGCTCTTGTACATTGCGAAGGGCTCAATAGATTTCATTGGTTTCAAGAGCAATTTCTTAATCTCTAGTTAATTTCAGGAGGTGCATTACCTTCTGACCTATCAATTCTCCTTCTAAATATGTAACAAAGGAAATTTCATACATGTGCACAAGAAACCGTGTATGAGAATGTTCAACAACGTTTAAAATTTTACGTAACAAATTGGAAAATAAGGAGAATATTTTCCTTAAAGGCCAAAATAGCCATCAATAGGGTAGTGAATAAACAAGCAGTGTTATATTCATATAGTGAATTATGAGCAGCAGTTAAAATGAGATAGGTCTATTGAATTAACAGGGATAAACCTCCAACACATAATGTCAAAATAAAAGCATCTATCAAAAGGCTGTGTAGAAAATAATACCATTTAAGTAAATTATTAAAGTAGAAATGGTAATATATATTGTTACGTGAACAATTAGATATAACGGAAGGTATAAAACATGCATGCGAAAGAGGCACTTCAACTTTCCCTTAATGGTTTCCTTCTGGGGAAAGAGGGGAAGGACTTTAGCTGTAATGTTTCACATCTTAAAAAAATAATGATCTGAAGAGAATATGACAAAATGTAAACATAGTGCTCATCCGAATGGTGAGTAAACAGGTGTCTGTCACAGGATTCGTGTAGGCTTAAGTATTTCATAATTACAAGAAAAGATAAAAACAAAACCAGTATCAGCCACAAAGATGTGACTAGGGGGCGCCTGGGTGGCTCAGTTGGTTAAGCGACTGCCTTCGGCTCAGGTCATGATCCTGGAGTCCTGGGATAGAGTCCCACATGGGGCTCCCTGCTCGGCGGGGAGTCTGCTTCTCCCTCTGACCCTCCTCCCTCTCATGCTCTCTATCTCTCATTCTCTCTCTCGCAAATAAATAAAAAAATCTTAAAAAAAAAAAAGATGTGACTAGGTTAGGTAGACTGGCATAGTCCATTATAGTTCAGTGATACCTAGAAAGCTCCAGAAAAGAAGTGGAGGGCATAGTCTTTTCTTTTCTTTTTAAGATTTTATATATTTACTTGCCAGAGAGAGAGAACAAGCAGGGGGAGCAGCAGGCAGAGGCAGAAGCAGGCTCCCCGAGAAGCAAGCAGCCTGATGCGGGACTTGATCCCAGGACCCTGGGATCATGACCTGAGCCAAAGGCAGACACTTAACGACTGAGCCACCCAGGCATCCCAATACTAGTCTTTTCAAAGAAACATGGTGGGAATGAAGAAATAAAAGATTTTTCCAAGGGCTAACTCCTACAGGATTTGATTACAGGAAAAATAAAAGAAGTAGTATTTACTCACGGACCGAAGAAAGGAAATGCTGACAACCACAAATGTAAAATGCTGTCTTGACACGAAATGTTTTTAGCAGATAGAACATACTGTGGTTACATGATTTCTTATTAAATTTGTTATGAAAATAGCACTAAAGAAACCAAAGAGATGAGTTAGTGTGAAATCCAGAAAACTAAGGTATCCTTTGTGATATCCTGAAATAATACATTTGGTCAGAGGTTGGTCTCCAAACAAATCATATTCTGAGACTCAGAGGACTTAATCAGAGGCACAAAGTTTCCCTTGAAGTCATGGCCAAAGGGCTGGGAGTTTCACGAGAGGGTATCCTTCCCTGAATATCCAAAAATGAACACAATCAGGAGGGAGGGAAATGATTCTGGATCAGAATTTAGTACATAGTAGATGCTCAGTGCACATTCGTTGAACTCACAGAACAGTCTCAATAAACAGAAGACAAACTGAGGCAACCAGGCAAAGAAGCAACGGGATACCTTAATTCTTTCAGTGAAATTCTAGCATCCTGAACCATATATACTTTCCACTTTATCTTTCCTCTTTAACTTCAGTTTTTATCCCCTTTTTCTCCATGTTTTTTGTTACCTTCTACTTTTTGCTTTTGTTAACGTGGCCCCAGGGTTATTTCGTCAGGTTTCTAAGTCTGTCAGTTGCTGATGGAGTGATTTGTGCTTTGAAAAGCACTGTCGGAAGAAAAGCCTTTCATTTTGCCAAAGAACTTGTGTCAACCCCAAAGCCACTATTTCATGCAGGTATCTAGAAGCCAGGTGCGGCAGGAGAAGCTGGGCCGCTCCCCTGTCCCAGGGTATAAATTTTTATTAATCAAACCAAATATAATAGGATTCTTCTTGCCAGTGACTGTTTCAGGAATGAGCAATGTTACAGCTCTGGCCATTGAGATGGGAGGAAAGTCTGCTGAGAAATTCATTTTGCCCCTAAAAAGAAAGACAGGATTGTTCCCTTTCCCTGTTTCTCAAATTGCTCGTGTAAAATGATATCCTTAGAGACTGCAGCCATCCTGTGACATGGACAAACGTAAGGGGAAAAGCCATACATGGAGAATGGCAGAATGGGAAGATAGGAAGAACGTGAGTCCTCGATCCTCTTGTGAACCAACCCTGGAACAGCCCTCCTACCCTAGGATTTTCTGCTAAGTGATCTAGTAGATGTCCTCAATATTTAAGCTAATTTTAATTGGGAAACTCTGGGGACAGAGTTTCTTGTAGCAGAAACTCTCCTAATAGTGACCTCCTACCCAAAACTGTGTTTATCACATTCCATTAGGTGAGATCTCAGCCCAAAGCGTCTCTGTGAAGACAGTCCACAGCTTTTAAAATTGGGGTCACTGGGCCCCAAGAGAAATTCATTACTTGAGGACTTGCAATCTCTCTTCTCCTGGGCAGCATTTTAGAGAGCCCACAATTCTGGCAAGCATGCGTCCACTCTACAAACATCTGAGTACCACGTATAAGCCAGGCACTATTTTAGAAGTTGGGAATTACAGCGGCAAACAAGAACGTCACGGTTGCTGTACCCATGGAGCTTCCATTCGAGGGTGAGGGGCAACAACGATAAACAAGTAAACAAATAAGATGACTCCAGTAGTGGTAAGTGCCATGCAGGAAAGGAACCAGAGGGCGGTGAGCAAGTGACTATCAAGACGCACAGCCATTTCAGACAAGGTAGTGGCAAAGGTCTGAGAAAGTGACATCTGAGGGCAAATCAGAGAAGGAACCAGCACAGGTGAATCTGGGGACAGTTTCCCAGGCAGAAGTAAACACCTTGTGCAAAGACCCTGGGGGTGGGGGTTGGGAGGATGATGAGTCTGGGGTGCTTTAGGAACAGAAGGAGCATGCAAGGGGCTGGAAAAGCATTAGAGAAGCAGAGCACTGGTCGACAAAGTCGGAAAATTCCGGAGTTACCAGGTCAGGTAAAGCCTGGAAGACTGGCAGGAGGTCTGGCTGTTACTCCATGCGCTAAGGAAATCCACTGGTGCACTGGCAGGGAGGGCATGACAAACCCATGATCCAATTATCAGGAGGTTTCACTGCCATCTGCCCTCTGGTCGATTGCTAAAAAGGGCCATTTTATCTCTTTCTCAGAGCCCTAAATGAATCACAGTGCCCTGGGATGCAGCCTGAGACTAGGGAGCCAAAGAAGGGGGCTGGCGATGGAGAGGTTCTTGCTCTGGTGCTATCCCACACAGTCCATTTGGGAGCTGGCTCGTGTCCATGAGGGAGATATGGAATCCGACATGTTAAATAGTCAACAAAACAAAACACCAAATCCACTTCATCGATTTCACTGTCCTGTTGGAGGCCTCACAACAAGCAGCAAAACTTTCTTTAAAAAAAAAAAAAAAAAAACTAGGTCAGGGCTCTTCTGCTTGGTAGCGCACTGAACACTGGGCAAACTCCAAACGGAACCGCTCCACTTGGAGGTCCCTATTGAGCAATTTGAGTGATGTCAGTACTAAGGGCCTCCGAAAGCCATACGGTTTCTGAACCTGACCTCACCCGTGGTTTTCCTGGTAACTTTTTAAAACCATTACTTCCTGCCCTGTGCTTTATTTATCCCACATGTTTATTTTCTATACAGTCTATTCCAAAACAGAGCTCTGTGTGAGTTTCCAGGTCACGGCGTCCTATCAGGGCAAACTTAACAGATGTGGGATGAGCTGGAAGGTAAAAGAAGCCATCACTGCTGAGGCTGAGTGCAGCCTGCCACTGCTGAGCTGGGTTCTTGCTCTGGGGCCAGCCAGGGAAAGTCAGCATGTGGGATCTGTGCTGTCAGTCCTCCTTCTCAGAAGGACATCCTGTGGGCAGGGAATGTCTCCCCAGCCCCCACACCCCAGAGCGTTCGTTGCTGACATAGTCAACATGAGGGTGGAGGTCAAAGAGATGTCCACAGATTCCTGAGAAGCCTGCTTTCATTTCTTTTTTCTTCTGAGGGCACCAGCAATTTCCTTCCATTTAATTCATTCTTTGGGTCTCCTGGCACAGTCGGCTGTTGTCACGGCAACGGGGACCAGCAATGCTGCTCTCTGAGGTTAATGCACCCTGTGGCCCACTGCCCACTGGTCTCAGCTCATCTCCAACAGCCCTGCCTGCCCCCCAGCAGCCTGGCACCACCGCAGGACCAAGAGCCCACAGGACTTTCAGACAAGATTGATGTCTCTTGCTCCTCCACCAGATCCCAACAAATAGTAATAAAAAAGCCTCTCTAGAAAACCAAACCCCAAACCTTTGAGCTCAGTTTTGCTAAACTAAAATTGATCTTTCATGTGCCTGAAACCACAAGCAGAAGCTTGGTTTTGGCTGTGGGCTGTTTTCTTTGAACTCTTCTGCCTAGGAAACTCATTCTTCAGCACCTTATGAGGGTGGTTCAGTACTACCAGGCCTGAATCCATGATGGTGGTAGTGATGAGCACAGTATTAATGGAAAGTACTGGAATGTAGGCACAATCAAGGAGAAAGGCTTTCCTGGGTTCTTTATCCTTTGTTATTATTTATTACATAGTATTTATTATTACCGTATTGCCAGTATCTAGAACCTAACATAAATCCTGTCTGTTTTCCCAGATACAGAAAATGAGCATAGATGAAGAAGTGATTGACCCATGTTCATATAGTAGGGGGCAGAACTGGAATTTGAACCCAGACAGTCTAGAATGAAATGCTTGCTCTTCACATTACATTCATCCCTGAAACATCCACTGTGTGTCATGTGTGCTAGATGCTATAGAGCTATAAACAAAAGAGACAAAGCGCCTCATGAAGCTTATGTGGGGACTAAGGTGCAGAGAGGGGGAGTAATTTGTCTAAGGTCACACAGCAGGGGGAGCTGGCATTTGAACTCAGCTCAGCATTCTGACTCCAGAGCCTGCCCTCTTCTCTCTCAAACAGAATGGGAGGAGCTGGCCTAGTTGCGCCCTGGAAACTGTAACTAGAAGATGAAAATGGGGACATGTAGTGGATTGCAGCCGCTGTCCCCTTCACCTCCGAGTAAGGTCCCTTGTCGGTAGGGTTCACTCAGATGGCCTTGTGACTGTGGAGCCAACTGGTCTACCATGAGGCAGAGGCAGAGACCCTTTCTACCTCTGCCATCAGGATGGCCCAAACTCTGAGGAAAACACCATGAGGAGATAGTTTACACCAACACTGTCCTTCCAGATTGTAGGCAGCCTGAGACATCTGACTTAACTCTTCCAGCAACAGGGTCAGGTCTGCTCCTGTTCGCAATGGAATAATCGGAATTCCACCCGGAGAACAAAATGACTTATTAAGTGAAACCAGACATCACTCCCCAGGTCCAAGTGTAAAAGCTCTGAGTGGTGCATCTGTACTTTCAATGAAGCAGAGATGTTGTGTCCTGGGACTTCCGACACCTAAAGACAAACACATTTGAGAGGATGAAGGTGCCAGAAAGGGCCAGATACGTGTTTTTAAATTTCTTTCTCTCTTGGATTAAAAAAAGAAAGAAAGAAAGAAAAGAAGAAAAAGGTAGGTTACCCTGAATAAACGTGGTACAGTTTCCTTTTTTTGAATTGAATTTAACTAGATCAATGGTGAAAGCAAAGGGAAGAGAATGAGGGGAATAAAAGAAAGACAGGAAAAAAAGGGGGGGGAGGGTTGAAAAAGTAGAAAGAGGGAGACAGAAGAGGGAAGTCCCTCCAAAAGAGGTAAAGAAAAATATGAGGATGAAGCGGCAAGGGGACGATGACAGAGGATCAGGACAAAATGCAAGAGAGACTAAAATCAAGATAGGTGACCAGAGGAAAAGTGGAGAAAAAAGACAGTTATTTTCTGCGTTGGTTTTCCAAATGACCGTCCACCTGGGGCTCGGGCCCCCCCTCCCCTTAGCCATTGCTCAGGGGACTCTCTATCAGTCTACTGAAGAGGCAGGAGGCTATCAGTTTACAAGAAGAGAGGAAGCAGAGGAAGAGGAAAGAAAGCAGACAAATTACTAAATGAGGAAGCCAATTATCCAGTGCACCATACTTCAAGCTGTCAGTAGGCTGCTATTCCTCAGGCACCTTGGAGCAAAGTGGGACTTAGAACTCTAGAGTTTGCTGCCATCTGGCCTTTCCAATAAGATCATCTATACAGACTTCCCCCTGGCCACCTCCAACTGCTAGCACGCTGAGTGAAATCTTTCCAAGTCAGAGACCACTATTATGGCACCACTGGATCACAGGATCACAAAAGCAAAAGAAGCTTCCAAATAAAACCACCCAGGAGCCATCTCGGTTTCCTATTTGTGCAAACAATGGGGCTTGTTTGGAGCCTTCTGCTGACTTCTCTAACAGCCACAAACCTAAAAAGCCAAAAGCAATAGACACTTGCTTTAGTCAAGAAGCTGGAGATGGGGCCCGGTGAAAGATCTTTCGTAACTGCCAAAGGCTGGTACACGGAAGGCGGTTCAGCACACAAGTAGCTTAATGGATGGGGAATTATTTATTTTCACATAAAACCCTCAGAAATGTTGACGCAGAACAAAGTAAATGCACCTAGCCACACAGGCTGACCGGGGCATAGCTGTGCAAGAGCGGCCCCCATACCGTTTGACATGGGGAGGTAAGGGCAGAGGAGGTCAGACAGGGGATCAAAATGTCTGGAAAAGGATTCTGTTAGTCTGTGGCAGGTTCCACTTTGCAAGAAATACGAGTTACCGAGGAAAGCTGGGGCAGGGGGCAAACAGCAACAGCACGATTATATAACATCTCCATCCTGAGTAAGCAGCCGAACAAACTCCAGCCACAGGGACGTCTGCAAAGTTTAAATTTATGATATACTATATTTTCTTGTTCCCTGCATACACTCAGGTGACGTGTGGTTGGCCTCAATGTGAAGGAAAGCAAAGAACCCTAAGAAAGGGAAAATGTCAGGTGTACAGTGATAAGGTTACCTGTGGGATAAAAGACGTGGGCCTTTCAGGGATGACTACATGCTTACGTCCCTCTGAAAGCAGAAATGGTACATCAGCCTCTCCCCTCATCAGCGTGCTGCCTAATTCCAGAAACGACTCTCTCCTTCTCCATAGAGAGTGATGACTATAACTCTGGAAAACATTTATAGTGACTGATACACCCACTTTCATGCTCTGGAGGGAAAACTGATTAGTCACATTCACAGTTTCTATAACAACGATTCTCAGTGTGAGGCCCATGGACTACTTGCGTCAAAATCACCAGGGGCACTTGTCAAGAGTACTGACTGCTGAACTGAAGTTTCTTGGGAGTGGGGCTCAGGAATCTACATTTTTTAAAGTAGCTCTGCTGGGGATTCTTTCAAACTCGCAAGTTTGAAAACCACTCTTCTATCACAAGCTATCCATGGAACCCTTCCTTCTTTCTCTCCAGCCAGCTCTCTTCCTTCCTTCCTTCCTTCCTTGCCTCCCTCCTCCACCTATTACAACCTTCATTCGAGGCATGGTGTTGAGTGCTAATGACGCATCAAACGCAGAGCTCACACTGCAAACAGGTGCAGCAAGGAAGCACAAAGGGAAACGTGTGTCCCTAGCTCTACTCGAAAAGCTATCAAACTACAAGAAGATGAGTTTGGCTTCCTTCTGTGAAATGCAGGACTTCTAAAATATAGTTGAGGAAATTAACACACACGGTAACAATCACAAGTGAGACATAGTCACTTCCATAGACCATTTCCATTGGGAAGAAGGCTGGAAACATAAGCACATTTATCAAGTTTGCCAGTAAGTCTTTGCCCCATACACTGTCCTTATCTAGTTTTTGACTGTGACGTACAGAGCATAGTCATCTTCACTTAGTGTGAATAAGAAATATATCCACTGAGGTCTGTGCCAAGGGCATAACCATCTGAACAAGTAAGTGAAGGGTGGCAGGAGACACCTGACATGGAGGCCAGGAAATTCTCACCCACGGGCAGGAATTTGTACCAGGCCTGCCATTATTCACTCCAAGGCAAAGACAAGAAGAGAGTGGCACAAAAAGCTGCTGGAAAGTGATTCTGGAGAGGGCCATGGGTTGGTCTTGTTCATCTTCTCATTACAGCAACATGTTCCATGTGAGAGGAAATACAGTGGCTCGGAATTACATTCTGGCCCAAATCCTGATCCCAATACTTTGCCTCGGGCAGCACAGACTAGATATTCAGCCATGTCTGGTACAGACCCTGACACCCTTCATCAGTGCCCCAGTCAGCTGAGAAGCAATCCCCTTTCTGTGAAGGGGAACTCATTCTTGCCAGTTCCCAAGGAATCACCATCTTTGTGCACCACCTGGGTCAGCCTCCGGGGGCCCTTCCCTCTGCTCTCCTCTAACCTCTCGTGAGTCCCAGATCCCATCACACTGTCCTGTCCCAGTTCACAGTCTCTTCTACAACAGCGCCCTTGACCCTTCTCCATCCTCCTTCCCTCCATCTTTTCAACCACCACAAGCTTTCAAAGGAGGATGAAACAAACTCCTTGACCAAGTTTTGCATGTATTTTAGTTCTACAAATAAATAGGGGAAAAGATCTCCAAGAATTTCATGTCACCCATAAAATACGCTTGTGAGGTATATTGGTTTCCTGCTAGACAAAGAAAAGAAAAAACGAGCACATCGTATACACAATGGGAGGTTCGGGAGATGGCAGCATTGAGGTTTCAGCTCTGCTAGTCCAACTTAAAGAAGACAGCAGTGGACCAGAAGGAAACCCTGTCTGATCACTCCTTAAAAATAATTCCACTGCCTGGTAAGAAACAACTTATTTTCTGTGAGGTGGGAAGCTGAGTGGGCCATCAGTCGAGCTGCAGAGCAAATCTACCTTGGGAAAGAATCCACTGGTCTTACAGTCAAATTATCATATTTCTGCCCATTTGGATTTTGCTTAAAGCTACCTTTTACACTGGTTTTTAAACTGTGTTCTAGAGTTATGCCCAACATGTGTTTGTTCACCTCCAGGTCCTGCCTGTAGATTGGAATATCAGATCAAGAAAAACAACACCTCAAAAAGCTTGAAAACCACTAGCATAGCACAATAGTTTCCCTGGGGTCTCAGGTGCTCGGCCAAGGCAGAAGATGAAAACAGAATAAAGAAAGAAAGGAAATCACTCAACCTCAAGACCGCTGTTGGCCACATCAGCTTGGCTGGAAATCTCGCAACAGATTACGCTGGCTCTAACTGCCAAATATTTGGGCCAGGGTGGGGTGGGCAAGAGAAATACCTTTCTCAGGGAGATATTTTCACCCTCTTTCTATTCTGTGGATTCATGTAAAGTGATTTCACAGAAAATTAGCAGCAGCTGATACAAATAATAAGGAAACCCTCCAAAGACTACAACTCGGCAGTTCTAGCAACTCGGGCTAAATTAGAGACTTCACAGGTCTTGAGCTCCACAATTATTTTTAATTGCCTTAGCTAACCGTCTCTGTGACCCATGGTCAACAACAACCTTCAGTGAATAGCCAGGACATGGGCTCTTGAATCCGTTCTACTGAAGCAGACCCCGGAAGCTCCCTTACAACCAAGATGTGCAATTTTTCAGCAAGAAGGAGAGGTGAGGGGAAGGGTGTGATATGTATTCCACCCAATTTATAAAAAGAACCCTGAGTTTTTAGAAAATCTTGTCTAGTGTAGGTCTCGGCCTTAAAGTTTTCTAGGAAACAACCTAACTGCCTCAGAAGAAGAAGTTCCAGACTCATCACCTGTGAGCCTGTGGGGAGAGCACAGCCAGACAAAACGAGGGAAGAGGAAAAGTAGCAATTACTTGCTGCCCTTATGCCCCCAGCTGCCACCCTCCCCTCTCCGCTTCCTGCCTGGTGATTTCTCACATACTCAATAATGTCATCCCCATCATCCTCACCCTCATTTCTGAGCTCTGACTATGTGCCTGGCATTTTGTTTTACAGACACCACACCTCATTAGTTCTCACAGTATCCTTATAAGGCAGATATTATCATTACCAGCATTTACAGGTGATACACCTTAGGGCTCCAAAATTTTAAAGGACAACCCAGGTCACAGCCAGTAAGTGGTGGAGCAAGACTCCGAGTCACCCCTTTGACTCCAGACCCTGTGCACTTAGGCAGCATAAAGAGAAAAAGAGGTATTAGCTCCATTTACCAAGTGAAGGAGGCACTGAGGCACGACCAGGGAAAATACATAAAAAGGCTTAAAAACCAGACATTCGCAGAAAGCTAAGCCAAAGCAGATTCAGTGGTACAGAACTACTTAGTATAATTTGAGGGGATTTCAGTATACAAAGCAAGAAATTTATGAGTAATTTAGATTCAGTGAATTTAAAAAGAAAGAAAGAAAGAAACCTTTGATTTCTTTAGTGACATAATGCTGGGAAGACTTCCCTTTGAAGATTTCTGGCCCTGGATAGGAATATGCAAGGCAAATAAAAATATGAGAGGCATATCAAGGGGTCCTCTGGAACTCAAAGTTTTGTTTCAGTAAACTCAGTTGCCTGAGAGTGGTCTGTAGAGATGACTACAGAAGATGGGAAAACTGATAATAACATGTTCCCTGGTGTCAACTTTGAAGACTTAAGCTGTAAACGGTACCTTTAGAAGTAATCACGGAGGAGTTTTCATTAAGAGCATTAAAGAAAAAAATCAAACCTGCATTTATCCCAGTGCTTCGAAAGATGCTGTGAAAGGAAAATATTCCCCTTGCTAATAACCTCTTTACTCTTCAGCAGCAAGCTCAGTGGTGCAGAAGTATGCAGTCCGGCCATACACAAAAATGGTAAGAAATGGCAAGACTCCCATTTGTTACCTGCAGAGATAATATGTTACAGAATGCTTTCAAGATCATGAAGATGTTACTGATGAGATATTAAATCGTTCCATGAATGATGGGCAGACCTTATGCTGGGCAGGATAGGGCACCAAAGAGGTGATAGCAATTTGGTGGACAGTGCAGAAAATGAAAAAGCCTTGGGTTGACAAGAGATCCCCAAAGTGACCTGACTCCTTCTGTATCTAAAATGGAACCACAGTTCTTTGTCACTTAATAGAATGGGTGGGTTAGATTCCACTGATGGAGGCTCCAGCCTCAGCTCAGATGGAAGGGAAAACCAATCCCTCATCCCACGACGGAGACAAATTCCATCAGGAACGTCCCCTGCATACAGCCAGGACATCTGCCACAACATACCCAGTGATCACAAACAAGTAGATTTGGGTTTGCAAGGTAATGCATACATACTCACACCTGGCATCCAGTATTTTCCCCACAAGCATCTTTGACGCAAGCATTTTAACTGTAAGCATTTTCACCGCAAACATTTTTACCACCTAACTAATTGGCTGTAAGGTAATTTTGCCATAAAACATAAACTCATGAAAAATAATAAAACAGTGACATTTATTTAAAAGGACACAAAGAAACATGAAAAATGAATGACAGAAGTAAAAAGACTTTATTGCAAAACACAAAATATTTGAATACATTCAAAACGTATAGCGTAGATTCATGGCAATACTGTACAAATAACTGATTTCATTTTGTTGACTGCCCCCAAGCACTTGCCTTCAAGGTTTTTTTGTTCATACTATTATACATCATTTTTGTTTGTTGATCCATCTCCTCATTCTGCATCACACTTTTTTCTCCAATATTTCTTTCTTCATCAAGAGAGGTATCAGCTTCCAGATACTAGAACGCTTATTGGCACCCGAGCTTTGTATTGCACTATGAAAGCCTTCTACACTGGTGTTTGTAGATCATCACATTGGAATGTTGACAGACGTTCTAAAGTCCTCTAGGAAATGTGGGTTCAAAACTGTGTGACAGTGTAGAGACCATTATGATGGCTAAGATTTATATAATATAAAAATGGGAATACCCTATCAATTGAAAAATGAAACCAAACTGTCAACCAGTTGATTAAGCCAGCAACCTGTCAAACCAAACTGTCAACCAAGTTATTTTTTATCTTTTAAGGTAGAACTGCCTTACGGCCAATTGGTTATGCAGTGAAAATGCTTCTGGCAAAGATGCTTCCTGGAAATTCCCTAGAACCCTGACACATACACACTTACACACACCCCGAGATTTGGGGGAATAGATAAAATTCTTAAGTGAAACCTTCTGGCTTTGTTTATAAGAACAATGTATTTCTGGGGAAAAAAAGTGGGGGAGGGGTGCCTGGGTGTCTCAGTCAGTTGAGTGTCCCACTTTTGACTTTGGCTCAGGTCATGATCTCAGGGTTGTGAAATTGAGCCCCACTTCGGGTTCTGTGCTGGGCATGGAGCCTGCTTAGGATTCACTCTCCACCCTCTCCTTTTCCCCCTTCCTCTCTTCCTCCAAAAAAAAAAAAAAAGTATTTCTGCATCACTTACATAATTAGAAGTAATTTTAAGATATTTAAATATATCAGGCATGTCATTCCCAGCAAGGGGACTCCCTCCCCTTCACATAAAAGAAACAAAATAAATTAACTCTCCTTCACCCTAGGAGACTGCCGACATAATTTCTCAATTCATTCACTCCTTCCACAAACATTTTCTGAGAGCCTACTATGTGCAAAGCTGTGTTCTATGCACTGGTCTCTTATCTCAGCACAGAGCCTCCACTCTAGAGTTTCTTCATTCCCTGATACTCTCCATAATTCATCTTCTAATCCCAAACTTTCTTCCACCCATGTCCCCCATGAGCTCTGGTTTCCAAACTCTCACCCAAGCCTCAACCTTCACCAGGAGCCATGCTTTTGGGTGCTCTGCTCCTCCTCAACAAATAATAATGTAACCATTAGCCTCCGTACCAGTTAACTACACCTATTCCAACCCTGACCTGACCGGGAGCACTCCCATGTCTACAAAGTTGGGGCATAGGGAGGGGTATTTTCCACCAACCACCCCCCACTATGACTCACAGTAGAAAAATTCACAGTGAAACACAGACCCGCATCTGAAAACTGCCCTCACCCCTTGCTAGACACAGAAACAGCAGAGAGTTATTTTGAAGTTTCTGATCTGCTAACCTCCCACCCAGACACCTCTAGCTTCTGCTCTGTCTGCAACTGGAGAGAAAGGGGACATTTGACACTAACGAGATTTGGTTCTCATCTCAGCTTTATATCATTTCTGCCAATGAACACTTTCCAGGCCACGGCTCAGCTTCATTCTTCCTTGATTTTTCTTTTTATTTAAAAGGCCTATGGACCTTGCACTTGAAGGTCAGTTTCTATTAACTTTCCTTTCTCTAGTCTGCCTCCAAAACCAAAAAAAAAGGCTAAAAAGCAAAAGCAAAATCCCAAATGGCTTGGTGGTGGTTTGGCAAGTGGCAGGTTTCTCCCGGAGAGAGGCAGAATTTGTGGATAAAGGGTTAAACATTAACACGCTTCCCTGGAAGGTCTCTCCTGTCCTGTTAATGGAACCCAAGTGCAAACCTTGGCAGGAATTGCACATTAGCTCATGACAGGTGTAGGCTTCATGCTGGTTGCTGCTGCATTTCTAGCAAAAAATCAGGGACATGGGGACCACTCCATGACACAGTAGGCTGGAACAGATTGCTTTGCAGACATCTCCTCTGGCTGAAATAATTCCCTATAACAACTTCCTTGACACGCTGTTAGTATGGCCTATTTCCAAGGTAATGGCTGATGCATGAGGATATAATAGACATCATCTGTGGTCTTCCAGAGACGAAGCTGCCAGAACCACCCTGCTGCATTTTTCTCATAGAGGCATTCACCCATTCGGCAATGTTTACTAAACTGGGTCCCCTTGTTACACGCTCCCCAGCAGTCTCTAGTTCTTTCCACGTCATAACGTTGTTCACTTTTTAATCTAAGTCTGAAACAGGCTAGGGACAACCAGAGCATCTCTGCCTGTCTAAAGGGAGATGTCACTCACTCCTGTGCAGGTGTTTTCACTTCAGGAGTCTCTTCTGGAAGAACTCTTTGTAGATCTCTTCTGATTAAAAATAGGCTCGTCAGAAATGTCCTGACAGTGTCAAGACGGTCTGTATCCTGGGCTGAACAGTGTCCCCCCAGATTCATGTCTACCTGGAAGCTCACCATGTGACTTTATTAGGAAATATGATCTTGGCAGATTTAATTAATTAAATAAAGATGAGATCACACTGGATGAGGATGGGCCCTAAATCCAATGACTGATATCCTTATAAAAGGAGAGATGCAAAGACACACAGAGAGGAGGATGCTATGTGCAGACAGGGCCAGACACTGGAGTGATACATCTACATGTCAAGGAATGCCAAGTAATGCCAAGGATCGCCAGCAACCACCAAAAGCTAGGAGAGAGACAAAGAATCACCTGGCTGAAGATGGGACTCTACTATACTTGTATTTATTTACTTACTATTTAAAAAATTTTTTTAAAGATTTTATTTATTTATTTGAGAGAGAGAATGAGAGAGAGAGAGCACATGAGAGGGGGGAGGGTCAGAGAGAGAAGCAGACTCCCCGCTGAGCAGGGAGCCCGACATGGGCCTTGATACCAGGACCCTGGGATCATGACCTGAGCCAAAGGCAGATGCTTAACCGACTGAGCCACCCAGGCGCCCTTGTATGTATGTATGTATGTATGTATGTATGTATTATTTTTTATTTATTTTTAAAGATTTTATTTATTTATTTGACAGAGAGAGACACAGCGAGAGCGGGAACACAAGCAGGGGGAGTGGGAGAGGGAGAAGCAGGCTTCTCAGTGAGCAGGGAGCCCCATGCAGGGCTCGGTCCCAGGACCCTGGAATCGTGACCTGAGCTGAAGGCAGACGCTTAATGACTGAGCCACCCAGGCACCCCTGTATTTATTTACTTTTAACTGAAAATTTTTTTGTCTTATAAAAGAGCAAAACATTTCAGTGAAAAAGAACAAAAACAAATATGCTCATAGGCCTATATGCTACACTGTGTCTCATCTGAACTATCACAATGACCCCAAATCTATTCTGGCTCCTTTCAACCCACACTCTACACTGTAGCCAGAGGGATCTTTTGAAAACTCAAATCAGATGATGTCACCCATCTCCCTCAAATCCCTTAATGATGTCCCATTGCTCTTCCAATAAAGACTAAAATCTTTACCACGGCCCATGAGGCCCTGCTCGCTCTGGCCCCTCTGGCCCTACTCACTCTCTGCCTTCAAGTACCATAGGCTTCTAGTGGCTCATGCTCCTTATATTCTCTTTAACCTCAGGACCTTTGCACCTGTGGTCTCTCTACCTCAAGTAGCTTTATCTCCCTCACCCCCACAATGTGCACATACACACACATGCTCAGACATACATATGCCCCTTGTACCTGGCTAATGCAAGGATGCCTACTCATCCTTCAGATCCCAGTTCAGTCATCATTTCCTCAGGAAAACTCTCCCAAACCTCTCCCTCTTCAAAAATATTAGTCCTATCTCTTTTAGATACTCTCATGGTACCATGTCCCTTAGAAATCTAGTATCTCCCGCCTAAATGTGTATGATCATCTGATTCATTGTCACCTCCAGTGGACTGTAAGGGTGATCCCTCCCACTTAACATGGTGCCTGCCATACAATATGGTCTCATAGGAGGCATCTAGTATCATCCTCCAAGGAGTTTACATGCTTTTCTCCTACTCCAGGTTAAGCCATCTCTACAGCCTCTTTCGTCCAGTAGTCCTTGGTTTGTACTTTCATTAGAGTAACACTGCAGAGTTTGCACTGTTCTGTGATCTTCACATCTGTTTACGTCGTCTGGCCATTGGCCACACTGGGAGCAGGAATTATACTACGTTCGTCATCGCATTACTCAATGTACGGTATGGGTCTCTTGTCACACTTGGATTCTTAAAGGCAGATTTTAAACCTTTGTCTTATAATAATTATAAGGAGGCCTTCCAGAGTTGTATGGACAGAGAGGACGGCAGAGCTGTTAAGACGGTCTGTATCCAAGTTCGAATTCACTTTGTGCTACTTCTATGAGATTTTGGACCAGTTAGTTCACTTCATTGTGCCTTAATTCCTTACCTGGAAAACAAGGGTAAGAACAGTACCCCTAACAGAATGACATTCTAAAGATGGAAAAGGCACAAAGGTCCTCGAGCTGAGTGGGCATGGGCATACTCAGTTACATCAGCTATGATTGGCACTAACTTTTGTTGCTGGAGTCAGTGAATGCTCTTCTTTACATTAAAAAGTATAATAACGGGGGGCCCTATCTGGCTCAGTCAGTAGAATATGTGATCCTTGATCTCAGGGTGGTGAGTTCAAGCCCCATATTGGGCATAGAGATTACTTAAAAAAAAAAAAAAGGTGTAAGAATGATAGCAGCTAATTCCTTCTAAGATGGAAATCCTTGAAAGTTCAGGGAAAAGCTTCATCAACTTTTAGAAAAGCAACTATTCCAGAGGAAAAAAATTTAAGACGTATTGATCTAGTCCCCAAAAGCAGCAGAAGAGACAGGGGATAATAGGCACAAGTCAGGGAGGGTAGCTTTGAACAGGAGGGCTACTTCTTTGCAATGCCAACTCTACTTTTTAGGAAGACTTCATTTGAAATGACAGATTTCCTACTGCATGGGCTCCCCTCTGGTATAAATGCCTTGCTCAGATGGTTCTAAACTCAAAAGTTCTACCAACTGTTTTCAGCTGGGGGCTAGTCCCTACGCCAAGAACATTAGTGACAATGTCTGGAGAAATTTGTAATTGTTATGACTTGGGCAGAGAGGGGTGGAGCGGGAGGAGGAAAGGAGTGGGGGAAAAGCAGCTTGCTCCTGGCATCTAGCGGGTAGAGGCCCAGGACACTGCGACACACCCCACAATGCACACAGCAGCACCCACAGCCCCAATACAGAATTTATCCACCCAAAATGTTGACAGTACTGAGGTAGAGAAACCTCATTCTAGATCATTACATCTCAACATCGTAGGGGTGCTAGACCTGTATTCACAAACATCACGTTACAGGTTTGGGAAATTTTGTTTCTGTGACATTTCAACTGGCCCCTCTTGCCAAAGAAGAGCCTTCAACAATAATCAGTGTGTTTTAGGACTCTAGAACATAAAGGAGTCTGCCTGGATCTAAACTAAATCTCTCATATCTTCCACCCATCCAGGCCCCGAAATTCCCTTTCGTGTCCACTGTCCTTCAGAATGGACCACAATGCTTAGAGGAGCTCCAAGCTGTTCAGTGCCTGCAGGAAATCTGTGGTTAATCACTTCAACCTGCTTTACTTTAAGAGAGATTTTCTGAGACCTGTTTATTGTTCCACTGCTTGGCTTCTCCGGAGTTATCTATGACCGAAGTATTAACATTTATTTGTAGAGTAGAAGGTATATTTTTACTCTCACATCTCTTCCAAGTCCCTGAATTAAATTAGTATGAACTTTCCAAAATAAATTCACCTTTGAGCTGAAACTAAGCATGGGAAGTTTCAGTCCAAAAGGATACCTTATTGGAAAGTTAGAGGCAAAGGAAAATGAGGATTATAACGAATATTTGAGTGTAACCTCAGCACTCGTAGTTACCAAGGATAGAGTATTTGTTATTTAAAAGATTCTCTAAGAGATTTGATGTGTGCAATCCAAGATTGCCATTCAATTCCCTTTTCTTCAGACTCAAAAGAAAAAACAACTGGAAATAAATAGAATGGAAAAATCAGCACATGTGGATCTAATTCTGCACCATGTCACTGGTTAAAACCCAAGGAAAGAATGTTTTATCAGAATGCGAAAAGGGGAACGATCAATAACAGGAAGGAAGATCTCTGATTCCTTCACTCCACAAACGTTAATTTCTTGGACCACGACCATGGTCGGGTAGCAGTTGTCAACAGCTCCAAGTTAACATTCTACATGAATGGCCACTATGGTTCTTCCTACAGAAAACGGTTCTTACAGCTCTGGGTGATTTGTACCACAGATAGACAGATGTTAGGGCATTCGGCGCTGGTTTTTTTCTCTTGATTCTCAACACAAGAAAGTATTTCCCAGTCACGTCCAACCTTTGAAAGATTCAAAACCTGTACAATTCTGATATGCACCTTTTCAATAATCTATTCATAGCCCTAAGTGCAACTTTGCTCACATAAGGCCCAAATAAAATTCTACTAGTCAATGCAGCATTAAAACTAGTGCATTTTTAAAACTGCTGTCCTCCAGATGAAACTATTATTTTCCAACAGTTTTTGGCAGCAACGGAATGCTTTTCTTCCACCTTCCCGCCTGCAAACACACATACAGCTTTGGGCAGAATTGGAATACACAGAATAGATAAAAAGAGGAATGGCTTTAGAAAAGCAGGGGTCCCAGAAGCTCAGACCCAACTCCCCATTCCAATACTCTTCTTTGTTCCTGCTGTCTGGAAAAATACATGAAAAAAAATGGTTTCAAAATTATTTTTTTCAGGGGCGCCTGGGTGGCTCAGTCATTAAGTGTCTGCCTTTGGCTCAGGTCATGATCCCAGGGTCCTGGGATCGAGCTGTGCATCGGGCTCCCTGCTTGGCAGGAGGCCTGCTTCTCCCTCTTCCACTCCCCCTGCTTGTGTTCCTGCTCTCTCTCTGTCAAATAAATAAATAAAATCTTGAAAAAAATTTATTTTTTTCATTTTTCAACGGAGTTGGCATCATTTAGAGAGAGTCCTTATTCAGGCCACAGGAGCACTGAACCAAGTTCTCTTAATTTTAAGAGCTCACATAAATAGTAGTTACCAGGGAGTGTAATTTGGGCAAAGCCACTTTTGTTTTTCCTTTCCTTGATTCTGTGTTACTTGCATTTTTATGATTTGCCCCCCAAAAGCAGTCTTTACTTAAAAAAAAAAAAGCATATGTTGAAAAAAATTAACATTTTACCAAGGTTCCTTTTTGTCTTTTTGGTTAATACTTCTTCTAGATTGCATCCTGGCAAAAGTAAAAGAGTCAGAAGGACAAATGCATCTTTCCTTGTTTTTCACCTACGATGTGATCCAACTATAATACACATATAACTATGGAGTCAGTCAAATTAACACACGCTATATAGTTTTAAAGGGGTCCTATGCATTATCTTCAATGTATTTTCATGCATTTAGTCTCTATGAATGTAAGATGCTTGCACTGTGATGTCTGTCACCCACCCTGTCAGGGTTGATTCTCTTTCTCTGGATGGCTAGACAGAGATCCCCACCGCCATCATGGCTCAGTGGACATTCCTTCCACCACCTTTCATCAAAGAAACCACATTCCTAGATGAAGGAAGACAGTTCTTCCTCCATCCAAGGCATGTCCCTCTTCCAAGGGCATGTTCTGGGCATAGGCTAATAAATTCTTAACACTCATAACCCAAAGGATATGTGTACATTGGTGGGTAATTTTATGTTTTTAAATAAAAACATTTATTAAAATTCACAGGACCTTAAATGTGTACTTGGAATGGGAAGACATCCTTAGAAATGTTTTTTCATCAGAAAATGACCCCCCACAATGCATGTTATCACCAAAACGATAATCACCACCTCAAATCTGTAATCCTACCAAAAGAAGCCTGCACAACAGGAGCCGAAAGATGACAGGGGTTTGCGGAAGCTCACGTTCCCTAAAATATCCTTAGCATTCCTCTCTAAAAAGCATGGGGGAAGTCAAAGCAGCTGAAATTGTGCCTTCTTCCTGGCCAGTTCTGAAAAACAATGTACCAGAGGCTCGGCATCTTATCTTATGGTTCACATTTCTAGAGAAGTCGAATAGAGAAAGTGCATTTGGATTGGCACATAGTTTGAACTATTTTACTTTAGAGAAAGAAAAATTAAGCAATCCTGGAAGAACTCCATATTCTTCTTTTTTAAAAAAAATTTTTAAGTTCCTCTTGAAAACTAGTTACTCCTTTGAGCAGGAAGGAAGGGTTTGGAACAGCTGTCCCTGAGTGAGTTGGGAGAATGTTAATCACTGTCCCTTCTCTCCTTTACTTAAAGATTAGCTCACATCCCAGGCCCCTGCAAAAGGAAACCGCATACACTTAACTTTTGAGACTACCATGAGGAATATCTCTGTAACAGTAGTAGTATGTCAGCCAGATCTTAGAGACGCTCAAGTCCGGAAATGTACCCCAAAAGCAACAAAAGCCCAAAGGGTTGGCAGTGGGCTGACTGGACATTTGAGAAAGTCATTTGTCTCCTGACTAAAGCTCCCCAGGAAGAAGTCAAACGTAACAAAAATGGTTTTAAAAAAATTGAAATTGACATACACATGGGCATCTGCAACTTTAGCCAGAGCCTTCCTAGGCAGAGAGAACTTGCAGACCATGTTAGGTTAAAAATATTATATTAAATGCAATTTCCTCTGCATATTGTTAAGTGAGGAGAGCAAGATGTAGGCAAGTAGCTAATATATAATCCCACTGTAATCACAAACAATATTTCTCCCAAACCCGAATAAAAATATTTTGCTCCATATCATTATTTGAACACAGAGCTAGGTGTGGAAGGATATACAAATTGCTAATATTTATAACAGGGAGGAAGCTAAGAGAAGAGAGGGAAAAGGAGTTAAAAAAAAAAAAGAGACACACACACACACAGACTCTCACTGGATAGAAAAATATGCATGGCCTAATACTTGATATGTGTGTTGGTTGGGTAATTCTGTTTTTAAATAAAAGAGACACATAATTCTATAAAAGAGGGACAGACTGTTGTTAGAAACATACTCATGGCAATAACTAGAAGGTGACACAAACATTTGTTTTCAGGATGAAACCATGCATGGTTTCCTTAGAGTCACACAATAAGACATTTTATCAATATGGAGTATGACAGATTCTCCACCTGCAGGTAATATACTTTCTAACACAACAGTTCGATATGAGGACGAACATCAGTTGCATTTGAAAACTGGGTCTGAGACAGTGTGCAGACAGGCGGGGGTCTATGGGATCTAAATGAATCAGATATGGCCTAAAAAACAGACGGTTTGCCGCTGTGTGACAAGAAGGGAAAGCAGTCCCCTCCATTGGTTTTCTCGGGCTCCGGGTGGTCCGGAGGTCCGTGACCTCTTGGAGCACTGGAGACCACCACCCCCAGAGTCGCAGAGCACTGAAGTGAAAAGCTAAACCTCGAGTACATATAGCAAAACACGCCCTTAAGTCTGTCAATATGGCAGCAAGATGCTCGCTTTAGACGGTGGATAGGAAACTGATCAGGAAAAAAAAAATTAAGGAAACAAAATATTAAAAATGTAGATGTGACGGAAATCATAAACAGCTTAAAGCTCCTCTCCCTTCGGGAACAGCTGTGTCTGCTAATCCCTCGAGGAGTCCTCCCTGCGATCGCCCTTCCTTCCTTCCTCTGTCTCTCTCTAATAGCTCCCTTGTTCCTGCTGGACAAAACTAGCCCTTTGTGGCTGCTCTCAGAACAACATTAAAAACAGGAATAGGGAAATTGTAAACAGGAGGCTTCTGGTCTACAGGCAAAGACACACACAGGCCTCTGAGGCCTACTTCATGCTAAGCAAAGAAACAGATCTTTGTTGCTAAAGGGATTAGGGCTGCGGGGTTTCGGAGGCACTGCTGAGGCATTCAGCTGGCCTCAAGTAGGGGCTTTGTAAAGAGATACCTCCATTAGAGGTCTGTGAGCGGAAATCATTCATACTCTTTATACAATCTGGGTAATGTGATAGTGTTGGACTGCTCAACGCCTCTGGTGAGGCAGGGTCCTATCTCCTTGAATGGTAAATTCTTCAGCAGCTCAATAGATGGTGGTATAATTACCTTCACTGACTTTTTTTTTTGAGGTGGTGGTGGTTGGGGTGGGGGTGAGGGGAGGTCGGTCTTCTACCTTTAACCCTTAGTGGGAGTGACGTTAAAGATCACCCAGAAGCTGAGAGGCAAAGTCTTCCCAAGTCAGCTCAGAGGCAGTCATGGAACTTTTTGTGCTGGCATCTTCCATGATCAAAAATGACCCTCTCTGGTGCATCCTCTGCGCATCGTCAATGATGACTTTGTCCCCACATTCATCATGATGATGGAAATCTCCATAACTCATTCGGTGCCTCGGCGTCCCCCCAACAGACCTAGCTCCTCTCTATCCTATGCCCGCCAGTCCTTCCTTGCCTCCCCCTCCCCAGGCTGCATTGGTGTTCCCTCCTCTGAGGTCTCCCTTGTAGAATTCTCCATAAACTTGGAGACTCTGTGTGTGTCTGCTACCCCAGCAGATGATGAGCTCCTTGAGAGCAGTTGCTAATTTATCTTTGTATCTATAATGCCTGGTCCTTCATAGGTGCCCAGAGCTGTGTCCAGCAGAATGATGGAGTTCGACCGTGGTGCCTTCAGATCAGTCCCTGTGGTAGCTGGGAAGATTATGTTGGCTTGCCTTAATGGCTTTTGAGGAATTTTTTAAAATTTATCAGAGAACCCTTGTAGAGAACCTGGGGTCTTAAGAAAGCAAGCAAAAAAACACTGCGGCCAGTGAGGAAAGAAAAGGAGTCCTCCAAGGAAGACGGTAAGAGGTCACTTCCCACAAAGAGCCAGCAGACTTCTAAGGGACCTGGCTCATCCTAGCCAGGTCTCCACATTCTTCTCGGTTAAGGAAGTGTCACCAGCAGAATGGAAATGCTCTTTGGGTTCATATTTAGAGTACCTGGAAATAAATATTAATTATGGTATCAGCTGTTGTATACTCAGGAAACTTCTCAGAGATAATTCCAAAAATTAGAACTACGGGAAGAGATGGTGCATCAGAGCTAAGGGACACTTTCCCCCAGTACAATCAGACCAATCCTAGATGGCTGACAAACTCATTCAGGTAGATGTGGATTTTGCGGAAACTTCACTTAGAAGGGATCCTGGTTTCCGTATAAGATAAGCTTGCAAATACCATGGGGGCTTTGCAACAACTGATGGAAGGCTGATGTTTTTCTCCACTGATGCTTTCAGTTCTCTGGGACATGCTTCTCTGTGAGCACGGCCTTGGATGCCATTAATTGTTGGCTCTTCCCATTGTTCACCATTCTCTATCCAGATTACCTCTCTTCTCGCCATTTGGCAGATGGGACTCTGTTCTTACATTATTAACATCACTGTCTGCAAAAAGCAGTTACATATGGAAGGAAGAAAACAGAGCAATGAGATCATGGGCTTTGTCTCTAATTCTGCCACTGACTCCATCACCCATTCAACCAACAAAGGCTGAGCACCTGCTATGCACCACACACTGGGCTGGGCACTGAGAAGAGAAGCATGACACAGGACTCGATGTGAAGAGGGGGAGGCACACAGAAACAGAGTGGAGTGGCTAATACCATGACGGCAACCTGCACAAAACCTTCTCAGAGCACTGGGAAGCTGAAGGAGTACAGGAGGTCCTCCTGAAAGAGACGAGTGCTTAGCCCAGAAGATCCCAGATAGATAAAAAAGCCACAATCATTTGGGATAACTACAGATATATGAATATAAAATACAAATCAAGTAAGATTATTGTATTGATACTAAATTCTTGGATGTAATAATGGCACTGTGGTTATGTAAGAGAATGTCCCGTACTTTGGAGATACACACTGCACTACTCATAGGTGAGGAGTCATGATACCTAAAGTTACTTTCAAATGGTTCAGAAAGAGATGTGCCGATCTGGGTGTGTGTGTGTGTGTATGTGTGTGTGCAAGCGCATGTATATACATTTATATACATGTATACATACATATGTATACATACATATATATAAAGGGGGATGGAGGGAAGAGAATATGCAAAATGTTAGTCAATCTGGGTATATATGAACATTTCTTGTACAATCTTTTAGGTTACTGCATTTTTTCAAATTTTCAAAATAGAATACTGGATAGATAATTGTTAAAAATATATGCATACAGGGGTGCCTGGGTGGTTCAGTCGGTGGAGCGTCCAACTCTTGACTTTGGCGCAGGTCTTGATCTCAAGTTTATGAGATCAAGCTCCACGGAGGGTTCTGTGCTGGGTGTGGAGCCTGCTTAAGATTCTCTCTTTGCCCGGGCACCTGGGTGGCTCAGTCGTTAAGCGTCTGCCTTTGGCTCAGGTCATGATCCCAGGGTCCTGGATTCTAGCCCCACATCAGGCTCCCTGCTCCGCGGGAAGCCTGCTTCTCCCTCTGCCACTCCCCCTGCTTGTGTTCCCTCTCTCGCTGTCTCTCTGTTGAAAAATAAATAAAATCTTTAAAAAAAAAAAGATTCTCTCTGCCCTTACACACACACACATACACACACACACACACAATTGATCCTTGAACAATGCAAGGGTCAGAGACACGGACCCCCGTGCGTTCGAAAATCCATGTATAAATTTTGACTCCCCAAACACTTAACTAATAGCGTATTGTTGACCAGAGTCTTACCAAAAACAAAGTCAATTAACACGTATTTTGCATATTAATATGTATCAGATACTGTATTGCTACAATTAAGCAAAGTGGAAATGTTATTAAGAAAAGAAAATGTGAGGCACCTGGGTGGCTCAGTTGGTTAAGTGTCTGACTCTTGATCTCAGCTCAGGTCTTGCACTTAACAGTCATGAGTTGGAGCCCTGCAATGGGCTCCATGCTGGGCATGAAGCCTACATAAAAATAAAAATAAAATTAAATAAAATAAATAAAATAAAATAAAATAAAAATAGGGATGCCTGGGTGGCTTAGTTGGTTAGGTGTCCAACTCTTGGTTTCGGCTTGGGTCATGATTTCAGGGTCCTAGGATCAAGCCCGGCGTTGGGCTCCGTGCTCAGTGGGGAGTCTGCTTGAGGATTTCTCTCCCGCTCTCCCTCCCCCAACTCATTCACTCTCTCTCAAATAAATAAATAAAACCTTTTTAAAAAAGAAAAAGAAAAAAAATGTTGCTACAAAAATCATAAGAAAGAGAAAATACATTTACAGTACTGTTCTGTGTCTATAGGAAAAAAACCACATTTGTAAGTGGACCTGTGAAGCTCACACTTGTGTTGTTCAAGGGCCAGCTACATTTATAAAGCTATTACAAGAGCTAAGACTGGACTGGAAAAAGAGAAGTGTGCATTAGTCAGATAATGACAGAAGGGAGGTACCCAAGGGAGAGCTGATGGCTGGAGCATGGGATTTGGGGATGGTAGCTGGTATGCACAAAACCACTCCTGGCCCAAAGGTGACACTCGTGTATATTTATCAAATGAATGAAAGAGTTGAACAGCATCGATGCAGGGAACTGCAAGCAGATCAGACCAAAGTGAGCATAAGGTTTATGTTAAGGAGCGAGAGCCGATTTGGCTATACAGGCAGGGGGTCTGTCATGGAGGCCTTTGTATATTCTGCCAAGGTCCTGGGACTTTATCCTGTGGGCGACGGGAGCCACGAGCAGGAGGCAATGTGGTCAGATTAGCATCTAGAGGGACCACCCTGGCAGTCAGGTGTCATGTGGAGTGATGGAGCACAGACCTCAAGGCAGGAGACAAGGATACCAGTCAGGATGCCTTTGGCTCCCTTAAACACAAAGCTCTGAGTCTAACTGGCTGAATTTATCAAGAGACTTATTATCCAACATAGCTGCAACCTCCGAAATGACAGGCAGCAGATGTGGTTGATTCAGTGGCTCAAAAATGTAACCACGGACCCAGGTTCCATCCTCTCTGCACTCTACCATTCTCTGTGGGGCTCTGCCTGCAGACTGCCCTTCCTCATCTTTACAGGATGGCTGTAGCAGCTTCCAGAGTGATGTGCAGACACAGTGAAGACCACAGACAGAAGGGAGCCGTTCCTTCTTTGGTCTCTCTCAGCAAGGAAAACTTTTCCAGAAGCTTCCCAGCAAACACTGCCTCACATCCCACTAGCCCAGATTGGATCACAAGCCCATTTCAAAACCAATCACTGTCAAGGGAACAAGATTACATGTTTGGCTCAGAATAAGAATTTATACACAGAGGGAATGAACTACGATGAATCATCACTTAAAACACTTGGGAGCCTACTGGTCCAGGCAAAAGACGCTGGAAGCCTAAACTAAGATAATGGTGGCAAAGAATGGAGAGATGAGAACAGATTCATGATTTATTTAGGAAGTTATGTTGGTGCAATCTGATGGTGGATTGAAGGTGGAGGAGGAGGAAAGGGGGAAAAGGACACCCTCTTCTATAATTCCAGCTTGGATGAATGGAGGGAAGGAAGTGCCATTAACTGAGGTAAGGTACCCACAAGGAGAGCAGAGGAGGGTTTGGGGAAAAGGTGGTTTGGGGCATATTCAACTGGAAGTGCCTGTGGGCTTCAGAATAAAGGTGCTGGGCAGGGAGCGGAATTTAGGACTCAAACCGTTATCCCACACAGGTGGTCCATAGTCAGCCATGGTTCTCAAATGGGCTTTGGTCTCTACAGACATTTTTGAACCAGTATTTAATCACTGAGAGATTCCAAATAGGATTATATATTTCTGGTTTCTCTGGAAAATCTGGCAACACTGGACCTAAATTGCTGCCTGTCAATAGTCGGTGGAGGCCAGTAGCGGCCATTCTCTTTAGCTAGAATAAGAGGTTCTCTGGCCTGCCACACTCACCCACTATCTCTCTGCCTTTACCTGCTTGGCCCTGAAGCCATTTCCAACCAATACCCGGGAAAGAGGCCTGAGCTGCAGAAACACATCTGGTAGTCACTGGTATTTAGATGGTGGTCAAAGACCTCACTGCGGATGCCGTCACCCAAAGAGAAAGTGGAATGAAGTAGGTCAAGGAGGTAATCCTGGAGCCATCAGTGTTTTAGAAATGGAGGAAGAGAAATTCACGCTGGAGAGAAAAACAAAGAAACTGGAGCGGAGCGAGTGAGCGCGAAGTCTCAAGAGCTAAGAGAGGAGAGCTAAAGTTGGAGGGAGGGCTCTCCTGTGCCACATGCAACAGGACATCCAGGGAAGAAGGATCCTAAGGAGATGGGACATTGGGGAAGTAAGTCGTGGGCGGCCCAGGAGCCTAGCTGTGTGGCATGGTGAGGGAAGAGGCAGACAGCATGATGCGCATGGGCTGCTCAGGTGAGAAAGGAGGAGTAAAGCCAGATGAAACTAGAGAGGCCATGGGGTCAAGGCACGGTCCCTTGGTAGGATCAGAGACACTTGGACATTGTAAAGCGAAAAAGAAGCCAGGAGCGAGATGAAGGCCAGAGAAATCTCACAGAGGGATGAACAACAGAACCAAGCCCAAAAGGAGGTAGTGGGGGCAGGGGAACAAAAGGGTGAGACATAGGTGGCTGGATTCACTGCAAAAATGAGAGGCCTCCAAGGCTAGTGGACTGGAGGTGATGATAAATCTGGAAGCAGATGGGTGTGTTCAAAAACTTGAGAGCTGCGGTGACTTGTGGTACCCCAGCCCGGAATCTGCTTGAGATCCTCTCCCTCTGCTCCTCCCCACCCCCAGCCCTGTTTGTGCATTCTCTCTCTCTCTCTCTCAAATAAATAAATTAAATAAATCCTTAAAAAAAAAAAAAGAAAATTGCGAGCTAAGTCATCACCGAGCCTGGCGCTGGCAGGGGGTAGGGGGCTGCGTAGCAGTAGGGCGGAACCATGGGTTCAGGGACACACCAGCCCAGGACCACCAGCCCAGGACCCCCAACCAGAGCCAGAACCTGAGGAGGTGCTAGACCTGAGCCAACTGCCACCTGAGCTGCTCCTGGTGGTGCTGAGCCACGTGCCCCCAGGCACGCTGCTGGGGTGCTGCTGCCAGATACGCAGGGGCTGGCGTGCCCTAGTGGACAGCCAGGCCCCATGGCCACTCATGCTGGCCCGGGACCACCGCGCTCTGTTGCTGCTCAACCACAGCGGCCTCTACTTCTGTGAGAAAGCGCAGATGGATCGATGCAACCTCAGGTATAACCCCTGCGGCCAAGAAGGCCTCCAGAAATGGATGGTGCAGCATGCTGGGGATGGCTGGGTGGTGGAAGTGAACAAGTCAAGAGGGGCTAGAGCTCCCTTGCAGAGCTGTTTGTGTCTTCCCTCAGCGGATGTGGCAAGAAGCAGGTCTTAGACCTGGAGGAGCAGGGTATGTGGCCAGAACTGCTAGATGGTGGCAAGATTGAGATTTGTCAACCAGACGGTCCTGAGTAAATTCTCTGCTAGGCCTGATCCCGACCAGCAGTGGAACAACAATGTCTGCTTTCAGGTCACTCACATGTTCTCCATCAAGATGGGCCGGCCACTTTGAGTCTTTCAAACAGTGGGGCCAGGACATGCAGCTCTGGGCTGGTTGCTACGGAGCCCATGTGATCAACTGCAGGGTGATCATGCCAGCCTGTGTGTCTTACTCAAGGGCTGTCCTCACCAAACAACCTAACTGGGACCTTCCAGCACCTGGGATCATTGGCCAGGACTTCTCATTAACCAAGGACATGTACCTCCCTGACATCCTGGGTACTCGAGAGTCCATTCAAGCGTTCTTCTGGGCACCTTCTTCAGCTTCTGGAAACTACTACAAGAAAGTTCTTCCATCAGATCTACCTACTGCTGTTGAAGGGCAGTCCTTCCCCTGTTAGGGGTGTGGAGAGGCAACAGGTGAGCACAGAGGAATGCTGGTCCTGGAGAGGGCTCTTTGCCCTCCCCCACTGAGGCCCTCTGATTCAGCCTCAGTCCCCTCTGGCCTTGTCTCCTCGTGTGTCTGCTTCAGGGGCTTCATTGGTCCCTTGAGGGAAGACCTCTCACCTCTGAAGCAGAATCTCATCCTGAGAGCTGGGACAATCCCAGCCACCCTGGGTGACAAACTTAATCTCCTGGAGCTTCAAGACTGGGACCAGGTCTCGTGGCTCAAAGTCAACTCGCTCAAAAAATGTTTAGAGATCCTCAAGAACTGTAATCATGTGGTGTACAAAACTATTTTTTATTTTGAAATTTTTCACAAACATTGAGAGAATAAAATACATCAGCAACAACTATCTGCCAACCACATGTAATAAATTTATTATTTTGCCAGAAAGAAAGAAAGAAAGAAAAAGAAATTTGAGAGCTACTAATTGACCTGGCACAAGGGAGGCCTCAGTAACCCTTCAACGAGATGCTCCAAGGTGCCAATCCTTTTCCATTTGGTATGAAGGATGGGATAGGGTGGGAAGAGTGGAGAGGCCTATCTCCCCAGCAGCAATGGTAGAGGACAGAGCCAGTTTTCAAGCCCTGGGAAGCGGAGTTCCTACCAGCAGAGAGAAAGCAGCACACACTGATAATCATTCTCCTAGGGGAAGACAGAGGCACCAGCTCCAAGGATAGAGGGGAAGGATCACAGCGACATCCACAGCCTCTGGGCCATCTCTGCTGTGCACCCTGGTTTGGAGGAACGTTTGTGCTCTCCTCTATGCTTAACTCATCACAGAAGTGCCTGACATAAAGAAGAGGGCAGTCAATGTAACTCGACTCACGCAGGGGTGTCGACCGACTGTAACACCGATACCTCTGAAGCAAATGAGCACAAGGTTCTGTGTGTCCGACGTTACAGTAGGCCTTGGCGCTACCCTTACTCAAGGCCCTCAGGCTTCCTTCCAGGAGGTGTCTGCCAAAACAATTTTGGTAATGAGAAAGCATTTTGTGGTATTTTTCTGAGGAAATGTTCTATCCTGGGGAGTCAGAGAGATTCCAAGGCAATGGATTCCGAGGGCAGCCCACTGTTGAGATCAAGGTTGTCATTGTGACCAACAACACCCTTCCTGGTTTGGGGCTGCAGTGTCTACAGGGCTGCCTGAGGCCCCAGAGTTGGGGCTGGGTCTTGGTGGCCCACATTCCATTTCCCACAGTGGGAGCTCTGAGGAGCAGGGACAGTTTGCCACAACTCACCCTTGCCATCCAATTCAGTGACTTTTACCCTAAATTGTGGGTTAACAGGGACAGAGGTGAGGGGTGACACCTAGTAGCATCAGTGAGCAATCCCCAGCACTCGAGCAGGCAACGGCCTTCCCTCTTCCTTTCCTCACCACATTTTAATAAAATTTCCCGGGGCGCCTGGGTGGCTCAGTCGTTAAGCATCTGCCTTCGGCTCAGGTCATGATTCCAGGGTCCTGGGATCGAGCCCCGCATCGGGCTCCCTGCTCAGCGGGAAGCCTGCTTCTCCCTCTCCCACTCCCCCTGCTTGTGTTCCCCTCTCTCGCTGTGTCTCTCTCTGTCAAATAAATAAAATCTTTAAAATAAATAAAATAAATAAAATAAAATAAAATTTCCCAAGCATAATTATTTCAATGTCTGTCTTCTGTGTCTTATTTATTTTATGGTGGAGTTGCTATGAGGCAGAAACAAACAAACAAACAGAAAGCACTTTTAAAAAATGCAGGAGAAATATGCCCGGACAGGTCACTAACTTGACATTAGGCATCCCCAGAAGAACTAAGATTTAACTGACATAAAAATCTCATGTCTTAAAAGCTCTCTCTGATCTTAAAAATACTATTCTGGTTACAGCCCTTCCACTGGAAAAAATCAGTATTCTGTAATTCCTTCTACAAACTGGGGGCATTAAAATAGAACCAGGGTTGCAAGAGGGAGGCATGGCAGCGTCATTTCGCCGGTTTTGAATGATGTGCTTCAACCCACCGTGCATTTCCCCAGAGGGGACGGAGAATATCTTTCAAGAACATGCTAAACACCCATCTGTCAGAAACAATTTTTGGGTACTGAGGTGTAGAGATGGAGAAGAGAACACACCATCCCTTGGGGCTCGTGCCTGTGCAGAACAGTTCTGCCTCTGTCTGATGCCTGTCCTCATTATCTTTGATCATGCCCCTGCTAGACAGGCATGGTGCCACCCACCTGCTAGGCTGGGGACACAACAGTCCAGGTCCTCAAGAAGCTCCCCTTGTCCTGGCAGAGCCAGACACCCAGACAATTACATGGCAATAGCCCACTGTGAGAAGAACATTGGTGAGAACCCAAACCGAACACAACCATTAATTACAGATTAGTGGGAAGAGGGCACCACTGAGAGCTGAACTCCTGTACCTCCAGGGCCCTGGGGGCTGGTTTCTCATGGAACACAAGAGCCCCCTGGGGCAGGTGACCTTAGCTCCATATTCTTAGTGACACCCAAGGTCACCAGGAGAGTGAAGGGCACAGCTGGGATTTGAACTCCGGTTGCTCCAATTTCATGCTCCTTTTATATTGAGCAACACCTCTCGTACCATTCTTTAATTAGAGCCTTTCCTGACTCCCTGAACTGAATGTTACTTATTTGTACCTCTCTCCAGGCAACTGTCTTGGCCTGGAAGCACTGTCATTCATGTACTCGTCCATTTTACAGGACTGTAACCTTCAAAGGCAGGAATGGCATTTCTTTACGTGTTTTGTGTGTGTATAATTTTTAAGATAAGGTGTGCCTCTCTGATGAGCTGATATGAGGCAGACACCTGAACAAAATGAGAGCAATCCTTGAGGATGATGGGGGACAGGAGACTGGGATGGGGGATATTCCAGGCAGAGGGCACAGCAAAGGCAAAGGCTCTCCATCAAGGGGTGAGTTTGAGAAATAAAACCTCCATCTTACCCCACCCCTGCCGCTTTGTCTCCTGCCTCTGCTTTATTTTTCTTCAAGGCACTTTTCACTATTTGATGCTACATTTATGGACTTATTTGCTTACCATTCATCCCTCATCTACACTCTGAGCTTTGTGAGGACATGGACTTTGTTGTCACTGATTCTCAGAGCCTGGAAGAGATTTGCACAGAGAGGAAACTCCATATATATTTGTTTAGAAACATATGAATAAATGTATAAAGCATTATATATATTTTTAAGTTGCACTTTTATTAAGTACTTATCATGTACAATCACTGAACTAAGCACTTTATATACATTACTTCATTTACTTTTCACCCAAACCCCATCACAGTGGGTATTTTTATCCTCATTTTACAGGTGGTGCAAGTGAGATTAGGAAACTTGCTTCAGATGACTCAACCAGTAAGTGGTGGAGCTGGGATGTGAGCCTAGGTCTGAGCCAAAAGCCTGTAACTTTCCAAGAATATACAATGGGGGAAAGATAATCTCTTTAATAAATGGCGTTGGAAAAAAACTGGACAGCTACATACAAAAGAAAGTGGACCAACTTCTTCCATCATGCACAAAAATAAACTCAAAATGGATTATAAACATATACATGAGACCTGAAACGATGAAACTCCTAAAAGAAAACATAAGCACTAATCTCTTTGACATCAGCCTTAGCAACATATTTAGGGATGTGTCTCCTCAGGCAAGGAAAACAAAAGCAAAAATAAACTATTGGGACTACAGCAAAATAAAAAGGTGTTGCACAATGAAGCAAACCATCAACAAAATGAAAAGACAACCTAACAAATGGAAGAAGGTATTTGCAGATGACATATCCAAAAAGAGTTAGTATCCAAAATATATAAAGAACCTCAACTCAGCACCAAAAAAAACAAATAATCTGATTTAAAAATAGGCAGGGGACCTGAATAGACACTTTTTCAAAGAAGACATACAAATGGTCAACAGATAAATGAAAAGACGCTTAACATCACTCATCATCAGGGAAATGCAAATCAAAACCACAATGAGCTATCACCTTGCACCTGTCAGAATGGCTAGTATCAAAAAGACAAAAAGTAACAGGTGTTGGTAAGGATGTGGAGGAAAGGGAACCCTTGTGCACTGTTGGTGGGTATGCAAACTGATGTAACCACTGTGGAAAACAGTTTGGAGGTTCCCCCCAAAATTAAAAATGTCATACGATTCAGTAATTCCACTACCGGGTATCTACCCAAAGAAAATGAAAATAGTAATTCAAAAAGATGTATGTACTCCTATGCTTATTTTAGTATTATTTACAGTAGCCAAGATATGGAAACAACCCAGGAGTCCAACAAGAGACAAAAGCTGTGGTGTATGTGTATTTATATATGTATATGTGTATACACAAGTGTGCATGCACGGGCACATGCACAGTGGAATTATCATTCAGCCATAAAAAAAGAATGAGATCTGGGCGCCTGTATGGCTCAGTTGGTTAAGCGACTGCCTTCGCTCAGGTCATGATCCTGGAGTCCCTGGATCGAGTCCCGCATCGGGCTCCCTACTCGGCAGGGAGTCTGCTTTGCCCTCTGACCCTATCCCCTCTCATGTGTTCTCTCTCATTCTCTCTCTCTCAAATAAATAAATAAAATCTTTAAAAAAAAAAAAAAGAAGAAGAATGAGATCTTGTCATTTGTGACAACATGGATGAACCTACAGGTATGATGCCCAGGGAAATAAGTCAGACAGAGAAAAACAAATACCAGATGATTTCACTTATATGTGGAATCTAAAAAACACAACAAATGAATACACAAACAAACAAAAAACAGAAACAGACTTAGAAATACAGAGAAGCAACTGGTGGTTGCCAGAGGGGAGGGATGAGGGAGATGGGTGAAACAGGTGAAGGGGATTAAGAAGTACAAACTTCCAGTTATAAAATAAATAAGTCACAGAGATGAAAAGTACAGCAGAGGGAATACAGTCAGTAACATTGTAATAATGATGTAGGTGACAAATGGTAACTATATGTATTATGGTAAGCATTGTGTAATGTACAGACTTGTTGAATAACTCTATTGTGTACCTGCAACTAATGTAACATTGTATGTCAACTATACTTATATAATAAAAATTTTTTTAAAAAAGAATAGTATCATACTATTCTTTTTACATCTTTTTTCCTTTAACAATGTATCATCAGCATATTTTTTTTATTAACATATAATGTATTATTTGTTTGAGGGGTACAGGTCTGTGATTCATCAGTCTTACACAATACACAGCGCTCACCATAGCACATACCCTCCCCAATGTCCATCACCCAGCCACTCCATCCCTCCACCCCCCTCCACTCCAACAACCCTCAGTTTGTTTCCTGAGATTAAGAGTCTTTTATGGTGTCTCCCTCTCTGGTTTCGTCTTGTTTCATTTTTCCCTCCCTTCCCCTATGATCCTCTGTCTTATTTCTCAAATTCCTCATATCAGTGAGATCATATGATAATTGTCTTTCTCTGATGACTTATTTCGCTTAGCATAATACCTTCTAGTTCCATGCACATATTTGCAAATGGCAAGATTTCAAATTTTTGATGGCTGCATAATATTCCATTGTATATATATATATACCACATCCTCTTTATCCATTCATCTGTTGATGGACATCTAGGCTCTTTCCATAGTTTGGCTATTGTGGACATTGCTGCTATAAACATTGGGGTGCACATGCCCCTTCGGATCACTACATTCATCAGCATATTCTTTTTTTTTTTTTTTAAGATTTTATTTATTTACTTGACAGAAAGAGACAGCGAGAGCGAGAACACAAGCAGGGGGAGTGGGAGAGGGAGAAGCAGGCCTCCTGCGGAGCGGGGAGCCCGATGCAGGGCTTGATCCTAGACCCTGGGATCATGACCTGAGCTGAAGGCAGACGCTTAACGACTGAGCCACCCAGGCGCCCCTCACAGCGTATTCTTATATGATTAAATATTCTCTTATACCATTTGGGAAAAAAAAAAAAAAAGCCCATGCCTTTTAACCAAAACATTCTAATCTGGGAGTGCCTGGCTGGCTCAGTCAGTGCAGCGCATGACTCCTGACATGGGGACACACCCATGATGTGTGTTCGGATTACTTACAAATAAAATCTTTAAAACAAACAAAACAACATTATTCTAATCTTGCTAAGCCTACAGTGGCCATGGGAGGCCCTCAACAATTAACGAGTGGATTAAATTAAATATATTCAGTGCAGAGAAGGGGCAAGCTCCAAGACAATATATTGTGGAATCTGGAGAGCAGGTTAGAAGATGCTCATCCTGGTATGGAAGCTAAAAAGAACTGACCTAAAAGATACGAGGTTAGTTGAATGTGCACACTTTCTCCCAGGAATTTGCCCACATAAGAAGTGATGTCAAGCGTGTGGCTCACATGACAAGGGCACTTCCTAATGCCACCGAGGCTACCTGACTCCAAAGGAAGACACGGATTTCAACTCAGCTAATGGCAGGCAAGTTCTGACCTCTGGACATTGTCAGGTCTGTGAGGAGGAGGAGTTGTTTTTGGCGGCTCAAAAGGAATGCTGAAGAGAGGGAACGGGATAAGGAGACCCTGTCCGAGTTGGCTAGAGGCACTTCCCGTGGTGGGCTGGAGAATTCTACTCTGTTGAAAGGTAAATGCCAAAGACAAAACTCAAAAGGTCTTCATCCAGAAGAGGTTAGGAGAAACATCCCACAAAGACTTATTAACCACTTTGCTTTGATTTCATGCTGGCTAGGACAAATCCAGATCCTAGATGCTGAGAAGGTGACTCCCAGAATCATCATCACAGGATGTTTTCATAGGATTCTCTACCCTCCTGGCTGCATGGCTAAGTCAGCACTCAGGTGAGGAGCTGGCTCAGCTGCTAGGAGGTGAGCTCTGAGCCTGCTCAGTCCCAGATAAAATGGTTAAGACGGCTCCTGAGACAGGAAGTGTGGGAGGGAGCCTCTAGGCTCAGATGCTGCCGAGTAGCAGCGCACCCTGCTCTGCCTTCTCTGCCTCTCTCCAACGGGGACTCCTCTGTCTCACAGGCTGTTCCGGCACTCAGGTGAGAGACTGGCTCTATGAACACATTCACCGATCCGAGAGTTTCTGTTATCACTAAGTAACACATCAGTCACCACAGGGAAATGAACGCTTTTCCCCACTTCTCTCACTCTTACCGAAAAGTTTTTTTTTTCCTTTTCTTCTCCCATAAGCACAGCTTGGGTTTTCCAACATCAAACTACCTTTCCCTACTCACAAACAGTAAGTACAGACTGAAACTAAAAGCATTTGAGCCTTCATGTCCGTATTCTGGTCCCTTCTCTGAGATCACAAGGGAGACCTCGGGCCTCACTGTGGTTTGCTGACTTCCGAGTACCCTCACAGGTGACATCTCGTGGGACTCTCCCAACGATGCCTAAAGGTAGGCTGGAAAGTGGTTACTCCTCATTTTAAAGAGGAGGCTACAAAAATAAAGATTAATTAATAATAACAAATAAAGAAGAGGCCACAGACTCCAGGAGGCTACGTAAGTGACTCGAGGCGCAGGGTCCCAGCGCTAGGGAAGGGGGAGCTGGACTCGAACCCGGGCCTGCCGACCTCATGCCTGGAGCCCTTTCCCTAAACTGCACGACCACGGGTGCCACGAGCCACCCTGGCCCTCTTGACACTTAACCCTCTAGACACTAAAAGAGCCAGTATGTGAAGTCAACACCAGAGTATTCACAAGCGAGGGTTTAAATACTGGCTCTCCTCAATTACTTGTACAGGTGACTTAACTTCAATTTTCTCAGTCATAACATAGGCAGGTTAGAAAAATATACATGGCATAACAATGAGGGCTTTAGAAATTCATAATTAGCAATGTTTTAAAATAGCTGACATTCATAGCAACTGGCCATGCCCCAGGCACATTCTCACAGACGGCAACACGAGTCGGGCATCTCAAGCCGAGCGTCTCACCCCCAGACTCAGAGTGAGGAACTTGGCTTTGTTGGCTTTTTCAGAATGGATCAGGCTCAAGGCACGTCTGCCCTCCGAGCCTCCTACCACTACCCACCATCCACACTGCTGCTCAAAATGGCCACAGCAGGCCTTCTAACTGCCCAGCTATGTGAGTTATTCATCCGTCCAGACCCTCAGCCTTTCGACTACTCTAATTGCAAACACATTTCCTCACACCGTGCTTCAGATCAGGCAAACAGGAGACAGAGAAAACACTTAAGAGCCCTCAACATCAAGGGGCATCAAGGTGCTGGGAGCGTGACCCCTTCTGGCTCAGGTGCAGAGAAGTAAGTGCCCCTGCCTAGCTCCTCCCTCCGCCCAAACCAGCAGCAGCTACCCACACCTAACTGGAGCTGCAAACACAATGTGGGCTCTGCGGCTCCTGGCTTCTTTTAGGCAACTTCCACCTCGCCCGGCACTTTGGCCTACCAAGGCACCAAGGATAGGCTGCCCTCCTCCTTCCTCTGAAGCATTTTAAGATAAAATGCATTTCATCAGTCTAGCACACTACCTCTCAGATTCTTCCTCTGAGCCATTTCAACCTGCCACAGTTGCTGCCAGTGATGCAAGGAGCCCCCTAAGAGAGGCCTCACACACTGGCCAAAGGGGACTGATCCAGAAACACGTATTTCCAAGGACTGCTTCCTTGGCTCAGAAAAAGGCACCGCTCTGTCTCTCATGACAGGAATATCTGTCTCTCATGACAGGAAGGGAGTCATCCCTGGTTCTTTTTCTTTTTTTCCTCAACCTCTACACCCACCCCAGGTCTACCTCCCAAGTACATCTCAAATCTGTCTACCTCTTTCCATCTCCACTGCCTCTTCTCTGAGCTACTGTCGAACTACTGTCAACACTCCCCTAGGCTCCTAAGAAGCCTCCTAACTGGTCTACCCACTTCCCCTCTTGAATTCTGGCACAATGCTGGTTACCCTCCAGATCCATTCTCCTCTTCCTGGGGAGCTGGAATATGGCAATCCGTTCAAAGACTTCATTTTCCACACACCCCCGACCTGCAGCTAAGTTGGCCACGTGACCATTTATTTACCAGCAAAATGTGAATGGAAATGATGTATACACATTTTGTATCATTTGTTGTATCATTTGTATACAAATTTGTATCATTGTTGCAACATGGCAGCCCAGGATTTCCTCTCTTACTCCCTTTCTATGGGCTAGAATGTGGATAGGGAGCTGAGGCAGCTGGGACCTTCTTACAGATGAACGCAGCAACGCAAGGGAAGATGAACAGGAGAGGGGGACCCTCAGTCCCAGAATGATCTGGTGGAGTAGAGCCACCTCCCAGTGCTGGATCACTGTGGCCAGTGTGATGAGAAGAGCCTGGGGCAGCAGCAAGACTAGAAGTGGACAGACCAGTGTCAAGGCTACTGTAGAATAAGGACTGGAACACAGACGGCTTTGACAAAGGTGGTAGAGAGCAATGGAGATGACGGGATGCTGGATGTATTGTGAAGACACGATTAACTGAATTTCCTGGTAATTGGGGTATGAGAGATAGGGAGAATCAAGGAGGGCACCCAGGTTTCTGGCCTGAGCCCCTGGAAGGATGATGTGGCTGTGAACTGACACAGAAAAAAACTGAAGGTGGAGACTCTATGTGGGGAATGAGCAGGAATTAAATTTTGGACATGCCTAAGAGCAGAGATTACCAGAGCCTGAATTTAGAGTCAAGACTACCTGGATTTGAATCCTGACTGACACTTAACTTTGTGACCTTGATGGAGTTACTTAAATCCTCTGTGCTTTGGCGTTCTCATCTATAAAATGAGGATGGGTAATGGCCCCCGGCTCAGAGAGTGCAGGTAAGGAGGAAATGCGTGCTTTCCAGACTTTGTGTGTGCTGTTTGATTCTTCAAAAAGGCTCAGAACTTTGGAGATCAGGAAGAAATCTTCCCTCATCTCTATGCCTGCTTATCCCATCTCAAATAACACTAAGCCCCCAAGATTTTGAAAGCAGAGATGTGGCTGTCTGCTCTGGTTTGGGGACAGCTGTGAGGAAGCTTTCAAAGCAGCTGGTAGAGGCATATAACTAGAACATTTTCTTCACCTCAGTTTCCTGGCGAAACAAGGCCTGCAGTTAGAAGGGAAAGGTTTTAATTACAAGGCCACCTGTCCAGCCATCTGAAGCCAACCCCAGCCTCTGGCTGGTTCCCTGTGGGCAATGGGGCATTTAGGGGAATTGTGCTCAGAGTCCCTAATGTCTTTCACATTTCCTAGTGCAGTATAATGATGGCGAAAATTAACAGATCTCAAAAACAGGCCCCATTATTGCTTCCCTCCCCCATTTGTTATTAAGGATGGAGAGAGAGATGGAGGGTTTGGGAGAACCTGAGTTCCATCCTTTCCTTTCATGTGTTCAGGATAAGGTGGCCTTAAAATCAAATTATCTTGTGCTCTCCAAAGCAAACTGCACCCCTCTAATTCCCCCTCCGAACGGAGATAAGTGGTTTTCTAAGTTATTAATTGCCCACAGATATTTTTAGACTGACATGTATATGAAAGGTGAGCTGGCTATATTCAAGGCTTTAAAATAAAAATAAAAATTAATGGAAATTTCTAACTCAACACAAAAAAAAGAAAAAGAAAATAAGGAAAAGGAAAGAAGAAAAAAAAGTAAAAGTAATGAATCATTTTTAGAGTGCCATTATTTAGATCACAAATGAACATACAAAAATTTAAATGTTTTCCAACTTTAGCTTTTTTTTTAAGTGCCAGGAAAACTAAATTGTAGATGGTCGTAGAGAAGGTTCGTTGGTCCTTAAAATGGTTTCTGTTTCTTCCTGGGCCCATAGCTAGGTTACATTCCCCAACCTCCCAGATGTGGCCACGTGACTGAGTTCTGGCCAGTGAAATATGGGGAGCAGTGATGGGTGCCATTTCAGGCCAGGTCCATGACAACCTCCCACGTGTAATTTGCCATGTTCTTTCCCTTTCTGTGTGATCTGGGCAGCTACATGAGGGGGAGGGTGGAGTCGCAACATGGAAGAAACCTGGGAGCCCCAAGCACTGCTTAGAGGAGAACCACCCACTGAGCAGGAAGAGCAGGTGAGAAATAAATTTGGATAGCAAGCCACTGAAATGTTGATGTTTATCTGTTATCAGCAACCAGTGTTCCACTAACTAATAAACAGCTCCTTTCTTACCCATCCCCTTCCAGACAGACTCACTGTGGCATTTGCAAATACTAAGACTTCATAAGACCAGGTCCCAAAGGTTGTGAGTAAAGTCTATCAACAGATTAATCACAATCAACACAGAATACCTGTGTTGACCCTCTTACTCTCAACCTCAAGACTTCTTTAGCTAAAAAGCAATGTCTTCATTAGGAATGTGTTATTCCATAAAACCCCAGACACCCAGAACATGTTGTCACTTTTTTAAAGGAAGAAACTATATTTAGCAAGAGAAGAGATCCTAAATAAACAACAATTAGAAATTAAATAATCCATCAGGTTGCCATAGTAATGGAAAGAGCATCCTCTCTACTATGAGCTGTGAGCTCTCTGAGGGCAAGGACCGGGTCCATCTTGCTCACCAATGCATCTCAGTTGGCCTAGCACACAAGGGCTATCCAACAAATATTTGCCCAGAGGATAAGAAGATGAAAGGATGAACTTGCCTCTGCTCACGTCCTTCCTCATCTCCATACAACTCCCCCCCGCCTGCAATCTCTATATACCAAGTACACATTTGATGCTGCACCAAGCCGAGGACCATTGCACGTATTACTCCCTCTGCCTGCAGTGCTCTGCCCTCCTCACCCTCGCCTTCACTGTGTCCTTTGCCTGGTCACTCCTATCCCTTTCTCAGATCTCAGCACAAGCATCCCTCCCATGTCTCTCTGCGCACCTCCTCTTCTATGTGAATGGACATTTACGCGCATGGTCATTTCCATAGCACTTGTCTGTATATGAAGCTACCCCGCTTATGTGAGCATGTATTAATGATCTCTCTCCTCACAATCCCACCAGGGAGCTTAAAGATCTCGTGCACAGACCTCTCCCCGTGCCCCCAGCGAGAGCGTACGGCCCTCAGAACGTCCCCCGTCATCAGGCTGAATGAATAAATGACTGTGTCAGGTATCATCATTCCAGTTTATTTAGTTGATTTTATCCAGTCAGCCCAACCACTAGGTTGATTTTTTTCTCCTTCTATTTTTACATCATGTATAAAGAGATACCTATTACTATCAGTGAGGTAAAAAAAAAAACATGAATGAGACACTAATAATACAGAATCAAAAAAAAGTAATCTACCTTTATTCTCTTGCCTAATAAATGTGTATTTAGTGTCTCCTCTGTGCAAGGCATATTTCAGCTACTGTTGAAGAGTTCCCTCTCCTCAGTTTACAGTTTTTCTCCAGGCTTCCTTGTATCCATGGTCCTTGCCCTGAGTAGTCTGCTGGACTAGTCTGTATCCCTTGCCTCACAGAAGGAATGAGAAAGCAGGGAGAAAACTTTAATCCAGGGCTGGGGGACTTCACATTTCTCTCAATCACACCAGGCCCCAACACAGCAGGCTGGATGCTTCTGCCCAATTCTCCATCTTCCAGTGGGGCTGCTGCTATGTTCCTACTAAGGCAGCTTGGTCTAACCTTGTTGTGCTTACACTGGCAAGAACTGCCTGAGTTCACATTCAACGAGTTCTCTCTTTTCATAAGTCAGGTGTTATCATTTCCATTTTAAGATGACAAACTGAGACTTCCCAGGGTCACACAGTCAGGACTCAAAACTTAGCTCTCCCTGACTCCAGATTCAAGGCTTTTTCAACAAGCCTACCCTAACCCCACTTCTTTCCATGTGTGGCTGGTGTTAATCAGAAGACTTTCTTCCCCAGGCTGGAGTGACTTCCCACCATTTGTCAAAGACATGCCCCCCACCTCACTCTGCCCTGGTGAACACATGACACTGTTAAAACCAATTCGGGGTTTAACCTGTAATCTGGGTGTCAGTTCATGGCTAATAGCTGCCTTGTAACTTTAATGGGTGCACCAGGTCTCCGAAAGGTGCAGACAAGCCACCAAGAAATCCACTCGGAGTCTGCACGCTGGAACCATCCCTAGATATCAACCAAACTACAAACATGTAGTGGTCAGGCAAGCCCCTTGGTTTTATCAGGAACATTACAAAGATTTTTTTTTTAAACAATTGTTTTAAATGTTGCAAAAATGAAAACTACTATAAATACTTCTCTATGGAACTAATCAATTATTCTCCTACACCAAGATCTATTAATATGGCATTACAACCAAAGCCTGAAATACTGTTATGTTGTAAGTGGAAAACATTCTAGAAGCAAGGATTTAAGTGTTGGACAAATAACATTTACTCCAGATTCTAGCCTTAATCACCTTTAATTTACGTTAAATATGGCATTTTAAATGCCATAGTTTTCTTCTACAAAGAGGACTTCCATTTAGAAGCCAGACTTTCTGACTTCTTAGACCCTTACTCTACTACTTACTAGCTGGTGACCGTCCACAGTCAGTCAAGCCACCAGAGTCTTCCTTTCTTGTCAGTTCCTACAGCTATCCCCTCTCTTATCCTCGTTCCTGGTTCTATGCTGCTTTACACAAACGCTTTCGTTTCTGGCCTTCTGTTCAGTGTACCACGACAATACCACAAATTCTTCCATCTCCTTCAATCTAGACCCCACTCACCCAGACTGACCCATCTCAGCTGACTAACAGAGTGTGCCCCACACGCACAGGAGTCTGAAGGAGCAAGAGTAATGTGACATTATGATGGGATTGGCCGAGGCACAGACCAACCCAAGTCCTGCCGCACACCAGCCACTGTCCCCACAAGGCCCCTGGGGAAAAGGGGTGCAGAGAGAATAAAGCTAGGCAGAGCAACACTTGGTTATTGGCTGGGGGCTGGCCTCAGGCTCCAAGCAGAACTCCAGCAAGACTGGCTGGGCTGTGAGCTCCCTACTAGTGCTAGTTAAGCCTGAGGGCCACCCTTGAATATTCACTTCCGGGCCCAAATCTGAGCCTCCCACAAAAGCGAGCTACCACCCTAACACACAGAAGAAGAGAACAAGCAAGAAAAATGGGGTGGTGGACCCAATGCCCAGAATGGAGTAAATCTAGGCCACCTCCCCAGATCCTCTCCAAACAAGGGAGAGAAAGGGGCTGCACTCGAAGGAAAGAATGAGAATGAGAATGACGAATGAATGAACTAAAGAATGAACGAATGAATGAGTGGACAGGCAGACAAAAGAACAAGACCACAAATGAAAAAAGGCCAACCAATGAGGCCTTCTCTCAGAGGGTATGGACCTCACTCCAAATTATCTCTCAGCACAAGACTCTCTTCCAAGAGGACTTCCATCCAGAAGGGCACATGGGGCAAGGATAGGTCCTGTCTTTTATTCCTCAAGTAGCAGAGTTAGGAGGACAGGAGAGAGAGAGGGTCCCTCGGAGGGAAGAGTGTTAAGACCCTCAGCGTTCTGGTCACATGAAGGGAGAGAGAAAGGCCCATCCAAGGTTATATGGGCCTTCTAGTGGCCTAAAAGCTCCATACACCTCCCCCTCACCCTCCCACACACATTCTCACACCTTGCTCTGGGTGTGGTGCCCGTAGAGTATCTACACTTCTTATGTCCACAGATGGGAGCCAACTGTGAAGGCTCAAGAGCTGAGAGGGACCTTAGACCCATTCTCCTCGAGGGCCATGTTGCATAATTGCCTGAGTTTCTAAACCTCAAGTTTTCACTATTGATTTGCCCCAAAGGCTACATGAACACAAAGAACCTGGAAGGAACTCAGCCATCTGCCTTCTGTCCTCCTTCTTCCACGACATATTCTTCAAGCAAAACCAAGGCACTCCATGGTGCTTGGGAGGAGACAGCAGGCATGATGGTAAGAGCCCAGGCTCTGGAGTCAGACCCCTGGGATTCAAACCCTGACTCTACTACTTACTAGCTGGTGACCATCCACAAGTCAGTCAAGCCACCAGAGTCTTAGATTTCTCATCTGTAAAACAGGGGGAGCAGTAGTAATGACCTCACAGATCAGTGTGAAGATCAGAGGAGACCATTCGTGTAAAATGCTGAGCAGAGTGCTGGGCACACAGTGAGTGCACGGTAAATACTGGCTGCCATGACAATGAGGATGAGGTCACACTATCACTACTACTACTAATTTTCATCATTATTACGATTACTCTGGCTTTACTCTATCTGCATGGCTCCCAGAGGCCAATGAAATCTCAGCCTCCCTGACTTTTCTTTTTTTTTTTCTTTCTTTTTTTTCTTTTTTTTTCAGCCTCCCTGCTTCTTATTCCCTTTGCTTCTCCACAGGTGAGGACCCTGGTCTACCAAGGTGAATTCAAAGTCCTTCCTCACACTGAGAAAGACTCACACAGGGCTTTGGGGGCCAGGCTAAAAGACAGGGGTGCTGCTCACTTCAAAGACCACAGATTGTGAACAGGCTGATTTCCCTGACAGTTGTTCTCATGAAAGGACACAACCCCAGAGTTCCTGACCAGCCATTCAAACCGAAGGCCCAGCCCACTTCTTTCCCTCCCCATCCCCACTACATTTTATGAATTTCTTTGAAGGAAAAAAAAAAAAAAAAACCCCACGGATTTGCTAAGCTTTCTTCTGGTTCATTTACTCGCACTCCTACCTCCAGTGAATACTCTGCTAGTTGTAACAGGGTTTAAGAAATGCTATAAGCAGAATTGGTAAAAATAGTAACGGAACAGAAATTTATACCTTAAACAAATCATTCCAACAGATGGGACTTAAAGTATTTATTATCCCTCTCTGGTCTGGGACTTTTCAAACACGGCATTTCCAGCCGGCCAGACTGGGAGCTATTTGATAGTACCTCTCTGACCAATTACATACTAATTAAAAGACCTTGGTGTGGGCTGGAGGTAGCAGCTTTGCATATGGACTTTAATTACTGGGCTCGAGTTTTGCCAAGAAAACACAAAGGGCTTTTCTGGCTGGATGCAGAGGCTTAGAATGAACATATGGCCTGCGTGGGAGGGGAGGGTTAAGAGTGTCATCCTACACAGGAAGTGGAGTATTTCCCCCCTGTAATCTCCTGAAAGTAACTATGTACTAGGGTTAGACAAAATCCTTGGTCAGCCCAGGGAACAAAGGGCAACCTGAGTGGGCAGTGAGCTGCCACCCTGGACACATCACATTCAATCCCAGGGCCATCTGTGGATTGGAATTCTTTCTTGCTCCCACCTCTGCCGGCTTTTCATTGTTGCATTTTTTGTATCAGAACCTCAGGTCTCTTCCTGGGGTTTCACTGAGTCTGGAATAGCCTGGTATTAATTTTTGGTTACTCAGAATGTATTCCCCCATCTCCTGGTTACACTGTCCCAAACTCCCCAGACCATAAGGCTCTGGCAGCAGGGAGCATGTGGCCCAGTCCTGACCAATCAGCACAATTTAACACCTCAGGCCACAATGTTTGGTTCCAGGATGAACATTAGACCTAAACCGGTATAATCGGCATGATTTCTAGGATGTGTATGGACGTTCAGTTGGGTAGACATGTTCTCTACCCAGGTTTGGAACTGAAAGGTGATGACTTTGAAGCTGTGGCAGTCATCCTGCTGCCACAGGGAAGAAAAGATGTGAAAGTGGAGCCAATCGAGGGGAAGCAGAACTGACAAAAAGGAAGAGGGGAACTGGAACACTGTGACAGCATTTGAGGTCCTGGATTAAGCCATTCCTGAATGCATCCACTCATGACTTCCCAGTGTTGTGAGCCAATAAATTACTTTTATGTTTAAGCTGCCTTTAGTTACACTTTCTATCAATTTAGAACTGAAATAATACTATCTAACAGACATAAGACCAGGGCACAGGAAGTGAAAACAACTGCCAACTGCTATAGGGATCCAGCCTGCAAAGAACACACTTGCTACAGACTCCATGGAGTGCCAGGGATCATGGCCCAGAATCAAAGAATTCTAGAGCTAGAAGAAACCTTGTGGACAAAGCATCCTGTTCAACCATCATTGCTGACTTTGTTTTTCTAAACAGGTATGCATCTGAAGGCTTAGGGAAGAAAGATGTCACATGGTAAACAAGAAACAAACTCTTCTTCCCATTGGTGTCTCAATGTCATGTATGTTGTTCAAGAAAACCTTTCTGAATGAACATTACATGCCCAGTCACCAATAACCATTCCTTCTGCATGGCAAATAGCTCTTGCAATAAATTCCTTAATGGATTACGTTCACTTCCCACAACAACCACAATCTCAATCTCTCTTTCCTTCCTCCCATCCTTCTTTCCTTCTCTCCTCCTTTGCTTGACTAGCCTCTCATTTCTTCCTCTTCCCCATTCTGCCCCTTTAGTGGCTCAACACCTTTTCTTTACTTGTCAATTCAAACCTACATTGCCTACAGGCACTTAATAACCAACACACTGTCTACTTTTCCATCCTTTAACCTCTACCTCAAACCATGAGTTATCTACCAACCCTCACCCATCCTTCACCTTCCCCAACAAGTCCATCGACTACATTTAAAAACAGCTCCAAATTTTTTACACCCTGCCCCCAGAACACATGCATACACACAAACTAAAACCAACTCTTCACTACCGAGTTATCAACATCTTTATGACTCTCAAGAGATGTTTCTTCCTAGGATCAGATCTCACAGCCACCTGAAATATTTTTCTATGGTTCAGGATGATACTGGAAAATAAGTCAAATGGTCTATTTGTTGTCAGCTCCTTATAGGACATAACCAGATATTTAAACTTCCTGAAACTAAGTTCCCCTATTTCTATGACAGATTAATGCCACTTGCCAGTGTGTAATGTTAGCCACGTCCTGGTAACACACAGATGGAAAGTTTCACGTAAGCCTTAAACAAGGTTATGACTCTCTGGAACCCAGAATACCACTGGCAGGCCTCAAGAATTACAATTATTATTTTTATATTCCTTTTAGAGTGTCTTAGGAACTTACAGGTCTTTAGAGAAAAAGCTGTGGGATTTTGGATGAGATTCACAAACACATGTGATCTGTAGCCCAAGTGAAACCTTTTATTAAAACTCTGGACTGGGAAGGTAGAAAGTTAATTCAGGATATAAAATAAACAGGTGATACCTTGAATTTATGCAGGCCCCCCTCTGCAAAACTCTGCAACTGCTCACGTGTGTCATTTGATCATCAGTGTCTTCTTTCACTGGAAGTTTTCCTGAGGCAAGAAATACAAATCAAAAAGAATTTAAAGACATTTAGTATGGATACAAAGTCTAGGCTTTCATTCTTCTTAGCACTGTTAACGTAACTCTATTTAGATAATTTCCCCTCAAATCTTTCTTCTTAATCCAGCTTCAAAACTGTAATTCACTGTGGGGACTGGAAACCTTTGCCAGCCTGACTTGTTGAGCCTCCTGGGGGACAAAGCTGTGCACCATCTCACGTGCCCTCAAGGGCTTCCTTCCTCCTTTCTCTCCAGGCCAGCGTCCCACCCACCCTGGTTGCTACTCTACTACCAGAGGTACGGAGACTGGCTTCCAGAGAAGTCACCAAGGGGCCAACGGACTAAAAGGTAGGGTACTGAATTCTCACTGGAGTGAATTTTACCAATGGAAAACAGGTGTAAGAGCAGTGTGGGGAAAGGCCCAGACCCCCCTATTTCCTTCCCCCTCCAGCTATGCTGAGGTGTGATTCCTCTGTGCAAACTATCTGCAGAAACCCCATACACTGAGGGACCTGCTTGAGTCTTCATGGCTTATTTTGAAATGGTAGCCAACACACACACACAAATCAATGTACCTAATAGGGTACTTTCTTACTTCACCCTCACCATCCTGGGATTTTACCTTCCTGATCAAGTATTAGTACCACGCTCTTCCTCAGACCCTGCTTTCTGGAGGGCCTGGCTAAGATGTTCATTTTCTCTATTCCAGCATTTCTCAAGGTGTGATTTGCAGGCTACCTGCATCAGAATCTTCTGGGGTACCTGCCAGAAAGGCAGATTTCTGGCCCACCCTGGAAATTCAGACTCAGTCAGTCTGGGGTATGTACTAGCCATCTGCAATACTGAGCTGTCCAGGTGATTCTTCAACACTCTAAACTGTGATGACCACTGGTCCAAGTTTCTCCAGTGCCCCCCACTTCTGCACAGAGGATTTTATGGTCACTCAGGACAAAACTCTTGGGTTCTTTCCCTTTCTCCCACATTCTTGTTGACCTCTACTGATATCTGTCAATACAATGTCCCTTGTATCTGGATCTGTCTTCTCTTTCTCTCTCTCTCTTTTTTTTTTTTTTTGGTTGAAGTATAGTTGACACACAGTGTTAAGTTAGTTCCAGGTGTACAACATAGTGATTCTAGTGATTCAACACCTCTCTACATTATGCTACGCTCACTGCAAGTTAGCTACCATACGCCGTTACAGTACTAACGGCTCCTTCCCTATGCAGTACCTTTCATCTCTGTAACTTACTCATTCCGTAACTGAAAGCCTGTACCTCCCACTCCATGTCACCCATTTTGCCCATCCCCCACCCACCTCCCCTCTGGCAAATACCAATTTGTTCTCTGCCCCTGTCCATGTTATCAAGATGTATGGAGAACAAAAACTATGGTACTCGACAGCCTCTCTGGCCCAGGCAGAGTTCCATTTGGCAGAATTCTAGAGCTGGTTCCTTTATATTCTAGTTGCCCCTTTAAACCTCAGCTTTTTCTCTGTGCCCCAGGGCCAACAAACCTGCTCATGGTCCCTCAGTACTATCCCTTGCAGCCTGGGGGATGGAGTTCCCCTTGTTACCATGTCTCCTTTCTCTTGCTGTTATTCTCTGTGTGGTCTGTCTTTTATTTTTCAGAAACTGTTCAGTCAGCTCTCAGTTCTTCTTCAGGAGGAATTGCTCTATAAATAGGTGTAGATTTGGTGTATGCCTGGAGGAGGTGGGTTTAGAGTCTTCCTACGTCGCCATCTTGGACTGGAACTCTTCTGTTTTCTTACTCCATTTCCCCACCCCCCCCACCCCCTATTTGAGCTCATCTTCTTTCTCTTGGAATGTTCACTAAACTCTCCTCAACGTTCTCCCCACCCTCCTTCTTCCAAACGGGGATGAAAGTGGGAGATCAGGCTGCATATTTCATTGAGCATCTGGAATAGTCCAATACAAGAAGTGGACACTCAGATTCTGTCAGATATATTTGGCATCCCCGAGGTGGTGGATCTTCCCTGAGTCAGAATCACGCCTCTGCTGGGATAGTGCTTCCTGCCTATGTGTGGCATTTAATTCTTCCAATATGGCTACACTCACTTCGCGCATCACAATGCGTCCTGTGAAGACCACATGAGCTGGGGCCAATCCATTTCCACAGAATCCCATATCCAATGGGACACAATGTACACAGTGGGTGCTTTACCCAAGTCAGTGGCAGTGGGGCTAACAAGAATGCAAAATTCACTGCTTTTCTTTCTTTTTCTCCCTTTCAATCCTCCCATAACTCTCAATTACTCAATTTCCTCTCCTTACTTGGTAAACACTCCTACCACAGCTCGAGCACTCTCCTCTGCTCCCTTTGGCATGGGTTTGGCCAAAATCCATTTGACGGCACCTGTGTTCTATTTATTTCCTTCTTCACATGCCTATTCTTTCTGGCTTGAGAAACTGAAGCAAAAATGTCGTTATCATAAGGACACAAATCGTATTGCTTAACTGGTATAATTACAGCTAATATTTGTTGAGCATTTACCATGAACGAAGCCTCTTCCAGGCACTTCCTCATTTAGTCCTTTCAACAGCCCTAGTATGTAGGTACTATTTTTGACCCACCTTCCTAGGTGAGGAAACTGAGGCTTAGAGAGAGGCTTAGAGAGACTTAGAAAGTGCTGGAGCTTGCCTGATCACAAGATCTAGGCTCTTACCCTTCTGGTACCTTCTTCCAGTACCACCTGATGATGCATGATGAGTTTCCCCAATGCAGCTACCTGGTATGAACTCCCCATGCTGAACAACTGTCCCCAAGTCCACAGTCAGTGTTGATGCAAGTTGACCCACCCTGACAGCAGGTTACCAGCTTCACAGTCCTGGTCCTCCATCAACCCTTTGATTTTTGCAGATCTAATTTTGCAGTTCCATTTCCCACATGGTTCTCCCACATCAAGCGGACATTTCATTTCTGAATAACAGTCTTTATGTTTGGCTTGCCTCATAAGCATTCTTGCCACATCAAGCCAAAAGCTCATTTCCCCCCAATATTTCTTCCACAAACGTCATCCACTCCATCCCCCCTTAAACCCTGCATCATAGTCTTTCATCCCACCATCTGAACCACTACAGAAATGTGTCTCAGAGCCATCTTCGGTGACTCACAATCCCCACAACAGATTCTCTGTGGGCACTTGACAGTTTCTCCTTTGAAATCGCCTTCCAAAGACTAATTAGCCCTCAATCTCCCAGGGAACAATTCTCTCTTCTCTGTCACTCTGTGTGGACTCTCTATTTCCTTCTCTTGCATCTGTCTCTGTCCTTCTGAGCCTTTAAAACCGACCAAGATCTGGGCTGAGGGATGAGGTTAATTACTTGCCTTTAGCATGCCACTTGTTTAATGAAGGCATGGGACTAGCCCTCATTTTTAACAGGCTGAGCCATCTCATGATGGCACTGTTCCCCTTCTTGGACCTTCAGGTGATGGCAACTGTCACCCACCCCAAACTTAATTTAACTTTTAATTTTAAGCTTGTCTTTCCAACTATCATGCTCTCCCCAAGCCATCTCACTCTCCCCCAATATGCACATCTGGAATCGTTCACAAAGTGGTGGTTGAAATTTCCACTAATTCAAATGGAATGCTAGGGATGGAGGCCACTGGGAGGCCCTCAGCTTCCCCCAGGTCCCAGGCAAGTAGTTCTACTCTAAGAAATTCATGAGTCAATAAACATCCTAGAGCATGCCCACTAGGGGCTGAACCAGGGGCACTGGAGCAGCCCAGCTCTGTATGTGATGGCCCTAAGGCAGGCCAGGACATCACAGACAGGACTAAGGACTTAACAGTGGTCCCCCAATATTCATATGTTGAAACCCTATCCCAGTGTGACTTTATCTAGAGACAGGGTCTTTAGGAGGTAAGGAAGGTGAGGTGAGACCATAAAGGTGGGGCCCTAATCCAATAGGACTATGGCCTTATAAGAAGAGAAAGAGGGGCGCCTGAGTGGCTCAGTCGGTTAAGCGTCTGCCTTCGGCTCAGGTCATGATCCCAGCGTTCTGGGATCAAGCTCCACATCGGGCTCCCTGCTCAGCGGGAAGCCTGCTTCTCCCTCTCCCACTCCCCCCTGCTTGTGTTCCCTCCCTCACAGTCTCTCTCTCTCTGTCAATTAAATAAATAAATAAAATATTTTAAAAAAAAAAAAAGAAGAAGAGAAAGAGATCTCCCAGTCTCTTCTCTCCTCACCAGGTGAGGACATGACCAGAAGGTGGTATCTACAAGTCAAGAAGAGAATGCCCACCACAATCCAGTCATGGGGCACGTTGATCTTGGTCTGCCCAGCCTTCAGAACTCTCAAAAATAAATTTCTGTTGTTTAAGCCACCCAGCCTATGGTGTTGTGTGGCAGTGTTAACACAGACAACCAGCTCTTATGTCCGTGTCCAGTTAATGTGGTTCAAGGGAAAACCAGGAATCCAGAGCCTTTGCTCTCCTCATCTGCCTAGGCATTCTGCCCAGAAAGGGTTCAGAAATCAGGGAGGGCAGCAAGAAAACCAGGGAAAAACACATTGAAAACAGATTCATTCATCCATCAAGGCACCAATAAGCATTTATGGAATGACTATTGTGTACAATTATAAATACTTTCAAACACAATATATTCACATTTGTTTATAAATACATGGAAGAAACATATGGGAAGATACACATTAAATGGATAAGGGTCACCTTTGGGGTAGAGAATAGGAGTAGGGAAGGGAGAAAAGGGGTGAGGATGATGAAGAGGGGCTTTTAATGATATAAAATTGTTTTAATGTGTTCACCTATAAAATAGAAACACACACACTTGCAAATATCTGCTGAATGAGGAAGAAAGGCAGTAGGCAAGGCACACTGGGTCTGGCTTTCCTATTCAACAGGCAATCCTACTCCCCAGGCCTTTCTTTCTGGGACCTGGGAATGTAATCATTTTGAAGGCACCAACAGTTTGCCTGTCCTGTTAACAGCTATATCCCCAGCACCTAGCAAGTTGCCTGGTACAGAGTAAATGCTCATTCACTCACTGGCTGCTTGGATGCTTGAATGAATGCATGAATGAATGAATGGGGGAAGGGGGTCCAGAGTCTAATTGGAAAGTTCTGTGGGAACATCTATCCCAGGCCAGGAGATTTAGTTGAAGCCTCAGGAAATAAATCTGAGAGAGTTTCTGGAGAATTTTTATGACTCAGAAGTTGAGACAGTTCAAAGGACTCTGGGTGGCACATGCCTCAAGAGAAGGGCCAGAGGGACCAGAACTCTGGAACTAGGGTCTCAGGTTCCAGCACTTGCAAGGGACACTAATGTCCCCAGCAAAAGAGTATGCCTCCTCTGCTACCAGCGCCCACTAGATCCCACGTGGTCCTTGTAGAGACCCTGCCCTCCCCAAACAAGTCTGGAATAGAAATGACTTGTTGCAACACCATAGTGAGACTGAGCATGAGAGGAAGGTTAAGAGCACAGTCTCTGGCCCCATCACTGTGCTCTGGTGTCCCCACCTGCGAAATGAGGATGTTCAGAGTACCTTCTTTATCTACGCTCAGACCTAGGAAAGAGGAGGGGAGTTTAATGAAATGTGGATTGATTTGAAGATAGCCAAATAAAACCATGTGACTTCATCCATGCAGAATTCATCATTCTAACTCCTAGAAATCAGATGCATTAAGACCTACATTTTTTTTTTAAGATTTTATTTATTTATTTGAGAGAGAGAGAATGAGAGACAGAGAGCATGAGAAGGAGGAAGGTCAGAGGGAGAAGCAGACTCCCTGCTGAGCAGGGAGCCCGATGCGGGACTCGATCCCGGGACTCCAGGATCATGACCTGAGCCGAAGGCAGTCGCTTAACGAACTGAGCCACCCAGGCGCCCCAAGACCTACATTTGATGCATCATTGTGACGGTCTTCAGATGGGCCACCCTGGCTAGACTAAATGACAATGTCAGGGCAGAGCTATTTTGGAGCATACATATTCCTTCTACCAGCTAGTCAATCAACTCATCAATGCCTAACTAACCTTGTTTTATGTGTGTTTTTGTTCAAAGACCTTATTTAACACACATTGTTGAGTCCATTCACATTGAACCCATGGTTAGAGGCACTGTCAATGATGCCTGAAGGAAGCTGATCGGACATAAGTATCTTCTCCATAAGGCACATCACAGCCTTTGTGCACTTAGGAACACTAGACAGCCCTTCGGCACAATACCTGGGGGCCATTTCAAATAGTGAAATCACCAAAAAAAGCACAGAAAATGTGTCACAAGACAAACACCGAGAAGGCACTTGCTTATAGCCCAAGGGCTGAAACTAGAAGGCAGAGTGTCATTTTCATCCACCTCGGCTAGTAAAGTGCCCGTCCTGGGACTCACACGTGTGCCTCTCCGAGCGCGTCCACACATGACCACAAGAGCATCACCGATACTGATTTCCAGGTTACCAATAAATTTTAGCAAGTAAGCAAAATTCCAACTATAGAATCTGTGAATAATGAGGATCAACGGTATTTTGTAACCTTTCTCCTTTGCAAACCCTTAAAGAAAGTTTCTTTTCGCTCCCATTCAAGGCATGAATTTTGTGGGTTTGAATCTGCCCTCATCTACCTCCCTTACTCTCCTGCTTCGTCCTCATCTTCAGGCCTTAGGAACCAAGCTGGATGCTGGATGCCCTCTGCTTTCTGCCCTGAGGACGTCAGATAAAAGATGGGATCTGTGGCTGTGTGTGGTCAAGGCAAGAGCCGATGGAACCTGGGGGAAGGTGCGAGCAACACCAGAAGAGGCAGACCCTTGCTTGGCAAATGCCAGAGGGCTGGGGGTGGAGAAGAGGAGACTGAAGCTGACTCTCTGGTTTGAAATTACACAACTCCAGTAAGTACTGAGGAACTATGAGATTCCAAGTAAAATGATGTAGGTATCTGAAGGAAGGTAATGAGTCCTTCTTGGGACCCATTAAGTCTAAAGCACCCACAACATCCAGACAGTATATATGTATCAATCGGCGCTCTCAGTTGCAGGGACAAGAAAGCAATCCTGGCAAATTCAAGCAGACAAAGAACTTACTAAAGGGTATCTGACAATTCACAGAATTTCTGTAACAGCCAGAGAACCAAGGTCACCACCTCTGCAGCCAGGAGCAAGCACCAAATCCATTCCGGACCTAGTCCAGTGAGGAAGCCCTAGTTGATACAAACTGCAGTTCACAGTTCTGCGCCAGGCCTCTGCTTCTAGAACATGGCTGCTTCCCCAAGAAGCCAGAATGTGTCCACCACTACCATCCTCACAAGGATGGATTCTGCAGGGGCCCTGCTTCTGATCTCAATTGGGCCACAGGCCCGTGCTCTACCTGCCAGGTTGGGGATGGGGTTGGGGATGAGCCTCTGCCTCTGGCCGTCTCTGGAGTGTGAAATGGGTCCTGCCTCGTAAGGCAGGAGATGCCCAACACAGTGGAATGATGCTCAGATGTCGGGAAGACCAACAGAATAACAAATGTCTGCTGTAATATATTCAGAAGGGTTAGCAATAGGACTGGTAAGAACAGCTCCTACTTTTAAGCACTTACCATGTGTCGAGCACCGCACAAAATGGTTAACATGCATTTAGAGTTTAAACTATGCAAAAACTATAAAGTGAGTATAGAGAAGAGATGGAGGGAGGGCAAAGCAATTTACGAGGGCAGCCAACCATGCTGGTTTGCCCAGGGCTGAGGGGTTTCTTAGCACGCAGGACTTTTAGTACTAACACCAGGAAAACCTCAGGGAAAACAGGGCACTTGGTCAGTCTAGTCACATCAGCCTGCCCTGGGCCCCAGATCTGGCTTATACAACAGGGAAAAGTGGCTTAACTTCCTGTAACCTCAATTTCTGCATTTATAAAATGGATAAAACAAAAGTATCTCCCTCCTAGAACTGTTGTGGAGAATTAGAGATGATATGTATGGAGTACTTGGCACATCACCAGGTATATAGTAAGAAGACCCAAAAAATGCTAGAAATTATTCTTATAAACTCCCGGAAAACTTGTTTCCCCACATCAAAACAAATGGTCGAAATGAGTCTTCTCTCCAAGCCCGAACAACTCCACGCTGTACTCTGGATGCCTAAGCATTCATCGCATCCCTATCCAGATGGTGGCTGAGGTTTGGGGAGGACGGAAGAAATTAGCAAGACCAGCTAACCTAATCCTTAAGGCAGGAAAAAGAGGCAGAGGCAGCAAAGAAGAACAGAAGAAATAGATCACAGATGAAGAAGACATTATTATGGAAGTCGAATAATTATAAAAAGTCAGGATGGGCAAGTCAGATGCACTACTACAGACAAACCAGGAGGCTGGAAACACACACAGTCCATGGTGCAACCAGGGAAAACAGAAAGACCTCCTAATACCTGGAGCATCAGGTGGGTACTGAGCTCACATTTGCTTTAGAGAGCGGTCAGCTTTTTCTGAAAGGATCAGACGCTGCATATTTTAGCTTCGTTAGGCCAAAAGCAGCCACTGACAATACGTAAACAAATGTGTGTGAGATCTTATTTCCCAAAACAGGAGGCTGGCCTGCGGGCCACACTTTGCCCACCCCTGGCTTACACTAAAGCCAGTCTTCTGGACCCCCCCTAATAAAGCTGATAAACAAGCCTCAAAAGAATCAAACTAATTCCAAGGACCTTAACTGCATCCTAGAGCAACAAAGCCCAACAACATATACAGGAATGCAAAGAACGCCAACACTCAACAATATAAAATACACAATATCTGGAATCCAATCAAAACTTACTAGTCAGGCAAAGCACTGAAAATATACCCCATAATGAGGAAGGGAAAAAAATCAATCACAAGGAATGTCACAGATGATATAGAAAAAGCATACAAAAACATTAAAACATTATTATAACCGGGTAAGTTCCGGAAAATTAAAGGAAAGCATGAGCATGTTAAGAAGAACCATCAAAGGCAGAAAAAGTTGTAAGTCTAACTTCTGGAGATGAAAAATACAATGTCTGCGATGTGAAATAAACTGGATGGAATTAAGGAGCAGATTAGACATTACAGGAAAAAAATTAACAAATTTAAAGACATAGAAATAGAAACCATCCAAAATGAAATACTGATAGAAAAAAAAAAAAAACCATTAGGAAAAAAATGAACAGAGCATCAGTGAGAAGTCTAACAACAAAAGCAGACAAATATACTTGTAACTGGAGTCCAAGAAAAAAGAAGACAGGTCCGAGGAGGCATAAAAATATATTTGAAGGGGCGCCTGGGTGTCTCAGTCGTTAAACGTCTGCCTTCAGCTCAGGTCATGATCCCAGGGTCCTGGGATGGAGCCCTGTGTCGGGCTCCCTGCTCAACAGGGAGTCTGCTTCTCCTTTTCCCTCTATCCCTCCCCACTGCTCATGCTCTCTCTCTCTCAAATAAATAAAATCTTTAAAAAGAAATCTCTCATATGTGAATTTAAAAAACAAAACAATCAAGTAAAGGGACAAAAAAGAGAGAGAAGCAAACCAAGAAACAGACTCTTAACTATAGAGAACACACTGATGGTTACCAGACTGGAGGTGGAGGGGAGGGAAGGTGAAGTAGGTGATGGGGATGAAGGAGGGCACTTGTCATGATGAGCATGGGTGGTGTATGGAAGTGTTGAATCACTAAATTGTACACCTGAAATTAATATAACACTGTATGTTAACTAACTGGAATTTAAATAAAAACTTAAAAAAAAAAATTCCTTAAAAGAGAAGTGACTGTCCACAGGAAAAATATCAAGAATGTTTTGAGGGGTTCAAGGCACATGGAGAAACAAATGAGTAACAACAGCACAAAGAAGGAAAGAAGAGAGGAAGGGTTGGAAATATACTTTCATAAGTTTCTTTTTTTTTTTTATTAAAGATTTTTATTTTTATTTGAGAGAGAGAGAGAGAGACAGCACATGAGAGGGGGGAGGGTCAGAGGGAGAAGCAGACTCCCTGCTGAGCAGGGAGCCCGAGGTGGGACTCGATCCAGGGACTCCAGGATCATGACCTGAGCCGAAGGCAGTCGCTTAACCAACTGAGCCACCCAGGCGCCCCTACTTTCATAAGTTTCTTACACTAAACATGTATTACTTGAAGAAAGACTGTGGTAAGTTAAAGGTGTATACAGTAAACCCTACAGGTACCTCTAAGAAAATACAAAAAGATACAGCTGATTAAGCCAGTAAAGGAGAAAAAAGGGAATTATATTGGCTGCAAATAGGTACAAGGGATCCTTCTGCAGTGTCAGAAATATTCTAAAACTAGATTGTGGTAATGGTTGCACAACTCTAAATTTTCTAAAAATCTGGGGCACCTGGCTGAGCAAGGCACTGAGCAGTCAGCGGAGCATTTGACTCTCCCTTTTTTTAAAGATTTGACAGAGAGACACAATGAGAGAGGGAACACAAGCAGGGGGAGTGGGAGAGGGAGAAGCAGGCTTCCCACTGAGCAGGGAGCCCGATGCGGGGCTCAATCCCAGGACCCTGGGATCATGACCTGAGCCGAAGGCAGATGCCCAACGACTGAGCCACCCCAGTGCCCCCGGAGCATTCTACTCTTGATCTCCAGGTCAGGAGTTCAAGCCCTGCCTTAAAAGAAAAAAAAAAAAAAAATAGAATGACAATCTCAAGTGTTGGCAAGGATGTAGGAGCAATTGGAAGTCTCATACCTTGTTAATGGGGATGCAAAATAGTGCAGCCACTTCACAAAACAAAACAAAACAGTTTGGCAGTTTCTTATAAAATTAAGCATACTTAGCATATGACCCAGGAATCCTACTCCTTCATATTTATCCAAAAGAAATCAAAACATGTATCTATAAAACACTTACGTGTCAATTCTCATAGCAGCTTTAGCCTTCATAGCCAAATACTAGAGACCACTTAAATGCCCATCAATAGGTAAATGAATAAACACATTGTGGTATAGTCATACAGTGGGTAACTACTTAGAATTAAAATGAATGAACCACGGGGGCACCTGGCTGGCTCAGTCAGAGGAGCATGTAACTCTTGATCCTGGGGTGAGTTTGAGCCCCACACTGGGTGCAGGGGTGACTAAAAATAAATAAATAAATAATTTTTTAAGACTTGAAAATAAAAATAAATGAATGAACTGCCAACACTTGGAGCAGCATGGCTGAATCTCAAAAGCATCTGGCAAATATAAAAAATCAGACATACAGAAAACGACCTACTGTGCAATTTAACTTGTATGAAATTTTAGAAAGGGCAAAATTCTAGGGGCGCCTGGGTGGCTCAGTCGTTGAGCGTCTGCCTTCGGCTCGGGTCATGGTCCCGGGGTCCTGGGATCGAGCCCCCCATTGGGCTCCCTGCTCAGTGGGAAGCCTGCTTCTCCCTCTCCCACTCCCCCGCTTGTGTTCCCTCTCTCGCTGTCTCTCTGTCAAATAAATAAATAAAATCTTAAAAAAAAAAAAAAAAAAGAAAGGGCAAAATTCTAGTAATAAAAAGCAGGTCAGTGGTTGCCAGGGCCCAGGGTACAGGGAAAGGATAAACTAAGAAAGAGGAATGGGGGATCTTTCTGGGGTGGTGTAAATGTTTTGTATTATGACTGGGGTAGTGGTTGGAAGACTAAATTTATACACTTGTCTAAACTCATTGAATTTAGATGAATTGTACACTTAAAACTGATTTTATTTACTGTATTAAACCTCAATAAAACTGACAACAAAATAAAATAAAATACATTGGAATCAGTAAATGAGACCAAAGCATGCAGGAGACTATCCTCTTAGGGAAAATATTTGAACTTTTACATTTAAATCATCTTTTAAATCGTTTGTTTTGATTTATATTTCATAGTATATATATATTTGTATACTAGCATATGTATATAATTTATAAATAAATATACATTGAGACACCTACTCATTTTTTTTTCATTGATAGGGATTAACCATTTGAAACATTTGGAGAGGGGTGCCTGGGTTGCTTAGTCAGTTAAGCGTCCAACTCTTGATCTCAGCTCAGGTCTTGATCTCAGGGTCATAAGTTCGAGCCCCGGGTTGGGCTCCAAACTGGGCATGGAGCCTATTTAAAAATTAATAATGATAAAACATTTGAAGACCTTTGAGTTGTTGTAAGCCTAGAAGGGCAATTTCAGTAATGTGGTAGAAACAGAAACCAGATTGTAACAGCTGTTGAAAAATGGGGATAATAAGCAGACTTCTCTTTCAAGACATTTGGTGGAAAGGGCATAGCTAAGGCATAGTGAAGAGTTAGGGAAGGTGATTATTTGTAGAATGAGTCATTTCAACATAGGTTTAAAGAAAGGAGTCAGAAAAAAAAAATATCATGGGGGGAGAGAGAGAAGAAAAAGTTGTGGGTAAAATATCCACAGTTTGCAAAAGGAGATGGTTCTGGGGCCTCGGTGAAGAACAGAGGGAGAGAGGGGGTTGTCAAGTTGATAGTCTCATTTATTAATGAATTAGGTTTTTTTTTCATTTTTAAAATTTTTATTTTTTAAAGTTTTAAAAAATTTTTTTATTATGTTAATCACCATACATTGCATCATTAGTTTTTGATGTAGTGTTCCATGATTCATTGTTAGTGCACAACACCCAGTGCTCCACGCAGAACGTGCCCTCTTTAATACCCATCACCAGGCTAACCCATCCGCCCACCCCCCTCCCCTCTAGAACCCTCAGTTTGTTTTTCAGAGTCCATCACCTCTCATGGTTCGTCTCCCCCTCCAATTTCCCCCCTTCATTCTTCCCCTCCTGCTACCTTCTTCTTTTTTTTTTTCTTAACATATATTGCATTATTTGTTTCAGAGGTACAGTTCTGAGATTCAATAGTCTTGCACAATTCACAGCGCTCACCAGAGCACATACCCTCCCCAATGTCTATCACCCAGTCACCCCATCCCTCCCACCCCACCCCCCACTCCAGCAACCCTCAGTTTGTTTCCTGAGATTAAGAATTCCTCGTATCAGTGAGGTCATATGATACATGTCTTTCTCTGTTTGACTTATTTCGCTCAGCATGATACCCTTGAGTTCTATCCACGTCGTTGCAAATGGCAAGATCTCATTCCTTTTGATGGCTGCATAATATTCCATTGTATATATATATACCACATCTTCTTTATCCATTCATCTGTCGATGGACATCTTGGCTCTTTCCACAGTTTGGCTATTGTGGACATTGCTGCTATAAACATCAGGGTGCACGTACCCCTTTGGATCACTACATTTGTATCTTTGGGGTAACTACCCAGTAGTGCAATTGCTGGGTCATAGGGTAGCTCTATTTTCAACTTTTTGAGGAACCTCCATACTGTTTTCCAGGGTGGCTGCACCAGCTTGCATTCCCACCAACAGTGTAGGAGGGTTCCCCTTTCTCCACATCCCTGCCAACTATTAATGAATTATTAAGCAAGGTCATCAATACACAGAAGAATGCAGGATAGGAATCTTTGGAAGAACCAGCATGGCCAATAATAAGCAAACTGACTGGACCCATACACGTGTATAGATAAGCAGTTGTAAGAAAGCAGCTGAGCTTCTATCATGAAGTTATTTTTATGGTGATGGTACTTACCACACACTCACATTTCCAAGCTAACCCTGAGATGGTTGACTAGAGTTAGTTGCTCAGACTTGGCCACTCAAGGAAATGTCTCTTGATGTCTACTCTAGCAACAGATGGCCCAGGAGGTGGAACGTGGTAGGGACCTAAACAGAAACTGGTATCTGTGCCCCTGGGTCCCTTTGTAATTCATCTACCACCCACAGGACCTTGGACCAAGATTCGCATTTTGCCTCAGATGCTAATTTTGGTCCCACTGGTCAGTGCTAACCTGGGTGTGGTGGTTGTGTGGGTGGGACCACCGGGAAGTGGAGGAAGTGGAACTGGTGAATCAGGCAGGGCCCCCACTGCAGCATGGCCTGACTCACCCAGGACCATGGGAATGGGGACTTCGGGGCTGGTGGCGCCATCCCTGAGCAGCACCAGGGCCTTGAGGGGCATCATTAGTGGTTGCGAATGCTTGCCCAGCACTTCTCACAAGGTGGCCTCAGGGCCTGCCCACATGCCATCTGGGTAATTATGTCCTATTTACCTTCCTGTAGATCCAGAAGAACTAGCCCTTGACTTCCGGACTTAGCCTCTCTTAGTGCTGCCCTGAATGATACAGTGAGTTGAGCCTTAAAGATGGTGCTTCTTTCCAAAATTAGTCATCCCTTTTTCCTTCCTACTCCATGCTAAAGGATTCAACAGGACTTAGGGGTGGGGGCTCTGACCACCTTCTCATTTATCAGCTGCAGTGCTCTTCTCCCAAAGCAAACCAACAGCCTCTACTACCGGTGTGGACACTCAGTGTCGTTTCTCTATCTACTTCAAGTAACTCTACTTTTTTGCTCTGAAGAAACAACCCTCGGGGCGCCTGGGTGGCTCAGATGGTTAAGTGTCTGCCTTCAGCTCAGGTCATGATCCCAGGGTCCTGGGATCGAGCCCCACATCAGGCTCCCTGATCAGCAGGGAGTCTGCTTCTCCCTCTTCCTCTGCCTCTCCCCACTGCTCCTGCTCTCTCTCTGTCTCAAATGAATAAAAAAAAAAAAATTATTAAAAAAAAAGAAAAGAAACAACCCTCCTTCACTTTTCAGTTGATGTGGTTTGGGTAGTGCCAACTGTACCCCCGGCCCCAGGGGAGGTGCATATGAAGCTGGCTGGCTTGTTGGAACGTCGCCATCTCTTGGTCTATGACTGGTTCAACAGTGGGCATGTGACCTGAAAAGAGTCAACAAGACCCAGTTCTGAGAGTTCTGTGGGACTCTTAGAGGAGAGAATCGTTCTTTGCTGAGGTTACTGAGAGCATAGAATAGAGGCCTCAAGTTACTGGCAGCTTTTTTTTCTTTTTTAAGATGAAGTTAAATAACCCTATGTGCCAAGAACTGTTTTAAATGTCTCTATATATTATTATCTCATTTAATTCCCACATCAGCCCCAGGAGTCACAAGTTCTATTACACAAGGAGGCACAGTTTGATGATCGATAATACTGCATTTGAATTCTGGCTACATCATGTACTATTTGTAACAGGCAAGTTACGTAAACTTTCTATACCACAGTTTCCTCATCTATATAATGGGGCTAATAATAGTACCTATCCCATAGGTTGTTGTAAAGATTAGTCAGTTTACCAATGTGCAGTCTTTAGAAGAACACCAGGCACACAGCAAGTGCTCAGCAAATTTTAGCTATGACTATCACCATCATCAGCTCCAGTGTAAAGACAAGGAAAACAAGGCGCCAAGATGTTAAGAAACTTATCTACAGTTGTACAACTAGTAAGTGATGGACTGGGGATTTGAATCAAGGCTGCTTCTGGCTCTAGAGACTGTATTTTTAACTGCAAACCAATACTTCCTGTGCTCCAGCACCCGACGGGAGAGTCTGGCCAAAAACACAGAACACACACAAAGCAGAGCTGAGGGACGGACAGGTTAAAATGGAGTCCTGGAGACACTGTCAGAGCCCTTGAATCTGCTATCTTAGTCCGTTCTAGTTGCTGTAACAAAAACACCATAGACTGAGTGGCATATAACCAACAGACATTTATTTCTCACAGCTCTGAAAGCTGGGAAGTCCAGGATCAAGATGCTGGCAAATTCAATGTCTGGTAAGGGTTTTCTGGTCTACCAATGGCCATCTTCCGTGACCTCAGAGGCAGAAAGGACTAGGAAGCTCCCTGAGGCCCCTTTGGCAACAGTACTAACCCCATTCAGGAGGGCTCCACCCTCATAACCTAATCACCTCCCAAAGGGCCCACCTCCTAATACCATCACACTGTTTGTGAAGGGTGTTGTCATGTATGAATTTGACAGGGACACATTTAGTCTATTTGATCAGTCAAGCCAGAAGTCAAATCTACCTTTGGAGTTTTCAATAATTTTATTTTTTTAAAGATTTTATTTATTTATTTGAGAGCAAGCGAGCGAGCAGAGCAAGAGAGAGAGCGAGAGCATGAACGGAGGTGGGTGGAGGGGCAGAGGGAGAGGGAGAAGCAGGCTCCCCACTGAGCAGGGAGCCCAATGCAGGGCTCAGTCCCAGGACCCTCGGATCATGACCCGAGCGAGCCAAAGGCAGACACTTAACCAACTCGGCCACCCTAGTGCCCCTTGAGTTTTCAGTAATTTTAATCAGCAAAATTCCTTCTATCTCAGTCCAGTTTGAGTTGAGGTATCTGACCCTTGCAGATGAAATCCCTTACAGACTTGACTAACATAGCAGTTCAGATCCTCAAGACTATCCTCGTATTCTGGGCATCAATGGCCCAAGGTGAATAGGAAACTTTCCCTTGAAAGAATCTACTCTAGGTTACAAAACAAAGCTGTTCATTTGTTCCATCATTCATTCATTTCATCTAAGCATCCCCCATGTGCCAGGCACTAGTTAGTTGCCCAAACATTCTGGATGGATTGGGCATAAGGCATTCTAAAGTATCAGAGTATCAACGGTGTTCCCTTGAGTATATCACTTAGGTCTGGCTTCAAACTCAAGTGGAATCTCAGTTCTATCTGTCAGAACAGAAGTCTCTGGGATCTTATGATCTACGCCAGATCTTTTCTGAGCTCTGCATATCCACTGCTACAAGTGGACTCTATAGCTTGTCTTTAAATGGAAAAGGTAATGGGGGAATTCTGCACAGACTAAATTATTCATCTCCATCGAACCACATAAGCAGCATCAATCTCCATCTCTGGACACAGTCTTCCCAGATCAAATATTCGATTAAGGTCCAAACAGGAAATGCAGATGCAAGTGTGTGGCTGAGAATGCCAGGGTAAGGCCTTCCACCAGCAAGGTGAGTTTTCTCCTTCTTTGCATCAGATGTACACACACACAGAGCCCTTGAGGGCTGAGATTACTTTTGATTTTTACATCACAAGCGTCACAGAAAATATACAATGAAAAACCCAATGATCCCTCGGAAAGTTCACTGCTCTCCCCCATCGTCTTTGATTCCCCTGCCTCCTCTCCACATCCTTTGAACTTCTAAAAAGACACTTTGAAGGCATGTCATAAAGCAGTTTTTCATTCATGCTCTTCTCTTTGATGATCTTGCTGTTTGTCTGAACTGCAGCGTCCACAGGATGTCAGGCGGGCGAGCTGAAAGCCAACACTGATGAGGAAGGGCCGAGTGAGGATGAGCCCGAGCTGCGTTTGTCAATAACAAGAAAGGGAAATGAAGGAAAGAGGGAGACCAGAAGGGCCCAAGCAGAATTTCTGGTCTCTCCTGTATGCCCTACCCCTCAAAGTGGCCACCTGTGAGAAAGGTCAAGGGTACTGCAGCCCAGCAACAGTTTACAGCCTACAAAATATTTTGTTCGGAGGATTCCCTCCAGCTCTGGCCTCAAACGTAAGAGCTCTCTGCTCACCCCAAGATTGCAATAACCCAGCTTCCCCTCGATGAAAAGTATTATTGGTTTTGATTTTTCCCAACTTCTCCCATTTTCCCTAGTGAAAGATTCATTCATTTCAATGCTAACGAGATACCATGAGGCAGGGAATGGAATGGGAGAGAGAAAAAGCATACAGGCTGGTCCACAGACATGCCTTTCTTCTCCTTGCCCACAAAATAAATGGCTGAGAACTAAGACTCTATATGACTCTCGAGAACCCTAAAATACTCAGGAAATAGCCACGGCCCTCAAAGTACCAGCCCTGACTCCCCAGGCCCGGGGTAGGGTGACTATTGTGAAGGCAGACAAGAGCTTTCCCTGAACCTGAGTGTTCTCAGACGCAAAGGGAAAATAAACCACTCCTTGTCATGGTACACTGAGTCTGATTCGTGCTAAAGAAGTGGTTATGAGGGTCAGGGTGGGGAGAAAAGCCTTCATCCAGTTATAAATATGAAACACATTATAACCTACCACTCTGGAGGATTCTGCTGTCAGTGGGGAGGGTAAAGAACTCACTCACTCATTCATAAATGTTAGTGACTGCCCGCTAAGCCCTGGGAGCACAAGGGTGAGCAAAACGGATAGGTCTCTGCCCTCGCGGAGCTCACAGTTTAGTGAGAGGTCAGACATTGAATAGTTCCACTCATTTACGTGGAATCATAAATTGGGACGTATGCCTTGAAAGAAGAGTATATATAGGGTGTTACGAGAGCCTTTAGCAGAGAGACAGCATGTGGGCAGTTGGGCTACATAGAGATCTGGGAAGGTCCATGTAAGCAGTGCCATCGAAGCTGAGACCTGAAGGGGAGAGGGAGCTCAGCAGGCAAAGAGTAGGGAGTACTACGTTATGCAGTTGGAACAGCATTTTATGGAAAAGCACAGGCGAAGGTGTAGGTGAAGGGGAGACAGATAGAAGGCGTCAACTGCAGAAGCCGGGGACCAGTTAGGAGTAAAGATTCAATAAATGTGTAATATACCTCCCAACATGTCAGGCGCTATTCTGAGTACTGGGAACACAGCACCAAACACCGCTCACAAAGTCGTGGTCCTCTTGGAGTTGTCCTCCCAGATGTTAACCTCTTCGGAAACCCACTAATTCAGGCTACACGGCCATGAGGAGGGAAAGGGCAAGCCTACTTCATATGCTCCAGGGTTTTCTCACCTGAAGGGCTCACAGCATGTGCCTCCAAATGGACAGCTACTCTCGTCCCTCCCCTGCTTAGACGTATGCCAGACCAAGATCTCCAAAGAATGCTGCGGGCAACACGGCAAGTGAAGCCGACCTGGACAGCATCCGCCCTCTGTGCTGGCCATTCTGGCCCCACCAGGGCAAGGGGTCTGGAAAGAGCTCTAGCTTCTCCAGGGGCCAGTTCTAAGTTCTGCCGATCATTCTGGCACAGAGAATCATGACTGACAGCATGGCATGTCAGTGTCAGCGTGGCAAAATTTGAGTCCGACCATCCTGGCTTGCCAGCTGGGCCCAGAACTTAACCTCTGTGATCCTGATCCTCAGTCTATAAAAGAGAGTTAATAGGACTTGGACGACAGGTTAGTTGTTAGGATTCAAAGAGTGAGGGCATGTGAAGTGCTGAGCACTCTGCACAGCAAACGCTCACTCAGCATCCGCGACCATGGTTATTACGACTGTGATATATCCTACTTCCCTGACCCAAGGCGCCTGGCTTCGTGTAATTTTCGTATATCACAGAATTACAGCTCAGGCAATTAAGCACAGTGCACAGCCCTCTCCCCTTGATTCACTCATTGCCAGGGAAACCAAGGCAGAGTTCAGCCACTAGCCCGGCGTAACCCCAGGACTTCAAAGTCAGGAATGTTCATTTCTGAGAACAGTGAAGCAACCACAGGAAGCATGCTGCAGAAGGAACCACTGGCTGAATTAGTCCCACGGGGATTACTCGGAAATATCTACCATTCAGAAAGACTTTGTGAATTTTCCATTGCAAATATTTAATATCGAATGGGGCTCTCTCTTCCGCCTTTGTCAGTGGAGTGCTCAAAATAATTTTAATATCAGCCCAAGCCTAGTAAAATTAGCAAGATAAATCTACTTCCTTCCCCCTCTCCCTCTCTCTACTTGCCCACGACAGATCTCAAAGCCCAACTTCGATGACGTGAAGTCTTCCACAGCTCAGCAGAAGGGCAGCCAAGCAGTTGCTCTTAAAACAGAGGACATGGGCTTGAACATCGGCCCTGCTACTGATGTGTTTTATGATTTTAGACTAATAACTTGTGCTCTTCAAGCCTCAGTTTCTATCTCCATAGAATGGGGGCAACAAGAGCACCTACCGAGTTACTGGCACACGGGGAAAAGTGCCGCAGGTGAACACTGGTTGCTAGTATTCCTACCACTGTTCTGTCCCCACCCTGACCTAGGTCATCCAGAGATGAGCCGGGGACAGCCGGGCCAGCAGGCTCTGGGCGGCCACCAGCTGACCACGGAGAAACCCATCCTCCACTGGAATGGGGTGAGAAGGCTCTGTGTCCTCCTTGGAGGATGTCAGGCCACACAGATGGAGAGTTCTGTGTGAAATTAAGAAAATCCATTCATGACCAAGTCAAACCACACGACACAGAGAGAGCTGCCCAGCTCTGTTTCTGACAGTTTCCAACCCCCAAATCAGACCTGACACCTGATTAAAATCCTCAACTTTTTTTTTTTAAAGATTTTATTTATTTATCTGAGAGAGAGAGAATGAGAGACAGAGAGCATGAGAGGGGGGAGGGTCAGAGAGAGAAGCAGACTCCCTGCCGAGCAGGGAGCCCAACATGGGACTCGACCCTGGGACTCCAGGATCATGACCTGAGCTGAAGGCAGTCGCCCAACCAACTGAGCCACCCAGGCGCCCTAAAATCCTCAACTTTTAAAGTACATTCAAGGGCCTCTACAGGGTTTTCTTTTCCTTTCTCCCTGAAGGGAACCATACAAAGTCTCTGACCTCATGGAACTTCCAGTCTTGGAAGGAAGAAAACAGCCCATACATAATGTCAGGAGTTAGGAAAAATCCTATGATGGGAACAAACTGGGGGACAGGATGGAGAAAGACAGAGGATGGAGAAGCACCTCAGAGGGGATGGTCAAGGAAGCTGCCCCCATGAAGTGACAGACGGCCCAAGCCTGCACCAGTCACAACAAACAGGTTATCTTGCTAATGCCCTATTTTCAAGGTCAAAAACAGGCCCACAAGAGTAAGTGGGAGAGCCAGGTGAGAGGAGAAGTACTAGACCGAGGGTCTTTCCTTGTAATGCTCCCTTGCCACCACTAACCCATATAACAGTGCAGAGTGTCTCCTTCTCCTCCCCACAGATGGCCCTATAGCATTGCCAGAAACACAGGTCTCTCTAATTTCTGCCAGAACCACCACTAGACTAATAATAACCATAACAGCAATGATCATTCACTGAGCGGCGCTCTACGCCTCCTGCACTTTCCCTCATTTCATCTTCCCTACAAAGGGGATGAATGGGCATGAGGGTATTACTATCCCCACCGACACTTTACTAAAGGGGAGATGCAAGCTCAGGGTGGTTACCCGGCTCAGGGGAACACAGCTAACACAAGGTGGGGCAGGGATGCTGCAAGGTAGGTACCATTACCAGCCCCATTTTACAGTGGAAGAAATTAAGACACGAAGAGGTAAAGTGACTGGTCCAACTGGTACAGACCATAATGGATTTAAACAAGGCAGACAATGCCAGAGTCCACGCATTTCAAGACTCTAAAGTGTGTGCATGGAACAGCGAGTCATTCCATTTCTCTGCAGCAGTTCAGGTAGGAAGAGTCTACAGTCATTCGGTGAACACAAGACATGCACAGAACAGCCAGGCCTGGTTCCATCTTCCCAGCACTTCAGTCCAAAAGGAAAGCCAGAGACGGACATGTTTATACACAAATAATTCATTACTGCTGGGGTAAGAGCTGAGAAGTCTAGGGTACAATGAGCAGATAAGAGGAGAGATGAGAGAACTCTCATCTGAGGAAGAAACATCTAAGGGCTAGCTGAGTGAAGAGAAAGGAGACCAACATGCCATGTATGAGGATCCTGGAAAGAACATGGCAAACGTGAGCAGGTGAGAGAAAGCAAAGGCGCCTGGGACAGTGAGCAAGAGGAGGGAAGCAGGGGCAGCAGGGGAGGAGCCTGGACAGGTTGGCAATGGAGAAGATGAAGAAAGTGATGGAACCAGGTTGTTGGGAGCTCTTAAGGCTGGGCTAGGGAACCTCTACCATTTGGTCAGGGGGGAACTAAACACTTTCACAAGCAAAGCTGCCCCTCAGGAACGGGGTCTGGAGACATGTGTCAGGTGATTCAGGAGGAAGCAGGACTGGTGGTATAGCAAAAATGACCATAATCCAGGTAAAAGGTAATGAGTACCTTGAGGGAATGATGGCAGGAGATGTAAAGAGGAGGGAAGGAATTCAAGAGACAGCAGAGAGATGAGCAACATGACCCAGACAAGGTCTAGAGGTCAAGGAAGAAAGCTGGGTCAAATCTGGTGCCTAGGAAGGAGTATGGGGCTGTTGAACAATGAGCAGGAAGACCGGGGCGCCATGAGCAGCTGTTTGATCATGTTGAAGATGAGGCCCATTGGAGTGACAGCTACTGAGCATGACGCAGGGCACCTCGATGGGCTCTAAGAAACAAATGCCATCTATCAGGGAAATACAAATCAAAACCACAATGAGATACCATCTCACACCAGTCAGAATGGCTAAGATTAATAAGACAAGAAACGACAGATGTTGGCGAGGGTGCGGAGAATGGGGAACGCTCCTACGCTGTTGGTAGGAATGCAAGCTGGTGTAGCCACTCTGAAACACAGTATGGAGGTTCCTCAAAAAATTGAAAATAGAGCTACCCTATGACCCAGCAATTGCACTACTGGGTATTTACCCCAAAGATACAGATGTAGTGATCCAAAGGGGCACCTGCACTCCAATGTTTATAGCAGCAATGTCCACAATAGCCAAACTATGGAACAAGCCCAGATGTCCACTGATGGATGAATGGATAAAGAAGATGTGGTATATGTAGACAATGGAATATTATGCAGCCATCAAAAAATGAAATCTTGACATTTGCAACAACATGGATGGAACTAGAGGGTATTATGCTAAGTGAAATAAGTCCATCAGAGAAAGACAATGATCATATGATCTCACTGATATGTGGAATTTGAAGAGGATCATAGGGGAAGAGAGGAAAAAATGAAATAAGATGAAATCAGAGAGGGAGACAAATCATAAGAGACTCTTAATCTCAGGAAACAAACTGAGGGTTGCTGGAGTGGAGGGGGATGGGAGGGATGGGGTGGCTGGGTGATGGACACTGGGGAGGGTATGTGCTACGGTGAGTGCTGTGAATTGTTAAGACTAATGAATCACAGACCTGTACCCCTGAAATAATACATTACATGTTAATAAAAAAAAAAAAGAGAGAGAGAGAAAGAAACAAATGCCATCTTCCATTTCACACTTTGGAAAGGTGAGACTCAGTGAAGTGGAGTGACTGGGCCATTCACACACTTCTGCATAGGACCCCTTGGGCCAAAGCCCATCTCCCTCCACAACCCCATGCAGCTTCCCTGCAGCTCTTTTTTGGTTTCTCTTCTCTTCTCTTCTCTCATTTACATCCATTTGCTTGTGTTCTGCCATCTGAAGAAACGGCACCTTTCCAATGACTCACCCTGCGCTGGCCCAGGGACAGCTAACTCTTGGGCAAAACCTAACTCCCAGATAAGTTCTGCTCGAACCACAAAGAATATCCACACCATGGGTTTATTGTCAACATTTAAAAATTAGAAAATTTTACATACAAATCCAGATAGCGACTTTCTCCTGAAAACCCAAATTATCTGGTGTCATGGGATCCCTAATCTCAGCTGAAAAGCAGCAGCCCTCTTGAGTAACCACAAGCTTTCTAGTTCACCATAGTCTCCACCCCAAACATCCAACAACCAAAATAGAAACTAAGATGTGTGACCACCTAAGAAGTCTATTCCTTCAAAACCAGCAGTCATTGTTAACCTTAGGGACAAAAGGGAGTGGCGGGGCCTACGGCTAACAGGAGAGTACACTCTTCAACTGCAGGAGAGCTCCCCTTCCCTAGTCCTTAGAGACATTTGAGTCTCTGATCTGGCCTTTTCACTGTCAATTATTTTATTTTTATTAGATGGTAAAGGAGAAGGACTAGTTGGGCACACATGCTTGATGCCCAGCCTGGGACCACTCAAGAAGAGTCTCTTTTTCCCTATTACAATCACCCTAACTCCACCCAATTCCTGAGTTATTCACCTCCTGCCACACAGATTCTAAGTCTTAATTCAAAACGTTTTCCAGCAGGACATCCCAGGAAAGGGGGGACACAGAAGTGTTATCTGCCCAGCACCATTTGGGAATAAATACCATCCAACTGAACTATGGGCTCACGCTGAGGCTGGCTCGGGTCTTCAATGAAATGGGACATTCTTTCAGAGCAGTATCCTAACAATGGAGCCGAGGAGAGAAAACACATCTCATTACAGAGCTTCCTCCCCCTCGCTGAGACTTGGCAGAGAGCAGGAAAATGAAGCACACCCCTTGCTCCTCTCTAAAAAATCCTACTCCGGAGAATGGGAGCCAAGATGTAAAAGGTGATGGGGTAGAGACATCAGTGAAAGTAAGTGCCTTGTGGCCTGCTCAGAAGACAAACGGGTAACTACAATTTCAGGGAGCCTGCTGTTTAGAGGATCAGGAAATGCCCAGTATCTGCCAACACTCTCCTGTTCAGCACTCCAGCCCTCTCTCATTTCCATCTGACTGGATTCTTTCACATCTGCAGAGGATGTGTCAACAACAGAGCAGCTCGTGCCCGCGCGGGCCGGAGAGAGAGAGCCATGTCCCGCAGCCCTCAGGAGCTGCCCACCGCGCACACGCTTCCTAAACCTCCATGGAGGCAACCAGCCGTTCTCTGGAGAGCTCAACCACTAAAGGGTTAAGCGTGGGTTACACGGGGGTTACATGATGAGCAACCACGGACATGTTCCCGCCACTGTCAGAGTTTACAGCCAAGTAGGGAAGACAAATAGTAATGATATAATCACACGCATATATGCATGCGTTATTCAAAACAGAACTATGGAGGCACCTGGCTGGCTCACTTGTTAGAGCATGCAGCTCTTGTTCTCAGGGTCGGGAGCTCAAGACCCACGTTGGTCACAAAGATTACTTTAAAAATAAAATAAAATAAACCAAACAGAACTATGTACTCTGAAGGCTACAGTCCCGTGCATGCATGCGATCAATTCATTAGACATAGTCAGGGTGGTGAGAAAAGGAAAGCTTCCCAGGGTAGGAGTTGGCTGGTTGGGGGGGCGGGGGGGGGCAGGAAAGTATTCTAGCAGTGGGAAGAGCAGGTGCCAAGACTCTAAAGAAGTAGGGAGTATGGAATGTTCCAAGACCTGAGACGTGACTCCTACAGTTGAATGTGGCTGCAGGGGAGGGGTGGGGGGAAAGCCCTGCATCTGATATGCCAGGGGGTAGGCTCTGCAGCTGATAGACCCCTCCCTGCCTGCCGCGCTGCTTCCCAGCTGTTCTAACTAGCCCCAGATTCTGGGTTATGCTCATTCTTCGGTGACCTCCGCAGAGCTCCTAACACAGTCCTCAGCCCAGAGTAAGGACAAGCAGAAAGAGCATAGAAGATCAACACTAAGGACAGACCTCATGGAGGGCACACGAGGAGAGGAATGAAAGCACGTCTGTGAATTAAATACACAGCCACCAGCATAAAGCTGGAGCTGACAGTAAAGGTAACTTTAACGTCAGAGCTGTTAAACCCTGGAGACCGTCTTCTGCAAAGAGGGATTCTTCTCTCTCCGTCTTGGGTTCTAAAGCTTTGAGCTGGCTGCTGGGTCCCTGTGGGTCTGGGTATCTGGCACCATTGACAGCCTCTGTCTACACCACGCCTGCCCAAGAGCGGGCGGGTGCCTTGCTGGGCCGGCTATTGGGTTTCTTCTGAAGCTTTGCTTTGGTTCCAGTGGGATCAACTTGAAAGACCTGAACAAACATGGGTGGGCACTGGGAAGGAGTGTGGGGGGAGCAGGTGGGAGGCAGGAGCTCCACAGACAAGAGTGGCAGGATTCCCCAGAAATGCTAGCCCACGACCAAATTACAAGCCGCCTAGAAGGCGACGATACCGCTAGGTTATTTCTGGAGCCTAATGATGTTGGCTCTCATCACCGACAAACCAAAGACAAATAAGGAAGCAAGACATAACCCCACCGACCTCTCCAAAAGGCCAAGACCATGCCTCAGAAATTACTCAGGTATAATTTAAATTATAAAAACAAATTAAAAATTTTAAATCATCCTTTGTGATACCTCTCAGTTCTGGCAAACAATACCTTGAATGTATCATGCCCTCATTAACTTGTAGAAGAGATTTCATTCCAACCTGGCAGCAACCCGCAGAGGTGTTTTATTTTTTTATTGTTTATTTTTTAAGATTTTATTTATTTATTTGACAGAGAGAGACACAGTGAGAGAAGGAACACAAGCAGGGGGAGTGGGAGAGGGAGAAGCAGGCTTCTTGTGGAGCAGGGAGCCCAATGTGGGGCTCGAATCCAGGACCCTGGGACCATGACTGAGCCAAAGGCGCCACCCAGGCGTCCCTCAGAGGTGCTTTAAACAGCAGCTGGTGATCTTTTTAGAGATGACTTCTTTTCAGGATGTTCCTCTGTTATCAACTCTCCAGGGACTTCCCACGGCATCTAAAATTAGCCCCAGCAGCCCCTACCCACAGCATCAACTCCATCTCAAACCTCCTTCCCCCGGCTCATCACTCTGCAGGCAAAATGCCTTCCCCTCAGTTCCTCAACCAAAGCCACACACTTTCCAGCTGCCAGGCCTTTGCACATGCCGTTCCCTCTGCCAAGCGTGCCGTCACCAACACTCCACACCTGGCTCCTCGTTGGCACTTGCTCATCCTTCAGCTCTCAACTTAAATATCACCGCCTCAAAGAGACACCCTCTTCAGTCACCCATCAGAAGCAACACTCTTCCCTCTCTGTCTTACCTCAGGCCTATTTTATTTCTTCATTTCTTAGAGCAGATACTGTCTAACCAGGAACTCTTCTTAATCCCCCACAGCATTTTTCACTTTTCTGTAACTTGCTCATTCAGCATCCCGCTCTCCCACTAGACTATGAGCTCCAAAAGGGAAAAGACCCTATCCACCTTGCTCACAATGTTTTCCTACCACCAGCACAGTGCCAGGCACCCAGGAGGGGTGGCATCATTGCTAACTTCAAGGAATAAGCTGCATCATCTGCAAAATCACTGGCCTGGGCTCCTCAAAGATGTCAGCTCATGAAGGAAGAAAAAAGGCTGGGGAGCCACTCTTGATTAAAGGACACCAAAGAGGCACAACAATTTAAATGCAATATGTGTCCTTCAATGGACTTGATCTGAAATAAACACTACTACTAATAAAGGACATGACTGAGACAGTAGAACCATTTTAATCTGAACTGTATGTGAGAGAAGAGTGTTGTATCAGTGTTACATTTCCTGAGTTTGGTAATTCCACCAATGTTAGGGAGAAGGGCACAAAGATGTGCCCTAGAATACTTTGGGACAGAAATGTGATGACATCTGCAATTTACTTTCAAACCATTCAGCAAAAATAAATGTATGTGCGTGTGTCTACACATACCTACATAGAATATTGTTCTGGTCTTACAGTCTGTCCTATACGTTTTAGATTTTTCAAAATAAAAAGCTGGAGGCATGAGGGCAAATAATAGACGGCTTAAATAACCAAATAAAAATTGTTAAAAAGATTTTATTTATTTATTTGACAGAGAGATAGAAAGTCAGCACAAGTAGGCAGAACGGCAGGCAGGGGGAGAGGGAGAAGCAGGCTTCCCACCGAGCAGGGAGCCCGACATGGGGCTCGATCCCAGGCCCCTGGTATCATGACCTGAGCTGAAGGCAGCTGCTTAACTGACTGAGCCACCCAGGCACCCCTAAATAACCAAATCGAGTTCTACTTACTTTCACTGAAGGGCTGTGATATGTCTAAGATCGTACAGATCGCCTCTGGCAATTGGGGTGATAACCAATATTCCAAAGTCCCAGACTTTTTGAGTTTTCACTACATAAAACAACTCACCTGGACTCCTGACAATTTCAAATAGGTAACTTTCAGGACCCTGAATTATATTACTAGTTTGAAATGCATCATTTAAAAAAATCAAAACAATGTCGGGTGATTTTAATCTGGGACTTTTGCTTCCAGGTCATTTCACCTTACAAGATAAAAGCCTTCTCGTTTGCATACATCTTGACCTGAGACAGTCAAATACTAGCACTTTCCACCTGCCCCCACCCCATGCTCTATGAATTATAACTCTATTAATAGTGGAGGAGCAAGATGGCAGAGGAGTAGGAAACCTAAATTTTGTCTGATCCCAGGAATTCAGCTAGATAGGGATCAAACCATTCTGAACACCTACGAACTCAACAGGAGATTGAAGAAAAGAATAACAGCAACTCTCTGAACAGAAAAGCAACCACTTTCTGGAAGGTAGGACCTGTGGAGAAGTGAATCCAAGGCGATATTCGGGAAGATAGATGGCGGGGAGGGGGCCTCTGTCAGCTGCTACCAGCAAGTGATAGAGCAGTGGAGCACAAAATCAGAACTTTTTAGAAATGTGCTCCGATGAGGACCGTCGCTCCGATGGCTAAGCAGGGGGTGGAACCCTCGCTGGGACAGGGTGGTCTCAGGACCCTCGGGGTCACAGAAAGACCAGGTGTGCCTGAGTGTGGCAGAGCTCCCAGGTATTGGAGCAGGAAAGCCGACTGCGAAGACAGAGCTGAGGAGTGGACTCTCAGCTCAGGGTTGCCATCAACCGTGATCCGCGGCACAGTTGGGCCACTGCTCTTCCAGCAGGGACCCAACAAGCGGCAGATCCAGAGAGACTCCCCTTCCTCCCCCGGGAGAAGCAGCGTGGGAGTGCACCACAGGAATATGCTGGGTTTGGAGACTCCACAAGGGGTCGTGGGCCAGAGATAGAAACGCTGGGTCCCAGGCCAGATGAGGCAGAAGAGAGAATTAGTGATCTAGAACACCAAATGATGGAGAATAAAGAAGCTGAGAAAAAGAGAGAGAAACAACTACTGGATCACAAGGGCAGAATTCGAGAGATAAGTGATACCAAAAGATGAAATATTATTAGAATAATTGGGATCCCAGAAGAAGAAGAAAGAGACAGAGGGGCAGAAGGTACATTGGAGCAAATTATAGCAGAGAACTTCCCTAATTTGGGGAAGGAAACAGGCATCAAAATCCAGGAGGCACAGAGAACGCCCCTCAAAATCAATAAAAATAGGTCAACACCCTAACATCTAATAGTAAAACTTACAAGTGTCAGAGACAAAGAAAAAATCCTGAAAGCAGCTCGGGAGAAGAGGTCTGTAACCTACAATGGTAGAAGCATTAGATTGGCAACAGACCTATCCACAGAGACCTGGCAGGCCAGAAAGGACTGGCATGATATATTAGAGCACAAAATGAGAAGAATATGCAGCCAAGAATACTATATCCAGCTAGGCTGTCATTGAAAATAGAAGGAGAGATAAAAAGCTTCCAGGACAAACAAAAACTAAAAGAATTTGCAAACACAAAACCAGCCCTATAAGAAATATAGAAAGGGGTCCTCTAAGCGAAGAAAGAGCCTAAAAGTAACATAGACAGAAAGGAACACAGACAACATACATTAAGAGTCACCTTATAGGCAATACAATGGCACTAAATTCATATCTTTCAATAGTTACCCTGAATGTAAATGGGCTAAATGCCCCAATCAAAAGACACAGGCTATCAGATTGGATAAAAAAACAAGACCCATCAATATGCTGTCTGCAAGAGACTCATTTTAGACCAAAAGACACCTCCAGATTGAAAGTGAGGGGGTGGAAAACCATTTACCATGCTAATGGACACCAAAAGAAAGCGGGGTGGCAATTCTTATGTCAGACAAATTAGATTTTAAACCAAAGACTGTAATAAGAGATGAGGAAGGACACTATATCCTACTTAAAGGGTCTATCCAACAAGATCTAACAATTATAAATATCTATGCCCCTAACATGGGAGCAGCCAAGTATATAAGCCAATTAATAACAAAATCAAAGGAACACATCAACAACGATACAATAATAGTGGGGGACTTTAACACCCCCCTCACTGAAATGGACAGATCATCTAAGCAAAAGATCAACAAGGAAATAAAGACTTTAAATGACACACTGGACCAAATGGACTTCACAGATATATTCAGAACATTACATCCCAAAGCAACAGAATACACATTCTTCTCTAGTGCCCATGGAACATTCTCCAGAATAGATCACATCCTAGGTCACAAATCAGGTCTCAACCGGTACCAAAAGACTGGGATCATTCCCTGTGTATTTTTGGACCACAGTGCTTTGAAACTAGAACTCAATCACAAATGGAAAGTCGGAAAGAACTCAAATACATGGAGGCTAAAGAGCATCCTACTAAAGAATGAATGGGTCAACCAGGAAATTAAAGAAGAGTTAAAAAAATTCATGGAAACAAATGAAAATGAAAACACAACTGTTCAAAATCTTTGGGATGCAGCGAAGGCAGTCCTAAGAGGAAAGTATATAGCAATACAAGCCCTTCTCAAGAAACAAGAAAGGTCTCAAATACAAAACCTAACCCTACACCTAAAGGAGCTGGAGAAAGAACAGCAAATAAAGCCTAAACCCAGCAGGAGAAGAGAAATAATAAAGATCAGAGCAGAAATCAATGAAATAGAAACCAAAAGAACAGGAGAACACATCAACAAAACTAGGAGCTGGTTCTTTGAAAGAATTAACAAGATTGATAAACCCCTGGCCAGACTTATCAAAAAGAAAAGAGAAAGGACCCAAATAAATAAAATCATGAATGAAAGAGGAGAGATCACAACCAACACCAAAGAAACACAAACAATTATAAGAATATATTATGAGCAACTATATGCCAGCAAATGAGATAATCTGGAAGAAGTGGATGCATTCCTAGAGATGTATCAACTACCAAAACTGAACCAGGAAGAAATAGAAGACCTGAACAGACCTATAACCACTAAGGAAATTAAAAGAGTAATCAAAAATCTCCCAACAAACAAGAGCCCAGGGCCAGATGGCTTCCCAGGGGAATTCTACCAAACATTTAAAGAAGAATTTATACCTATTCTTTTGAAACTGTTCCAAAAAATAGAAATGGAAGGAAAACTTCCAAACTCATTTTATGAGGCCACCATTACCTTGATCAGACAAAGACCCCATCAAAAAGGAGAATTACAGACCAATATCCCTGATGAACATGGATGCAAAAATTCTCACCAAAATACTAGCCAATAGGATCCAACAGTACATTAAAAGGATTATTCACCACGACCAAGTGGGATTTATCCCTGGGCTGCAAGGTTGGTTCAACATTCACAAATCAATCAATGTGATACAATACATTAAGAAAAGAAAGAACAAGAACCATATGATCCTCTCAATAGATGCAGAAAAAGCATTTGACAAAGTACAGCATCCTTTCTTGATTAAAACTCTTCAGAGTGTAGGCATAGAGGGTACATACCTCAATATCATAAAAGCCATCTATGAAAAACCCACAGTGAATATCATTCTCAATGGGGAGAAACTGAAAGCTTTCCCCATAAGGTCAGGAACACGGTAGGGATGTCCACTATCACCACTGCTATTCAACAGAGTACTAGAAGTCCTAGGCACAGCAGTCAGACAACAAAAAGAAATAAAAGGCATCCGAATCAGCAAAGAAGAAGTCAAACTCTCACTCTTTGCAGATGATATGATACTTTATGTGGAAAACCCAAAAGACTCCACCCCAAAACTGCTAGAACTCATACAGGAATTCAGTCAAGTGGCAGGATATAAAATCAATGCACAGAAATCAGTGGCATTCCTATACACCAACAACAAGACAGAAAAAAGAGAAATTAAGGAGTCGATCCCATTTACAATTGCACCCAAAACCATAAGATACCTAGGAATAAATCTAATCAAAGAGGCAAAGAATCTGTACCCAGAAAACTTTCGAATACTCATGAAAGAAATTGAGGAAGACACAAAGAAATGGAAAAACATTCCATGCTCATGGATTGGAAGAACAAATATTATGAAGATGTCAATGCTACCTAGAGCAATCTACACATTTAATGCAATCCCTATCAAAATACCATCCACTTCTTTCAAAGAAATGGAACAAAGAATCCTAAAATTTGTATGGAACAAGAAAAGACCCAGAATAGCCAGAAGAATATTGAAAAAGAAAAGCAAAGCTGGTGGCATCACAATTCCAGATTTCAAACTCTATTACAAAGCTGTAATCATCAAGACAGTATGGTAATGGCACAAAAACAGACACACAGATCAATGGAACAGAATGGAGAGCCCAGAAATGGACCCTCAACTCCACGGTCAACTAATCTTTGACAAAGCAGGAAAGAATGTCCAAAGGAAAAAAGTCTCTTCAACAAATGGTGTTGGGAAATTGGACAGCCACATGCAGAAGAATGAAACTGGACCATTTCCTTACACCACACACAAAAATAAACTCAAAATGGATGAAAGACCTAAACGTGAGACAGGAGTCCATCAAAATCCTAGAGGAGAACATAGGCAGCAACCTCTTTGACCTCAGCCACAGCAACTTCTTCCTAGAAACATCACCAAAAGCAAGGGAAGCAAGGGCAAAAATGAACTATTGGGACTTCATCAAGATAAAAAGCTTTTGCACAGCAAAGGAAATAGTCAACAAAACCAAAAGACAACCGACAGAATGGGAGAAGATTTTTGCAAATGACATATCAGATAAAGGGCTAGTATTCAAAATCTATAAAGAACTTACCAAACTCAACACCCAAAGAATAATCCCATCAAGAAATGGGCAGAAGACATGAACAGACATTTTTCCAAAGAAGACATCCAAATGGCCAACAGACACATGAAAAAGTGCTCAACATCGCTCGGCATCAGGGAAATCCAAATCAAAACCTCAATGAGATACCATTTCACACCAGTTAGAATGGCTAAAATTAATAAGTCAAGAAACAACAGATGTTGGCGAGGATGCGGAGAATGGGGAACCCTCCTACACTGCTGGTAGGAATGCAAGCTGGTGCAGCCACTCTGGAAAACAGTATGGAGGTTCCTCAAAAAGTTGAAAATAGAGCTACCCTATGACCCAACAATTGCACTACTGGATATTTACCCCAAAGATACAAATGTAGTGATCCAAAGGGGCAGCTGCACCCCAATGTTTATAGCAACAATGTCCACAAGTGCCAAACTATGGAAAGAGGCCAGATGTCCATTGATAGATGAATGGATAAAGAAGATGTGGTATATATATAATGGAATATTATGCAGCCATCAAAAAATGAAATCTTGCCATTTGCAACAACGTGGATGGAACTAGAGGGGATTATGCTAAGCGAAATAAGTCAATCAGAAAAGACATGCATCATATGATCTCACTGATATGAGGAATTCTTAATCTCAGGAAACAAACTGAGGGTTGCTGGAGTGGTGGGGGGTGGGAGGGATGGGCTGGCTGGGTGATAGACATTGGGGAGGGTATGTACTATGATTAGCGCTGTGAATTGTGTAAGACTGATGTATCACCTGTACCTATGAAACAAATAATACATTATATGTTAAAAAAAAAAAAAAGAAAGACAGTAGGAAGGGAAAAATGAAGGGGGGGAATCGGAGGGGGAGACGAACCATGAGAGACTATGGACTCTGAGAAAGAAACTGAGGCTTCTAGAGGGGAGGGGAGTGGGGGGATGGGTTAGCCTGGTGATGGGTATTAAAGAGGGCATGTATTGAATGGAGCACTGTGTGTTATACAGAAACAATGAATCATGGAACACTACATCAAAAACTAATGATGTAATGTATGGTGATTAACATAATAAAATAAAATTTAAAAAAGAAAAATAAAATAGTGACCTAGAGAATTGGGGGGAGGGAGAAGGGAGTCTAGCACTAAAGTTTTAATTTTCTATTTTTATTAAAATTCTTAAGCTTAAATTCCATGGTTTTTTTTAACCTAGGCATTTGGAGCCTGTGCGTGGTCCAACTCCTATTCATCCTTCAAGTCCCAGCCTAGATGCCTCTTCCTCCAGGAAGCCTTCCCTGACTTTTCCAGGACAGTTTAAGATCATTTCACCTAGGCTCCCACAACCCCTCTCCATTCTCTAGGAAAAAATTAAAACTCATCACACTAATTTTTATTGCCCACTTGCTTATCCTATTTCATCACTGGATCATATCCTTCACAAGGGCAGGAGTTGGGATGTCAGTGCCGAGCCTGTGCCCAGCCCATACAGAACACACGAGAATCCACTGAGCTGAACTTTACTACAACAGCTGGTCCAATCCCACCATTGACCAGATCTTAGATGACTTGTGGAGGGCAGGCTGAGGCCGGCTCTCCCAGAATAGCTCTAGTAAAGCTCTCCTTTTGCCTGTTGTTTCAGGTGTCCTGTATCGTACATCCCCTTTGGGACAGGAAGTGTCCTGTGTCACTGTTTTCTCCTCTTGTTCTGATATCAAAGGCTGGACCAGGGAGTTCCTGAGTGAAGATCAGGGGGCTTGGGTCCAGTTACCCACCACCTGCTAGAACAGCAACTTGGCCGCATTGCCAAGTAGGGAACAACACACGCTTTATTAAATAATAACGACACAATACACACCACTCACTCTATCCAGTCATTTCAGCTCACGGGTCATATTTGGATTCTCACCAGGGTGGGACCAACAGAAGGCTTCATGGGCAGAGGTGGGGGCAGAAGATTTGCAGGATGCAAATTATTTGGATTTCATGGATTTGACTGAGGAGTAGTTTTTCACTTGCCTATCCCTTCACACAAGGACTCCAAACAGAAACTGTCCCCTACTGGTCATCGTACACAGAGTAAGGGCAGATGCTGGTATCTTTTCCTCATCCCCCTCTTCCCTCCTGGGCCCCAGGTTTTCACAAGCCCAGCAGCTGACAAGGTGACGCTCTTCCCCCAACAGTTCCCACCAGAGTTGAAAAGACTGAATTTCTGTACATCACTGTCGTTTTATAAACATACACACAAGCACACATTAGCAACCCAGAATCTAGCCCCCAAATCCATATGTTTCTGTTTAAGGAAATGTTTGCTCATATGGGGATCTCCTGGTCCCTGAACCAAACTCAGAACTCAGGACACATGGGGGAGGGGGGTAGAGTCAATGCCAAGGTTATTGAATAGTACCTTGTTCCCAGTGTCCCACCATCCCTGAAAGCCCACCTCCCATGGGATCTGTCCCCCATGGAGCCTTCTCTCACCCACCCCCTCCTCTCCACACCAACCACTACAACCCTACTGTTTGCCCTCATTATCTCTCACCTAGATGGAAGCAACAGCCTCCTCCTGACAGTCTTCCTCTCTGTGGCATGCCACTAACCCACCCACCCCAAATCAGACCACCGAACTCCCTTCCTGAGATCCCTCAGTGACCCCGTGACCCAGAGGCTCCAGCCCGCACTCTCCAGGAAGGCAAACCAGCCCTGTCTCATTCTGCAGCTTCAGCCCCCACACGGTACACTCCTCCCTTGTCTGATCAAACTGCTTGTGGTCCCCCTTCTCGCTCCACACTGGTTCCCCCGCTCCAGGCCTTTACTAAGTCTTCCGACCTCCTGGAAAGCCCTTCCGATCCTTGGTTAATTCTTATTATCTTCATGAGTCAGTCAGGCATGACTGCCTCTAGGATGTTCTCGCTGAAGGCCCAGTTTGGGCTAAGGACCCTTCCTCTGGTCCCACAGTCTCCAGTTTAACTCTTTTAAAGTGGAGTTGTGTGTACCTGAGCCTGACTCCCTAACTAGATGGTTCCTTCCCGGGGGGAATGAGGGGGCTGATCCTGTAGAGCTCCCTCACACCTAGCACAGTGCCTGAACTCTAGATGACCAATAAATATGTGCTGAATGAAAATGAACTTCAAAACCCCCAAACAGAACTGCAATGGGCCATTCAACCGAGAGCCCACTCCATCTGTGGAAAAAAAAGTTTCCAGGTTGTTGGAGCCCACACTTGGCCCTGGGGTTCCCTGGGCCTAGATGCTCAGAGCACCAGGACGACACCCAAGCATGACCTGAGGACAGAACCAGTGTTAGTCCTGAACCTGTCCCAAGCGTGGTCAGCAGCCCCAGCCACTCCAGTCTCGGGACTATCCCTCTCAAAATGCGATTTGCACGATCAATTTTTTTTTTTTTAAGATTTTATTTATTTGAGAGAGAGAGAATGAGAGAGAGCACATGAGAGGGGGGAGGGTTAGAGAGAGAAGCAGACTCCCTGCCGAGCAGGGAGCCCGATATGGGACTCGATCCCAGGACTCCAGGATCATGACCTGAGCCGAAGGCAGTCGCTTAACCGACTGAGCCACCCAGGCACCCTTGCACAATCAATTTAATATCACTAAAACTTCTTTTAAATAGCTAACGTTTATTGAGTATTTAGTATATCCCAGGCTTCTGGGTATGTGCTTAAAATCACTTTATAGAAAAAGAGTATGGAGTTGCATACTTTACACTTTACAGAAAAAGTATGGAGGTGTACATTTTGTATGCTTTTTTAAAAATACAAGACTTCAACCCTGGAACCTTACTTACCTCTCCAAGCTCATTTCTCCACCTCCCTCTCTACTCCACTCTGGCTTCCTCTCAGTTTCTGGAAAGTGCCAAGCTCATTTCTGCCAAGGAACCCCCACACATACTGACTCCTCTGCTGACAATGTTCTACAGACATTTCCGCCTCTCCACTCAGCTGCTCCTTACCCTTCCCACCTGGGCTCGCTCTTCACCATCTCTGGTGGGCCTGGCCTGGCAACCCTCTCCAGGGCTCCCTTGGCTTCTCCATCCCAGCAACCCCACCATTCAATCCACGTTAGGATTCGCAGTGGTCGGGCACATGGTTGCTTTCCGCATCTTGACTGTCCGTCTCCCTGACGGCACCATAAACGTCCTGAAGGCAGGAACTGTTCTGTTTTGTTCACCCAGCACTGGGCAATGAAGTGTTCAAGAAATACTTATTAAATAAAGAAACAAGTGGATGAATGAGAGAATAAACTAATTAACCAAAGGAAGGAAGGGCCGAAGGAAGGGAGGAATTGCCACCTTAGGCTTTTCAACTCTGGGAGAGATACATCCACTAAAATGGTGGAATTTTGGTAGAACAATTTAAGACAAAAATTCAGAATTAGGAATCCATGTTTTTGGAAGAAGGGACATAGGGAAAACTCTAACCAGTTCATCTGTTCTGGTGGTTTGTGCAAACATGAACTTTGCCTTCTTCAGAGACAGTCCTTGGAGAGGACCATGGAGCTGGTCCTCCAAAGATGATCTTGTGTGGCCTCAGGCAAGGCTCAACAGGCAAGCACCCCCACTGCGGCTTGAAACATTTAATTCAACTCCACAGGGCTGGAAGGGTCTAGAATCCCTAGAGCAACTCCCATGAGAATGAGTTCATAGAATCACTGTTACCCTCAAACCTAAGAGCCAAACTTCTGGGCATGTACTATCCAAACCCAAGGTTACAGTTCACGGTTCCAAAAAGGAGGTCACCGTGCAGAAATCTGGATGCTGCCGCCCCGGGGAAGGGGGCGGGTAGCTCAAGCCTCAAACACAGCTAACCTTTCCAAGAAATAATGGGCACACCTGAAGCTTTTCCACCCAGCCTTAGGAAAATGTTTATGAAGAGCAGCAGAGGGGAAGAGGGTGGGATGCCGATTGTTATTAAAAAGACAACTAGAGCCACAGGAGAGGAAATGTCTCTGCTATTGCTCGCAGCAGGTCACTACTGTGGAAGAGAAGTAATACCATTTTAAAAGTGCCAAACAGGAAGGAAGAGCCTGGGGGGTGGGGGGACGCAGGGAGTGGAGATAAATGAGATCAGAGCAGGTCAAAAAAAATTAAAGAAACAAACTCCCTCTGGGAGCAAAAATTGTTCTGTAGGGAGACACACCCCTCGGCAAGTTAGTCTCCCTCTGTTTTAGAGAATTTTTTCCCCCCCTGGTGTACTTATTTTGTTTGTATTTGTAATTTTTTTTTCTTTTTTTTTGCAGGGAAGGATGGGTCTTCCTCTGCTTTTCTCCCCGTTTCTTTTTCCTCTTTTCTTTTTGGCTCCCTGACCAGGCCTCCTACACCTTCTGGGTTCCAAGAGCATCCTGAGGATATTTACTAACAGGAAGTCAGACAAGAAGGGAATTGACACAGTCATTAGGTGACATAAGCCTGCTGACAAGCTGCCAACTCAGCCTATTGAAGATAGAACTGAAAAGCCAGCATTTCATTCAAACTAGGTCACCTCCAAGTGCTGTGAATGTCAGCTGGGAATTCGCACAGACCAAGAACCGAGAGGCCAAGAGGTTAGTGGTTTCCCCTGGGGACAAGCGGAGGTCAAGGGGACAAGGGGAAGATGAAGACTAAGAAGGGAATTTGTGACAACGGATAAAGTGGAAGAATGGGAGGGAGACGTTCACTGGCAAGTGGATTTCCAAAAGCAAGCTCTAGAGATTCAGCTGTCAGGGTCTGAGCAGGCCACTGGTGTGGCATCTGGCATTCTATTTTCATGCATTCACTCCTATTTGCCTATTCTGTTCATTAAACTACAAAACCGGGGCGCCTGGGTGGCTCAGTTGGTTAAGCGGCTGCCTTCAGCTCAAGTCCTGATCCCAGGTCTTGGGATAGAGCCCCGCATCAGCCTCCCTGCTCAGCGGGGAGCCTGCTTCTCCCTCTCCCTCTGCCTCTTCCTCGTGCCCTCTCTGTCTCAAATAAATAAATAAAATCTTTGAAAAAATTTTTTTAAAAAATAAACTACAAAACCTCCCCCAAATAAAGTGCCGGTCCCTTAAGGGAATGGTCTGTGTCTTCAATTTCACCAAATACCATGCCATAACAAAGTCAACATTTAATCGACTACATGATTATGAAAAAACAATATAGTGAATGGTTGAGCACATGGGCTCTCTGGGGCCAGTCAAACGTGGGTTTGATGGCCATCTGCACCTCTCGTTTGCTGTCTCCACTTGAGTAACGCTTCCAGGCTCTTGATGTTTTAGACCCCTCACTCATAAAATCAGGACAACAGTATTGCCCAACTCATACACGGTTCCCATGAGGGAAAAGTGAGGTATTACATAAGAAGCAGTCAGCTTTGTGTGTTATTATTACTATTCTTTTCAGTCACTATTATTGTGAATGATGACAGGCTACCTTCCCCCTGACTTTGGGTTTCCCTGAGTACCTCCAAGTACATCTGGATTCTGCTTTTACCAAAACTGAAATACCCATCCAAGGCACCCAGGCTTCACCTGGCAGATTTAGGATGAGAACAGCCCCAGGGAAAGTGTTCAGTTGCGAAGAGCCTCCCTTCTGAATGGGTGATAGACTGGCAAGATCAACTGTTTTCAGCAAGGCATTTACAGCGTCCCTCATTTTATCCTTGTGGTCAACAATGGAAGAAGCTGGGCCAGATGATAAAACAAATAACTGGTCATTGGAACATCTACCTGAACATTTGTCAGACTGTGCTCTCTAGAATATATGTTGACGAGGGGCGCCTGGGTGGCTCAGTTGTTACGCATCTGCCTTCGGCTCAGGTCATGGTCCCAGGGTCCTGGGATCGAGCCCCGCATCGGGCTCCCTGCTCGGCGGGAAGCCTGCTTCTCCCTCTCCCCCTCCCCCTGCTTGTATTCCCTCTCTCGCTGTCTCTCTCCATCAAATAAATAAATAAAATCTTTAAAAAAAAAAAAAGAATATATGTTGCCGGATTATTACTAGGAGTTACACAGCAAAGCAGGGGAGGAGAATTTCTTGGTCATGTACAGTTGGAAAACTATTTCTAACAATTTTTTTTCATCAGAATTTTTAATATACTCCTAAGCATTATGGGTCTTTGAGAAAGGGTTATGGTATATAGCATATCCAAATACATTTGATTATTATAGGGGTACATTTTTGAGGACCATACTATGGACTACCATCCTCCAGAATGCACCCTGATATGCTACATATCTCAGGTACGTAGCATCAACCCTGGCAGGAGTATCTTGGGGGCATGCTGTGGCTCTGGCCTTGACCTTGTCTGGTTCATCATCACTAATTTGGTGGCACACTGATGAGATTTGAAGATGACCCTAAGCTGGCCTGGGAGACTGAGGGAGGGATGGGACAATCGGGACTATGATCTTTTTTTTTTTTTAAGATTGATTATTTATTTATTTATTTGACAGAGAGAAAGAAGAGAGAGAGCACAAGCAGGGGGAGTGGCAGAGGGAGAGGGAGAAGCAGGCTCCCCACAGCGGAGGGAGCCCGATGCAGGGCTCCATCCCAGGACCCTGGGACCATGACCTGAGCCAAAGGCAGACGCTTAACCAACTGAGCCACCCAGGTGCCCCTAAATTCTGCATCTTTAAAGAGGTGAATACTCTCAGAATTGCTAAAGGTCATTGCCTCCTGAAATTTTGCACCCCAGGTGTCTCTCTTGCCTCATCCCAGTCCCAGCCCTGCTAGACACTTGTCGGTGTCCTGGCTTACTTTAGCTGCAGCTTAAACTTTTTTTATTGAGTTACCATAATGTTATCGGCTGGGTAATGCAGGAACCTGGTCTTCATTAAGACTTTTTTTTTTTTTAATTTATTTGACAGAGAGACAGCGAGAGAGGGAACACAAGCAGGGGGAGTGGGAGAGGGAGAAGCAGGCTTCCCGCTGAGCAGGGAGCCCCATGTGGGACTTGATCCCAGGCCCCTGGGATCATGACCTGAGCCGAAGGCAGATGCTTAACGACTGAGCCGCCCAGGTGCCCCTCAGGACTATGGTCTAACAAGATACTTCATAGGAATAAATCTCAGGTCCTGCATACACGATCCAAAAGCCAATACAAAGACTTCAGGATGGTGGAAGATGGGGCTCACTGTGGTACATGTGAAAAAGACTTGGGACTCCTGACTATGCAAAGAGAATGAGAAGTTGGGTCCTTTGTCAAAGTGTCTGAGCCTCTGGATCAAGCCTCACCTGTAGGCAGTATCACCCCCAGGCCTGGGCCTTGTTACATATGACAACAAATTCCCTTTCAATGTTAATGTTTCTTCTTTTTTCTTAATCCACAACATAACATTCCAAAATGATAGTACTGTCAAGAACACTATGGTTTCTAAAGAAGACACTGCACTTTTAGGAAGAACTGAAAGAAGTCTCAAGTCAAATCAAGGAGAGATGTCCCACACTTCCTGGTTTGATGACTCCTGGAGCTTAGCTTATACATGGTTTGGGGTGGGAGGGCAATCTTAGAGGGACCCTGACAAACTAGGAAAAATTGGCAGGACAAACAGGGTGCCTGAAACCATGCTACACAAAGAATTAAGTAAAACAAATTTAAAAGAGACAAAAGATATAAAGGCTAAGGAGGGGGCACCTGGGTGGCTCAGTCATTAATGTCTGCCTTTGGCTCAGGTCATGATCCCGTGGGTCCTGGGATCAAGCATGGCATCGCAATCCCTGCTCAGCAGGGGAGCCTGCTTCTCCCTCTCCCTCTGCTGCTCCCCCCTACTTGTGCTCTCTCTCTCTCTCTCACTGTCAAACAAATAAATAAAATCTTAAAAAAAAAAGACTAAGGAGGGTCTAGCCTTCCAAATAGATCTATGAGGGATACAACATTCTATGAAAAAGAATCCAATGATTCTTAATCTTTTAAAGAGAACAAACAGATACTCTTGAAAAACTACCGAAAGCTATAGAAACTCTACCCAGGAAAATGTACATGCAAACAAAATTCTACAGACATTTTCAAGGGGTTGTTGTACTGGTCTCCCATCATAACCGTGGGAGCTCATCCATGGATGTCCCCCACAGAAGACCAAAACCAGGTTAAAAGCCTCCTCAGGATTAGGCATTATCTGTGTCATGTCCCCACCCCCACTGCTGTCAAAGTAATCAACTAGGATCAATGGATAGCTCTATCAGCTCAGTAAAAGACACACATTCTCATCACGCCTGCCATCTGGTTACAGAAAGAGCTTGTCATCTTTAGAAGTATTCAAGCAAGAATTGGATGAGCATTCTCACCAAAATGCTGTAGAGGTTTCAACTATGCTACAGGACCCAAGGACTCAGGCCTTTGTAACTTAAAATGTGGTCTGAGGACCAGCAGCATCATCTGGGAGCTTATTAGAAATGCAGAATCTCAGGTGACTAATATGCATGTCAGTGTTTAAGAAACATTGCTCTAAGATTTCTAAGATTCTCCAAGGGGCAAGAAATAAAATATTCTGGTCCCTCAGCAGCCGTTTCCACCCACGCCTTCAGAGAGTTGAAATTTTATAGTTTTAAGTAAGTTTGGGTTTTGAGGGCATAAAAGCCAGGGCCTTTCTCTAAATCCTCATCCTACCCCCTACGCGTTGCATGAGTCATTTATCTTCTCAAAGACAGAGATGGAGGGGCACCTGGGTGGCTCAGTCATTAAGCGTCTGCCTTCGGCTCAGGTCATGATCCCAGGGTCCTGGGATCGAGCCCCACATCGGGCTCCCTGCTCAGCAGGAAGCCTGCTTCTCCCTCACCCACTCCCCCTGCTTGTGTTCCTGCTCTCACTATCTCTCTCTGTCAAATAAATAAATAAAATCTTTAAAAAAAAAAAAAAAAGACAGAGATGGAGAACTAAGGGAGAAGAATGGAATAATTCCCACTTTGTCTCTAATCCAGGTCCAGAACTTAGAGAAGGAAAAAGCCATTTAAAATATTTATCTTCATGATCCTCTCCTTTAATAATATAAGATTTGATTTATTGTGCACTCACATGTGCCATATACACTAAGTGGTTTCTTTTTTTTTTTTTTATTCTTATGTTAATCCCCATACATTACATCATTAGTTTTAGATGAAGTGTTCCATGATTCATTGTTTGTGCATAACACCCAGTGCTCCATGAAGAATGTGCCCTCCTCAATACCCACCACCAGGCTAACCCATCTTCCCACCCCCCTCCCCTCTAGAACCCTGTTTGTTTTTCAGAGTCCATCGTCTCTCATGGTTCGTCTACCCCTCCGATTTCCCCCGCTTCATTCTTCCCCTCCCGCTACCTTCTTCTTCTTCTTCTTTTTTTTTCTTAACATATATTGCATTATTTGTTTCAGAGGTACAGATCTGAGATTCAACAGTCTTGCACAATTCACAGCGCTTACCAGAGCACATACCCTCCCCAGTGTCTATCACCCAGTCACCCCATCCTTCCCACCCCACCCCCCACTCCAGCAACCCTCAGTTTGTTTCCTGAGATTAAGAATTCCTCATATCAGTGAGATCATATGATACATGTCTTTCTCTGTTTGCACTAAGTGGTTTCTTATTCTCTCTCTTAGTCTTCACAATAACCCTATAGGTACTATCATCATTCTTCTTCCCATTTTATGGCTGATTTCTGAGGCTCAGAAAGGGTGAGTGACTAACTCAAGGCCACACAGCTAGTCGGTGGGGGAGCCAGGTCTTGACACCGAAGGTCAAGTCCTCAACCACTAAAGCCACACACCTATCTCCTTTAGAGAAGATCTCTTGCCTTCTACTCTTTTCAGGAAGCTGTAAAGGTGGCCTGAAGGCTGTCAGGTTCCCACAGAGCTTATTCAAGTTATGCAAAGATGCAGCCAGGCTGGGGAGCCACAGACACAGGGGTGCCCAGGTCTCAGATCTCAGCCCTCCATTATACTCTGTTCATTACACAGGAAGACTGAGAGGTCACGCTTTCAAACCCTGGCCCTTCCTCATTATCGGTTCCAGCATCAGAGTTCTCCAGGTCCTGTATTGACTTGCTCTATCTCCTGGCTGCTGTCCCATCTCCATTAGATCCCAGGCATTCGAGCCAAGTACACAGCTATCCAGTTCTGGCTGAACGGAACTAACTTGCCATTCCTTCTCTATAATTTTGGGCATAGTCTGAGAGGATTTAGAAGGTGTCATTGACTTGGAATTACAGTTCTTTGTTGCAGAATGAATTTCCGGACCTCGCTGAAGAGACGAGCACTCCCCCTCGCGCTTACACAAGCAGCTTTGTTCCCCCTCCAAGTGCCCCTCTAACTGCACGGCACACACTGCTTGTGGGCTCTGCTACTGCTCAAGGAGGGACCTTACCAGAGAGAACTCAGACCTCCAGTACTCCGCGCCGACAGCCTTCCTTCAGAAATGAATCATGGCTGCGTGCTCTCTCTTCTACTTACCATTACTACCTTTTATTTTACTTTCTGGGGCTGTCATACTTTTTTTTTTTTTTTTAAGATTTTATTTATTTGTTTGACAGAGAGAGACACAGCAAGAGAGGGAACACAAGCAGGGGGAGTGGGAGAGGGAGAAGCAGGCTTCCCGCTGAGCAGGGAGCCTGATGTGGGGCTCGATCCCAGGACCCTGGGACCATGACCTGAGCCGAAGGCAGATGCCCAACTGACTGAGCCACCCAGGCGCCCCAAGGCTGTCATACTTTTTGTATGCTTTTGTCTGACCTATCCAGCCAGGTCCCCCAAGGTAGGACCACATTTTGATTATCTTTCTTTCTGCTGCAAACTCTCGCACAATGCCTGGCCTGTATGAGATGCTCAGTGACCATATAACTGATTGATAACCAACCGATTGCATTTTACATATTATCACGCACATCTGTTGCTACATTCAAAGTGAATTCACTCTTCCAGATACTGGACTTATTTGGAGAGAGGGACTCGGGGGTGGCGTGGGGGGACTCTAAGTAAGCATGTTGAGATCCTGAAGCAGATGGTGCTGTGTAAAAAACCATGGCATTATGGTTTCAGCCTTAGAAGAGGTAACAATAAAACTTGCTCCCATGAGGTGGGACTAAGCCACTAATCCCCAGGTACAGCTGGAAACACAAAAGCTTCTTAAAGTTCAAGGACCCCAGCCCACCTGGTTAGACAATAACTAGGCCAAAACCTCATTTCTCAGCTGTACTTGCTATCACTAGGCTCCAAATCTCAAACCACTTAACGAGAATTCTGGGAACTTTAAAATAAACTTTCTTGAGAAATGGGACAGGATTTTTGTTGTTGTTGTTTTTGTTTTTATTGTTTCATTTTCTTACCAAAAAAAATTCCTCGGTGATACCTGGCTAGAAAAAGGCCATTTTGTCCAATAATAAAGGGGGGGGGGGGAAGGTTCAGTAAATTAAAAAATTTTAAACATATACTAGATGCCAATTCATTTTTTGAAACGTTCTCAGATTTCTCTCTTCAAGAATAACTCTTTCTGGGGCACCGGGCTGGCTCAGTCAGTACAGCATGGGACTCCTGATCTTGGGGTTTTGAGTTCAAGCCCCACTCTGGGCATACAGCTTACTTCAAACAAACAAACAAACAAACAAACAAACTTTCTGATCTACTCTCCACTCAACAAATAGGTCCAGAGAAATGATTATGTTCTGTAGCTGTTTACTCTGTGTACAGGCAAAAACAGACATGGGCTGTTAGGCTGACTTTTTCATACTTAGTTCTTCTGCAATTTCTTCTGCTCTAATTATCAACTTTACCACAGAATCTCTAACAAGGTGGGACCCTAAGGGGAGGAGGAATACAGTCACCAAAGCACAGACCCCGGGAGAGGCAAAGCTCAAACCCTGTCTGCATTACTTCACCTGAGTATTCGCCCTCTCCACGCCGCAAAGACCTCACACAGAAAATGGCGATGAAAACAGTCCCTATCTCGGAGGAAAAGAGACTGACATTTTTATAAATACCCCTATCTGTGACTCTATACGACCTTAAGCTGGGGGTTGAACATGAAAGTGTCTGCAGGTACAAATAAGTATGGGAGCTGGGCCAAGAGAATAGGACTCAGAGTCGGGCCTGAGATGGGTGGGTGGGGATAGGGATAATGTAGACAATTGTTACTGGTCACCAGTCAATTGTTACCACAAGGGGACACAGCCCCGTGTCCTCAGTTCTTCTGATATGTCAACAGAAGCCAGCCCTCCAGATTTTCCCAGTTTTGAAATACGGGTTCAAACAAATTGAGATGCAATAGAGTATTAAAAGGAGCTTGGGGTCTGGAACCAGAGCAGCTGTGTTTTGAGTCCCAGTTCTGCCGTTTACCTGCATATGACCTTGGACAACTTACTAAACCACTTCATGCCTCATGTTCCCCATCTGAAAAACTGCTACCATGAGAGGTAATATTAGTGCCGATTTCATAGGGCTACTGTGAGGAATAAAAGATATATATAAATTTTTTTTCAAGATTTTATTTATTTATTTGAGAGAGAGAGAGAATGAGAGACAGAGAGCATGAGAGGGAAAAGGATCAGAGGGAGAAGCAGACCCCCTGCTGAGCAGGGAGCCCGACGTGGGACTCGATCCCGGGACTCCAGGATCATGACCCGAGCCGAAGGCAGTCGCTTAACCAACTGAGCCACCCAGGCGCCCAAGATATATATAAATTTTAACATACAATTTGGTATGTAATATATACTTATATAGAAATTCTATGTATAAATATGTAAAATATATATGCAATTGTAACAGTGCCCGGTACACAGTAAACATTATGTAAATTTTAGCTATTACCATCATCACTTTTGCAAACATGACATAGAACAAACGAAACACTTCTCTTAAGAGGGGTCTGTATTAGCCAACACTTTGCTGGCCCCTCCCACATTCATGGGGCCACACATCTCAGCCTCACACAGTTGTGAAGGTTGGGGGAGAAGGCCCCCTACCTGCACCTGCCAGCCATCCCAAGAGACCCAGGGATACCAGGCAGCAAGACCCAAGGAGCACTGGGGGCACCACCACATGAATGGCATGTCAACTGCCTCTCCTTATTCATCTCCTCTGTCCCCAAGGTGACAGCAGGCTGGGATGGCTCTGCCAGGCAGACACAGCAGCTCAGGACCATTTCTCAGAAGCACTTTGAGTCACAGAGATGTTCTAGGTACCAGGAGCCCACTGGAAAGCTTGACTGTGCCTGGGAATTCACGGAGCTTTTAGCCCCAGGGCTAGTACACTGGTCCCACCCCTACATTTGGCCAACCAGTCGCCCCACTGGGTGCACAGGAGCGGGCCTGGCTTCCTGGGTCACTGCAGCACTGCAGAGACGGCTTTCAAGCCTCTTGGCCTCTAACTGCTTTTCACCAGTCCATGCAATTCTCTCCACCTTGCTCACACTGCAAAGTATTTGCTCCGGGCCTTCCTACAATTCCTACTGAGCTAGCAGTGATGCATCTGCTGGCACTCAGCAAAGGCTTAATTTTTACTTAGTTTTTTGTTTTTTGTTTTTTTTTTACTATTGTTTATTTATTTGAGAGAGAGTGAGAGAGAACACAGAGGGAGAGGGAGAAGCTGACTCCCCACTGGGCAGAGAGCCTGATGTGGGGCCTGATCCCAGGACCCTGAGACCATGACCTAAACGGAGGCAAATGCTTAAATGACTGAGCCTTCAAGGTACCCCACAAAGGCTTAATTTTTAAAAAGAAGGCAGGGAAGAGTAACTGGGAAATCGAGTTATATCTTCAACCTATATTAAAAATTGTCCTTTTCAGGGCACCCGTCTGGTTCAGTTGGTTAAGGAGCAGACTCTTGATTTAGGCGCAGGTCATGATCTCAGGGTCCTGGGATTGGGTCCTGCATCAGGCTCCATTCTCCTTCTCCATCCCCCTCTGTCCCTCACCCTGCTAGCACTCACACACACACTCTCTCTCTCAAATAAATACGTTTAAAAATTGTCCTTTCGGTCATTTGCTTTCCTTTGATCTAGCCTCATTTCTCTCAGGCGCTGGATTTTTCCTTCACCACAGTAACAGAGTAACAAAAGCAAACCTTTGTTAAGTACCACTTTTGTTTGCAACACTTCACACCCAAGCCTCACGACCACCCTAGAACACATATACCACCGGCTCCTAATGCTGCAGAGGAGGAAACCTAACTCAAAGCTAGTAAGACCCTTGGCCAAGGTCACACAGCTAATAGGCAGCAAAACCAGAAGTCAAAAAAAAAAGTTCTGTGACTGCAAAGCCCGTGCACTTACCCAGCTGAAGGAGTTAGATCATTCTACTTCATTCAGGTGGTAGCTGAGCTTTCCGAAAGAGCACACTGGGCTAGGAATAGGAGGAAACCACGGGCCACACTCCAACTGGATATGGCATCCACCCTTCCTGCCCTGGAGTTCCCTCCTCATTCCACCTCCCCAAAAAGATATCTGAAGGTGAAAATAAGATCACAGGGTAATACAGCTTGCAATTTAGGAAGATGCTATATAAATCTAAAATGTTAAAATTATCCTAAGAGGGCGCCTGGGTGGCTCAGATGGTTAAGCGTCTGCCTTCGGCTCAGGTCATGATCTCAGGGTCCTGGGATCGAGTCCCACATCGGGTTCCCTGCTCAGTGCAGAGCCTGCTTCTCCCTCTTCCTCTGCCATTCCCTCTGCTTGTGCTCTTCTGTCTATCTCTCTGTCAAATAAATAAATAAAATCTTTAAAAAAAAAAAATTATCCTAAGAATTGAGGTGCCTGGGTGGCTCAGTCGGTTAAGTGTCTGCCTTCGGCTCTGGTCATGATCCCAGGGTCCTGGGAGCGAGTCCTGCCTCAGGCTCCCTGCTCAGTGGGGAGCCTGCTTCTCCCTCTCCCTCTGCCCCTCCCCTAGCTCATGCTCTGTCAAATAAATAAATAAAACCTTTAAAAAAATTATCCTAAGAATTAAAGTTTGGAGGTATGTGAAATAAATTCATAACAGTAAGTCTTACTGGTCGTGTATGTATTTTTAATCTGTGTGGGTTTTTTAATTATTAAAACAATCCATGCTCATAACAAATTCAAATAATACTGAAGCATGTAAAGTTAAAAGGAAAAAAAAAAAAACAAAATTTCCCATCATGTCCCAACTTCCTCAGTGAATATCTTTCCAGATTTTCCTAAGTACAAACTAACATAGTATATATATAGATCTATATGCATATACAGCTTTCTTTCTCAAAATCAGGATCCTATTCTATAGTTTTGAAACTTTTTATTCAAAATTGTATTTATTTACATATCTCCACATTTGTTTGAAAAGACCGGAGTTTTTTTAACCAACACAAAGAACTGCATTATATGAACATTTGGGTTGTTACTATTTTTGGTGCTGCAATAGTTATATACATTATAAGAATCTCTCATATGTGTCCTAGTGACTATGAGATGATTAGGGTTACAACTTTTGGTAATGGTGCTGAAAGGGAGCTTCTCTTCAGTTAAATGAAAGACCCCACTCACATTTAAAACCATCCCAGCTGCTAAGACTACTATTTTCAATAGTAAAACACAGAACTGAACACCAATTCATTCTTTCACTCATTTATTCATCCAAGTACCTGTGGTCTACCAAGCTCTATACTAAGTGCAAAGGATTAAAAAACCAAAAGACCTAGTCTCATTTCCTGCCCTTGAGGAAATGACAATTTGGTGGGCAGACATACTCATAAATGAATCCTACATCCTATTTAGGAGTTCTGCTAGGTTTAAGTCAAGGAACCTCTAACTCTGGAGGATATGGACGTGCCTTCAGTAGGAGTTTGACAGGATAAGAAAGCCAAAATAGGGGCACCTGGATGACTCAGTCAGTGGAGCATGAGACTCTTGATCTGAGGGTCATGAGTTGAAGCCCTCATTGGGCGTAGAGATCAGATAGATAGATAGATCATCTGAAACAAACACAAACAAACAAACCTAAAATAAAGGACAGGTAACCAAGACTTAATAACTACTGTTGTAAAGCTTCACCTTTAAAGCCATGCAGAGTATTCAGGGAACTTAGAGGACTCAATGTAGAGGGTATCTAGCGAGGGAACGTCAGGAGAGAAAGTGGAATGAAAATTGCTTTTGAAAGACCTTGAACATGAAGTTCAGAAATTTGGACTTCAGGTTGTCAGAGGCGAAATACCTCTCCAGGGGAATTTTGGATGTATTACAATTTATCCCTTCAACTGTAAATGAACATTTGTGTCGTTTCTGGGTTTTACTACAATTTTGACTACAGTTGACCATTGAATAATGCAGGGGTTGGGGGTGCCAATCCCCTCACAGTCACAAATCTGCATATAACTTGTGACTCCCCAAGAGCTTAATTACAAATAATTGACCATAGCCTTACTGATAACATGAACAGTTGACAAATAAGTATTTTGTATGTTATATGTATTATATGCTATAATTCTTATAATAACGTAAGCTAGAGAAAAAAGGTTAAGAAGATCTTAGGGGAAAACACATTTACCGTACTATACTGTATTTTATCTTAATACAGTATCTTTAAAAATCCATATTTAATTAATCCATGTTAATTTAATTTAAAAAATCCATGTTTAATACAATATCTTAAAAAAAATCCACATCTAGGGTGCCTGGGTGGCTCAGTTGGTTAAGTGACTGCCTTCGGCTCAGGTCATGATCCTGGAGTCCAGGGATCGAGTCCCACATCGGGCTCCCTGCTCGGCGGGGAGTCTGCTTCTCCCTCTGACCCTCCTCCCTCTCATGCTCTCTGTATCTCATTCTCTCTGTCTCAAATAAATAAATAAAATCTTTAAAAAAAAAAATCCACATCTAGTTAGACCCATGAAGTTCAAGCCCATGATGTTCAAGGGTCAACTATATTACAAATAATCATGCTATGAATATCTGTATACGAGTCAGTTTGCTTGCTTTCTTTTCTCTTGGGTGAACACCTAGGAGAGCAATGGCTAGATCACATAGGAGATATATGCCTAACTTTGTAGGAAACTGCCAAACTGGGGCACCTGGGTGGCTTAATCAGTTAAGCGACTGCCTCTGGCTCAAGTCATGATCCTGGAGTCCCAGAATCAAGCCCCATATCTGGCTCCCTGCTCAATGAGGAGTTTGCTTCTCCCTCTGCCCCTCCCCCCACTCATGCTCTCTCCCTCTCTCTCTCTCACTCTCTCTCTCTCAAATAAATAAATATTTTCCAAAGTGGCAGCCTTTTTACCTTCTCACTAACAGTTTGTCAGAATTCTGGAACCCACATCTTCACCAACTCTTAGTATGCAGTCAGTCTTTCCAACGGCAGCCATTCCAACAGGTGCTGATGGTATCTCACTGCAGTTTTAATTTCCATTTCCCTAATGACTAATGCTGTTGAACATCTTCTCATGTACTTATTTCCTACCCATACATCTTTGATGAAGTGTCTTTTCACGTCATTTCATTGTTTTTTAAAATTCGGTTGTTCTCTTATTACTCGGTTTTAAGAGTTCTTTATATATTCTAGATACAAGTCCTTCATCAGAAGTATGCTTTGCAAATATTTTCTCCTACTCTGTGGCTTATCCTTTCATTCTCTTGACAGTGGCTTTTGAAAAGCAAAAGTTTTTAGTTTTGGTGAAGTCCAATTTATCCATTTCTGGTTTTATGGCTCATAGTGTTTATGGCTCATAGTGTTGCATCTGAGATTTTTTTGCCTAAACAAAGGTCATAAATATTTTTCTCCTATGTTTTCTTCTAGAAATGTTATGGTTTTAGGCTTTAGATTTAGGTCTGTGATCCATCTCCAGGAGGCATTCTGGACACCTGTGGGGGGCCCTTTTGTTTGTCACAGTTGGGAATAGGGCAGGAACACTAGAGGTCCCACAATGCACAGGAAACACACATACCATGCTCCGTAGAACTGTCAAATGTCTTGCCAAACATTCGCATGGGAAAACAGTTTGTCACATAGTATCTGTTTAGCTCTTACTTGAAAATACCAAAAGCTTTACAGAAAGTTTGCACAACAGTACTTAAATCTTTCCTTCTCTTAAATCCAAAGTTTTTCCTTAAAAGCGCGTATTTCATTATGTCTTCTGGTATATCTGTGCCTGTGCATTTATATATCAAATTACATCTTTTATTATACACTAATTTCCTTTCATTTCTCCTTTTTAATTCAATTATGGCATTAATTTTTTATCTCATGGTGTAGCTGGTTGTATTATCATACATTAACAAAAAGAAATTAAAAATATTGAGCTGAGTGAAAAAAGAATCAGAATGACATAACAATACCACTTATATATTAAAATATATTATAATTATAAAATTAAAAGTTTGAGAAACTTGCACATAAATTAACTACACACATTTTCTAAGAACACATGGAAGAGAATAGACATTATACACATTAGAACAGTGTATAAGGGAATGAGGAAAAGGGTCACTGTAAAGACTTTGGCTTTTATTCTAGTGACATGGTACAGCTTTTGAAGGGTTTTAAGCTGAGAGTGGCATGACCTGACTTTACTGGAGAAGGACCATGTGGGCTGCCATGTTGAGAACAGCACGGCCAGTAGCAGAAGCACAGTTAGGAGTTGACCACATGGTCTGGGCAAGAGACAGTGGTGGTTTAGACCAAGAGTAGCAACGGAGGTGGTGAGAAGTGCAAAGATCACAGATATACACTGAAGGGTGAGCAGACAGGATTCGCTAAAGCACTGAATGGGAGTGGATCAGAGGAGAGAGGTCAAGGATGATTCCAAGGTTTATGGCTTGAATAACTATTTAGTGGGGTGGAGGAAGACTGGGAAGAACAAATTTGGGGGGCAGGGACAATTAATATGGGCCTTATTAATTTTAAGATGTCTAATGAATATTTGAAGGGGGGAGTGCCAAGCGGGTAAATGGATACATGAGTCTGACAGGCGACAGGCCAGAGCTGGAGAGGATAAACTTAGAGGTGGTATTTACAGCTAGCGTGAGGAAAGAGAGAAAAGATCCAAAGACAAAAGCCTGGGACACCGCGACAGGGAAGTTCAGAGAAGGAGTTGATAGGCAGGAAGGAAGACCATCAGGAAAGCACGATGTCCAGGGAGTCAAGCAATAAACAAAAAAACCTTTTCAAGGAGAAGGGTATGATTAATTGTGCCAAATGCTGCTGACGGGTCAAATAAGACGAGGTTTGAGAATGATTGTTGAATTTGACCACAGAGGCTAGAAGTGGGGGAAGCAGCCAGGCTATGTGGGGAGCCATAAGGCATGCAGACAGGGATCTCCCATGCTCCCAAGAGGATTTCACCCCTTTTTTCCCCCTTGCCTTTGCATACGCTGCTTCTCTGCCCCTCTTTACTGAGTTGAGGTCTACTTAGCATCTTGACCTCGGTTCTCCCAGGAACCCCTCCCCAGCAAGGCCAGCTCCCCTCACCATAGACTCTCTAGGTACCAAGCACCTGTCTCCTTCCCAGCATAGGTCCTGAGGGCATTTTCCTTTGTTGTGATTGATGCAGTAAATGGAGTCTTAGTCTACTTGCCTGCACTCCAGGGACGGGGACTGCATCCTTTCACCCATGGACTTACTCCATGCACCAAGCACAGGACCTGGCAAAGAGCAAGCATTCAACTCCTACTCAAGTAGATCAGGGAAGAGAGAGACTCACAGGCACTAGTGTGATCAGGTATAGCTAGAAAGATGGTCAAGTGAGATGTGTGTGCAACTCAAAAGGCAGTATGGAATCGGATTCCAAGGGAAGATAGGATGGGAATGTCATGAAAGGAAAAGATGTCCTTTCTCCAAAGCAGAGAGCTGGGTTGACTCAAGCATCAGAGTCCACTCTAGGAGAGAGCTGATTTCAGGGCCTAGAGGAGTACTGGAGGGCTCTGAAATCCTATCTGCTCAGTTCAGAACCTTGTTTTGGGCAGAGAAGACAGCATAGGTGGACTCTGTGATGAGAGGTTGGGAAGCCCATGGACCATCACTGTGGTAAGACATATGTTAGGCTGCCGCACACACACCAAGGAAAGAAACATTTGTTTGGGGACAGAAATCCATCATGTACTGCTGCAAATTAAAAACCGGGAGGTAGCAGATAAAATGTTTACTGTTGTAGGAAGAATAATAACCTTATCAAGTGTCTTTCATGTGCTGTCCAAGAGTTATCTCCCGTGATCCTCAACTCCCTGACTGCCCTATGTACCGTCACTCTCTCCTATCACCCCATTTATTCCCTGCAAAGCATTTTATCACCATGGGTAGTTACCTTGTTTGTATGTTTCTTTACTGCTTATCATCCACTCTCCCCATGGGATTTAAGCCCCTTAGGGCAGGAAGCTTGTCTGACCTTACATTACACCCCTCTGCTAGCAGAGCCCCAGGTACACGGTATACAGCAAAAATTTATCAAGAGAATGAAAAAGTTCTGTAGCCCATAGCCTATACCTCACTTAGCAGACTTATCACACTGTACTGAAATTATTTCTTATTGAACTCTCTCCTACTCTAACAGGGATGACAAAGAGATTTCATCACAGGTGCCAACTCAAATATGTAGTTAGTGGAACAATTATTTGGTCAACGAGTGATGTATGTTACAGGTGGAGTAATCAGGAGGGGCAGAACATGCGGACTCGAATGGGCATGCGAAGCACCAGGGGACCTGGAGACAATATAGACCTGTGACAATGCCGACTCTGCTTCAGTAAACTGGGATGAGCCCTGGGATTCTGCCTTTCTAACAGGTTCCCTTAAGACAGAGACTGTCTTATTCACATTTGTATTACACTTTGCATGCTACAAAGTGGGAAGAATGAATGAATATTAAAATGCTGGAATCTGGGGTGCCTGGGTGGCTCAGTTGGTTAAGTGTCTGCCTTTGGCTCAGGTCAGGATCCCAGGGTCCTGGGATCGAGCCCCGAGTCGGGCTCCCTGCTCAGCAGGAAGCCTGCTTCTCCCTCTCCCACTCCCCCTCCCTCTGCCACTCACCCTGCCTATGCTCTCCTGCTCTCTCTTTGTCAAATAAATAAAATCTCAAAAAAAAATGCTGGAATCTACTTCCAAAACCAGGCCAAGTGAAATACCATTGTTTTCTATCACTTAGTTACCCTTCACAAAGACCTTCCCTGGCAGGCACCTGTTGGCCAGGAATGTTCTCTCAGTAGCCCACCCCTGAATACCCGAGGTCTCAACCGCATACTGAGCTTTGGGCAGGTCCAAGGGTGAGGCAAGGTAATCTCCTCTTCCTTCCCTCCTCTCAGGCTGGAGGGGCTTCCAGTGAGGAAATACGGTCTCTCTGTGTGGCTGTGAGGATAGCACCCGACAGGCCCCAGCATGTAATGATGTGAAGAGGGTGATGCCACTCAGCAAGCCTCGCTTCACTTGAAGACCAGCTCTTGCAGCAGTTTCAGGCAGCTCTCCGCTGAGTGCATCACCTTCCATCCTGGCCCCTCCCAGGTACAGCCCAGGGCCCAGGAGCATTTCTCCACCGGAAGTGGCTAAAAGCTTCAGCAATGAGGGCTTGGTCCCAACTGCTTGGGAGATCCACGCGGGCCACCAGATGCTCTCTCATGCCTACACAGGTTCATGTCACGCGTGCACACATGCACACACACACACACACACATCAAGTCAACGAGAATGGAAGGCACACCAGGGACTTCTGAAGTGGGGTGGGTGGAAAGTCTGGAATAATCCTATCTGCATTCCCATGGTTCTATCCATAAAATTCAATAAAAGTTTGGGCAGAGTTACTGCAGGGGTCAACTAGACAAGTCCTTGATTTCTTTAACAGGAATGATAAAGTTCACACAGAGTCTTCGCTTGAGTGACAGGCCACGGCTGTGGCTGGGAAGGCAAGGGGGTGGGCTTTGTCTGCTTTCTGGGTTACAGAAGTGGATTGCACTGGCAGCTCAAGTTCTGAGCGAAGGTAGGAAAGAAGGCAGTAAAGTAAGAGGGGGACTGACTGGGATGGGGGTAAAAATCTTTTCCCATGGACAGGACTTTACAGAAATCTTATTTCCTGCATCTTTCCTACACAAATGGCTTTTGCTCTTCATTGGAGTCCCAGGCACGGGCTGAGAGGCACTGGGCAGGCAGGTGGGAGAAGAGGGGCAGGGTGGACAAGTTCAGGAAGTGAAACACAGCCCACCACTGCTCAGGCTCCCCAAGCACCTCCAGGAAGGAACAGAGCAAGCTGACAGCCAGGCGGCTGTAAGTCAGCAAATGTGGAAATGAGCAACTGGAGGAGAGTCTCAAAGGAGACCAACAAAATGACTGGGTTTATGGAAGAAGGTGGCCTGTAGTCCCGGGGTCTGGGCCAACTCGAGACACAGCACATGGGCCCCTGCGCTGGTGCAACTGCTCTCTATTAAATGAGGCGTTGGGCTAAATGCCCCACTCAAGGTCCTCTTCAGCTCTGGCATTCTCTAGTCTCGGAGAAGGAGCTCTGGAGAGTGGGGAAAAATCTACACGTGCATGGATTCATGTAAATACACCTACTTATATTCAGAGCCTTGCCCCAAAAAGCCAGCAAATCAGAAGAGATGCTGGGAAGTGTGGGGGCTCAAGAGTGGATCTTAGAATCAGAGGGGTTAAGTCCCAGCTCTGAAGCTCACTATAGCTGTGTGACTTCATGCAAGTGACTTACCCTCTCTGACCCCCATCCCTTACCTGTTGAATGGAGCTAATAACACTATTCACCTCTGTGAGGCAGGAGAGAGGCCCCAGACTCCACCACTTAGAGACTCCTATATATTTAACAACAAAGAACTACCAAACTAGATTATCAATTGTCGTGTATTTTGTGTTTATTTTTTATAAAACAATTTAACTTTAATAACAAACGGAGAACCTGAGTTAATAGGAAATGCTAACATCAGTTTCCTGGTTCTAACAGTGTACTACAGTTATGAAAGATATTATCATTGGGGGAAGCAGGGTGAAGAATACACAGAAATTTTCTGTACTATTTTTGCAACTTCCTCTGAGTCAAACTATTTCAAAATAACAAGTTGTTTTTAAAATTAACACACAAAAATAATATTACTGTATATATAACCTTATTTGAAGATAAAGTCAAAAATCTAAATTTGAGGGGTACCTGGCTGACTCAGTCAGTAGAGTATGTGACTCCTGATCTCAGGGTCTTGAGTTCAGGCCCCATTTTGGGCATGGAGGCTAGTTAAAAACAAAAACAAAAACCTAATTTGAAGCTTAAGGAAATGAGATACAACCTGGAAAATCTACACCTGATCCTAACTTGTTCCCCCGCAAGAAGCCCTAGTTATATGAGGCTAAAAATAGATAATACACACACAGCTCTTAGCACAGCATGAGGCACAGAGCCTTGACGTCAGCTTATTTATTTATTTTACAGATTTATTTATTTTAGAGAGGGAGAAAGAGAGAGCGTGCACGTGCCCGAGCAGAGGGGAGGGGCAAAGAGAAAGGGAGAGATACACAATCTGAAGCAAGCTCCATGCCCTGCACAGAGCCAGGGCTCGATCTCACAACCCTGAGATCATGACCAGAGCCAAAATCAAGAGTTAGACGCTTAACTGACTGAGCCACGCAGGCGCCCCTGATGTCTGCTATGTTTAAATACAATAATTATTATTACCTAGAATGGCCACATAAGAAAATAGCCTTCCATTTTTGCACTGCTTGCGCCACAGCTTGCCCATTTTGAAAGGTGCTCTGAATGTAGCTATTGACATCAAAAGGGATTCATAACATATTAAGTGTAAAAAAGCAAGTTAAAATTTGTTATGAATAGTTTTATTCTATTCTTTTTTTTTTTTTAAGATTTTATTTTTAAGTAATCTCTACACCCAGCGTGGGGCTTGAACTTACAACCCCAGGATCAAGAGTCACATGCTGTACTGACAAAGCCAGCCAGGCGCCCCCATCCTTTTCTTTTGCAAATCAGTATAGTGTGTACCTAAGAGCACACGCTATGGAACCACATTGCCGGGGTTCAGATCCCAGCTTGGCTACTTACCCATGGGATCTTAAGGTACCTAATCATTCTGGGCCTCGGCTTTCTCATCCATACAACGGGTTCAATAATAAAAACCAAATGGATTCTTGAGGATTAAATTAGTCTATACATGTAAAGTGCTGGCAAATAGTAACGTTCAAATGTAAGCCATCATCACTTATTAGATTTTATTTTATATTAAGATATGCTCATCAGGAAAGAGTCTCGAAGAACATAAACACCAATAAGCAGCAGCAACTACCCCGAATGCCAGGAATGCAAAGGACTTGGGTCTCCTTATTTTTGCTATGTTCTAATTTTTCCATAATTAATACAGGTTAAAGAACAAACCTGAAATTCTTAGGATAAAAGATCTTTAGGGCGCCTGGGTGGCTCAGTTGGTTAAGCGACTGCCTTCGGCTCAGGTCATGATCCTGGAGTCCCTGGATCGAGTCCCGCATCGGGCTCCCTGCTCAGCAAGGAGCTTGCTTCTCCCTCTGACCCTCCCCCCTCTCATGTGCTCTCTCTCTCTCATTCTCTCTGTCTCAAATAAATAAATAAAATCTTAAAAAAAAAATTTTTTTTAAGATATGAGGGTTCTAGAGGGGAGGGGGGTGGGGGATGGGTTAGCCCGGTGATGGGTATTAAAGAGGGCACGTACTGCATGGAGCACTGGGTGTCATACGCAAACAATGAATCATGGAACACTACATCAAAAACTAATGATGTACTGTATGGTGACTAACATAACATAATAAAATTTCAAAAAAAAATTTTTTTGAGATACCTATCTGGTTTCCATATAATCACCTGAAAGAAAACAGGGAGACAGCGTCTATAACAAGAACATCAAACAGCAGATCGTACCCTCACCTCAGAGACGGTTCCCGAGCTTCCTAGTATGTCAGAGCAGCTAGCTGGGCGTCTCCCCTTGTCCATGGCTCTCAAAACACATGCCGGTGCAGGTCGCCAATGTCACAGATACGTATTTTTAACCACGCAGGGAATCCAATGTCCCAATTTATCTCACACGCACACATAGGGACTTACTACCAAAGAGAAGAGATTATAAATGCAGGTTAAAGCTAGTCATGGAAAGTGCCCTGGCAAGCGGCAACCCAAGGCACAAAGAGCGTTCTGTGGGTGCCCTGTGCTATGGTCCCCCTGCAGTCCCCAAGCAGCAACCCTTGACAGTGTAGATCCGCGCCTTCTTCCCCAGAGTGGCTGCCTTCCCAGCCGGCCTGCCGCCTCCTTCTTCCGCAGCGGCCATGGAGGACCTGCCGCTGAAGGACGGTGACCAGGCGAACTCGAGCGTCCAGAGGAGGCCGGGAATCCAGCCCCCACCTTTGCGGGGGCTCAGCCAGCAGGCAGGAGGTCGCAGAGCTGCACCCAGCACTCCGGCCTCGCCCCACCGGCGGAGCCCCGGGCGAGCCACTGCTGGGGAGCTGCCCCTGGTCCACTCAGCTTCGTTACAGGAAAACAAAACACCGGCCTGTTCAGGGTCTGCCCGGCGCATTGCGGGGAGGAAGCTATAAAAGCTGCCAACATGGGTTACCGCAAGCGTTTTCCTTCTCAAATACGCCGGGAGGGAGGCACTGCCTTTCTTCCTCTCCCCCGCTTTCCACCTTTTCGGAAAAGACTTTCTGGGCCCCGACGGTGTGTGTTGACGTCCAGGCCGCTTGGCCGTTCCAGCGCAAGAGCGATTCCCCCTCCCCGCCATTCCAGGTGGCCCCTGTTCCGGCCCGCTGCCCGCAACGTGCACTTCCAGACCACACGGCCCACTGGCTTCCCGAAGTCTGGCTCCGAAACCAAATAAAAAGCTTTTCATTTACACTCCAGTTTATGTGCAGCAGCTCAAAAGCCTTATTTCCATGTCTTACACAGTTCCCACCTGAATAAATTCCGTTTAAGTGCCACTTTTCCATTTGTGGATTAGGAAGCCGAGAGGAGGTCTGAGGGCTACCCCACAGGCCCCTTGGGAGGCTCCAAGCAGGCAGGGGTCAGCGTGTCCCCTCAGCGACCGAGAAGATGGAGCGCTGCCAGGCCCCTGAGCCACGCACGCACACCACGTCCCCCGGCAGCGCGCTCGCAGGCGCCCCCTCACCTCGGCCCCCCGCCTGCAGCCGGCGCTCAGGCGTCCTCGTGGTTGAACGCACCGCGCCTCCACCCCTGACTTCTGTCCCAGCGCAGGAGGTGCTCGGCGTGGATCCTCTGGGGATGAACCCGGGACAATACCTGGGGAGGGGGCTACTGACCGAGCGGGGGGACGAAGCATCAAGTGCTTACCGCAGCGACGGGCACAGAGAAACCCCGTCCGACAGCACCGTCATCACCCGAATTCATTGTTCAACGTGCGAAGCCCGTGTTCCACGCGAGGTGTTAGGTATAAGCACGACAGACACGGTCCCTGGCCTGAGGAGCTCACGGTCTGGGGATACAACAGACCAACAGTCCTACCCTGTGTGCGGACTGCCACAAGAGCCGTGTGCACCCGTGGTGCAGACGGGGAAAGGAGCGGCTAACTCCTCCCTGAGATCTGGAAATAGTGATTGCCGCAAATGGTGAGAAGGCCAGTGGCATCTGGTAGCTTCCAGCCTGACCTCATTTCCCACCTCTGCCTCCCCCCACTCCCGTGGGCCTTCTTGCTGTACCCGGGTCAGTTCCACCCCCGGGGGGGGCCTCTGCCTGGAATGCCCCCCACAACATTCTCATGATTGGCACCCTTACTTCACCAGGGTCTCTGCTTACGTGTCCCCTTCCTGGTCACCCCAAAACACTCCTCTGTCCCATTCCACTGCTTTATTGTTCTTCATTCCCCAAGACTGCATTCAAATCTACGTGCTTACATGTTTCCTGTCTGTCCTCCTCACTAGAATATGACCCCTGTGAGTGTGTGGATTTTTTTGTTTGTTTGTGTGTCACTGTGACCTCTGAACCTAAAACGGTGCCAGAATCAACAAATTATTAATGAGCCACAGATAGAAGGTCGGGATATTGAGAGTCCCTCCTGCTCCAGCAGGAACTCTGGACCCTGCCCACGTCTGCCAGGCTGGGTTCCCTCAGGAGGTCCCACTAGGCCTAAATGAGCCCCTATTCTGGTCTCTCCTTTTGGCCCATCACTAGGAAGAGCGGAATTGGAACCACTCTGGGAACGCCGTACCCAGCCAGTCTTCTCCTTGTCCTGCCAATCTTCAGTGGTTACGTTTCTGATAAACAGCTCCCAGCAACACATGCCAGGACTAACAAGCAACACCAAAGGTCACTCCTATGTCTGACTGACTTGCCCTCTAGAGTCTGCCCTTCCCAAGGACCAACAAGGAGATCAAGTGAATGAGAAAGGGCCCAGCAACCGCCATATAAACAACAGCTGCCACCACTGACTGAATGCTCATCGCCCCCAGGGCCTGTGCCAAGGTTCTGCAGACCTTCTCTCATGACATCCTCACACGCTCCCTTGGAATAGTTACAGCTCCCTCATTTTACAGAGGAAGAACCAAAGATCACAGAGGTTAAGTCACTTGCCATGCTCACACAGCTAAGTACTATCATTGTCAGGATTTGAACCCCAGTCTGTCTGATTCCAAAGGCCATGCCATTACCCACTATATCCCTGTGCCTCAGCACTGCCCAAAACATTCTCCTCTACTGTGGCTCTGCCTCCCTGGTCACCAACAGTGCCCGACAGGGCAGAGGGCCTGGGCTCTGGGCCAGACTGGCCTGGGCTCAAATCCCTGCCTTGACACTTCCTGTGTGTTAGAGCAGGTAGTTACCTCCTTGAAGCTTCAATTCCATCTGCACAGTAGGGTGAAGGATACCTACCTGAGATGGGAAGCGTGACCAAAACACCCATCAGGTGCACAGCAAACACTGCACAGCCAGTGAGAAGTATCTCGGGGCGGGGGGGGGGGGGGGGGGCGCCTGGGTGGCTCAGTCGGTTAAGCATCTCCCTCCAGCTCAGGTCGTGATCCCAGGGTCCTGGGATCGAGCCCCACATCGGGCTCCCTCCCTCTGCCTGCCGCTCTGCCTGCCGCTCTGCCTACTTGTGCTCTCTCCCTCTCTGTGTCAAAATAAATAAATAAAAACCTTTATTAAAAAAAAGAGAGAGAGAGAGAAGCATCTGGGGACCAAGTCTCTATTGGCCACAGCAAGCCTCGCACTTCTCCCAGCTGGGTCCTGCCTAGTGGCCACTGAGGTCTGGTTCAGAGGCTCCCTCTCTGCCTCACAGGAGAGCCCTGCCCCGCCAACAGAGCACAGTGCACATGGTCCACCAGCACCGACTAAGTGCCAAACCCATTTAAGTACATGAGCTCTCATCTCTAGTTGCATGTCAGTATCACCCGTGGACAAATTACAGGATTTATTAAACCAATGTGCTCAACATCTCACAGCTGGGGCAGGGATTTGAACCCAGGCCTGCCTGACACCAGGCTACCTTCCATGCTGACGCTTCAACATACCCACTCAGGGACCAGTGCTAGACACTGTAGAAATTTTACCTTTCAATAGGAAACTATGGCACAGTCCTGTAGGTATCAAATTCTGGTCTGGTTCACTGTCCTTGAGCTATTTATCACCTCTTAGTAAAATGACTTTTTATTTTGTTACCTACCTGTCAACTGGACTACATCCTGCCATCTTGCACATTTTCTCACTCCTCAGCAAGTTCTCAATTGTTGTTTCCCATTTTTCTCCCATTCTCCTGACCTGGCTTCACTGAGAACTACAACCTGACTACTGACTTCCTCATGGAACTCCAGGGGGGTCGTAGCCCACCCTCCCTGCCAAGATCTAAAGAAGCCCAGCAGGCTGAAGCTGGACAACCTGATAAAAACTTCAAAGGACTCCTCGCCACTGCAGACCCTGAGTCCCCCTCTGTTCAACAGTTTGCACCATCCAGCAAATGTCCTCTATCACAAGGCCCAACAGATGGCTCTGCTGATACTCAATGAACAAAAGGCAATGGAACAAGAAATGAACTTAGATCATTCTAAGGAAAGAATGGGGTCTCTTTCTGTCCTTGAACACAGGAGGGACAGACCAAAATCTCTTCTTGATCAAACTTGAGTCAGGCTTCTCTGACCCCTCTTCACCACCAGGCCTCGACTTGCCCCTCATCCCTCCGGGCCTGCACAGCCCAGTCTTGGCCAGAATCTGCTCCACTCCACTGGTTTAGAGAGGATCCCCTACTTCGATGTGTTAAGTACTCCCTACCCTTGAGATCTCCTCTTAGCCATTCTGCATCCACTGAGCCTCTCATTCTGTTCTTTGGCGAGCAATCCCCACTTGTCCTTGTTGTATTCAGAGCTGAGCCCCAGCTCTCTTTCCTCCTGCAATACCCTTTTTGTGAGAGCCCTGAATAAAATCTGCCTTATTGTAACCAGTGTCAGAATAATTTTCTTCAACAATATACTAAGGCTTGCTTCAAGGGAGAAGGCTTCCCCTTCGTGAAAATTCTCCATTCACATCCCAGTCAAATAGCACCCCCAGATCTCCTCCAAGAGCCTCCTCTCTCTCTTCCTGACCGCAAGCAAACCTATAGCAACAACTGCATTGGTTTCCCCGTCACCAGCCTGGGGATCTTTGTCTCTCACGGGCTGGCTGCCAGCCCCTGGCTTCACGACAGTCCATTCACGCAGAGAACACAGCTATGAAAATACAGAAATGCATTTCCCATCTGGAAACGCCTCAGAGCTAAGTAGTATGTGGGATGTGACGGTGTTCGTCTACCAGCACAAGAGTGAGGGTAAGAGCAACACTACCGACATGAGGAGACTGCTAGGAGACAGCCAGTGCGTCAGCAAGAGCTAAATTTAGCAACTGAAGCCTCGAACTTCACTCTTTCAGGAAAAAGAGCAGCAGGAGAATGTATGAACATATTTATATGAAAGAACCTTTGAGAGGTGGAGAGAATCCACATCCTAAGTGACCTGCTGCTACTTCTCGAAGAATGAGGGTGGAGAAGGAGCTCTCCTGGGGAGCCTGGCCCCAGGTCAGGGGAAGGGCTCCACCGCCCTTGCCCAAGGAACTAAATCCCCCCCAGCGGAACATCCCTTTGGACCCCACAGTACATAGTACTAAGGAAGTACAAAGGAAGCTGCAGACTGGGAAATTCAAATGTTAATTGCTGGGGGCAAAGGGAACAGGTGCATTTTGAAAAACTGGAACTTCTGGAAAAACCTGTAACAGCTTTCAAATAGATTTTGCTTTCTAGTAGAGTGGCTTCTATAAAAACACTCATCTAGGCACCAAATGCCTACAGGGAGGCTTTGGAAGCCTGGGAGAAAAGACACAGAAGCCCAGGCAATTCAAAGTGGTGCTGGAGGGCGCCTGGGTGGCTCAGTCGGTTAAGCGTCTGCCTGCGGCTCGGGTCATGATCCCAGGGTCCTGGGATAGAGCCCCACATCGGGCTCCCTGCTCTGCGGGGAGCCTGCTTCTCCCTCTCCCCCTCCCCCTGCTGGTGTTCCCTCTCTCGCTGTGTCTCTCTCTGTCAAATAAATAAATAAAACCTTTAAAAAAAAAAAAAAGTGGTGCTGGAGCTCAGGCCCCAGCTCTGCAGGTAGCCAGCTCTGTGGGGTTGAGCCAGGTAGCCCCTCCAGGCTAAACACCACTGTCTGTGAACCCAAGGCTGTGCTCTAGGACATTTTCACATCCTCAGATACTATATAGTTCTGGATGTATACTGCATAGAAAAGGGGGTGGGCAGCATCGGATCCCTCCCCTAACCCCACCGCCCGCTCCAATCAAGCATTCTACCTTGACCTCAATAAAAGATCTATTATTAAAACATTTCACCACACTCTTAAAAATGTATTGGTGCCCACAAAGGGCTAATATTTTTACTATAAACAGAGTCCTTATAAATCAGTAAAAAAAATATATATATAAGCACTCCAACAGGAAAATGAATAAAGGGTGTGAAGAGCAATTCACACACACACAACCAAACACACAAATAGCTATTAATTCTATGAAAAAAAAAAAAAAAGTTCAGCCTTACTGTAACCAGAAAAAGGGCATATTAAAATAAAATTGAAAGAGCTTTTCTCACATATCAATTAGCAAGTTCCTAAAAATCCAGTAATACCCAGCAAGGGCCAGATTCTGAGAATTCTGAAGCCCTATGCACCACCTAATTTATCACGGGTAACCTGACCAGATAAAGACAAAAATTCTTAAGTGGATATCCCATTTGACCTTCCCTACCATTCTAAAGCTCTGTCCTACAAAATTATTTAAGGATGGACATAAAGAGGGGCGCCTGGGTGGCTCAGTGGGTTAAGCATCTGCCTTCGGCTCAGGTCATGATCCCAGGATCCTGGGATCGAGCCCTGCATTGGGCTCCCCACTGAGTGGGGAGTCTGCTTCTCCCTCTGCCTGTCGCTCCCCCTGCTTGTGCTCTCTCTCTCTCTGACAAATAAATAAATAAAATCTTATTTAAAAAAAAAAGATATCCTTAAGATATCTGTAAGGATTTAACCACAATATTGTTTTATAATCCTAAAAATTTAGAAACAGTCTTCTACCTAATAAAAGGAATACATCTAAATGGTGGAATGTAACAATTTAAAAAATCAAGCTGTAAAAAAGTTCTAAAAATATATAGGAAAATGTTTCTATCATACATTAAATGAAAAAACACAGATTCTAAATCTATATATACAGTAGAGTCAAATTTTATTTATAGTCTCTCTCATATATTTAAAAATACACATAGGCACACTGAAATCAATACTGGAAAGAAATAGACAAAAATGCTGCCCGTGTTATCTCTGGAGGTATCATGATCATGGGTGGTACTTCCTTGTATGTACTATGCTCTTTTTTAAAAATTCTTAAACAGATAAGTCATTACTTTGTATTCAGAAAAACTCTACATTCTTTTGAAAAAGAAACAGATTTTTGAAAAGTGGGTCTTTCCTTCTTTCCAATACGTGAAAGGCACTGAACAACTCCAGCCAGAAGCCTGCCCCAACCCCCTTGCTCAGGCTAGCATTCAGAAATCTCCTTCCACATCCCTATCTCTGACCCCTAAGGAACTCTCAGTCCCTAGGCCCTACTTTTATGCTTCCCCTCACCCTCTTTTACTCAAAATGATCTGTCATCTGCCATTCATGCAAAGGTCAGATCAAAGCCCAAGTCCACAACAGACACTGAGGGATTCTCCAGTCCTTGTCTATCCTAGCCTTTTACCTTCAAGCAAATGAAGCTACAGAGTGCTGATGGTTTTCATGAGAGTGTCACCAAAGGAGGCTGTTCCCTCCGCTGAGCCTCTCAGAACCCCTGAAGTGAGCAGCCATCAGCACTGAGGTTTACCAAGTTGAAGGCAAGAGCCTGGAGCTAGCTTATAGTCCAGGGCTTCCCCAATCCCTCTGCCTGCTGACTCCAGGCCCTCCTCAGCCAGCCAGGGAACCCCTGCTGGGAGGAGATGCCACCCTAGTGTCCCCAGCCCCATTTGGCCAGGGGCATGCCTGTCTGCCCACCCGTCAGTCTCCCTCATTCATCCCCATCTCAACCCTCTGTCCCCTCTCCTGCTTCCGTAATAAAAAGGTTCAGGGAAATTAGAACTTCCTCTCACAACTCATTAGTTTAATTAAAATGGTCTAATCTTCTGCTGTCCTATTTCTCGTTTTCAGCCAGAATACTGTAAGTCAGAACTTGCTCAGCTGTGATTGATAGAAGCCACCAAAGTCAGCCTGGCTTAAGTGGGGGAAAAATGGAATTCATTAGCTCGTGTCATTGGGGAGTCCAGGGTGCACACCTAGCTTCAGGCATGGCTAGATCCAGGGGCTCAAATACCAGTGCTCTATCTGTCCTGCTTTCTCCATTTGGTGAGCAAGATATCCACGAAAAGCCTCACACTCACGTCCTACCAATTTCAGCAAAAATAGACCACCATCTTCCTCATAGAGCTCTGGCAGCAAAGTGCTGGAGAGAACTCAACTGGCTCAGATCACATGACCACTCCTAGGGACACAGGGCAGAGGTCAGCCCCACCCAACACAGGAAAAGGTGTTCTCTTCCTAAAAGGGAGTGGGAGATCCTGAGAACGACATCAACAACAGATTTCCACCTAAACAAATCTCTCTCGCTTTAAGAACAAGTCCGTTTCTTGGCACAAGCATTCACTGGCAGCAGTAAGCCTGAGTGACACCATAGGGCTGCAGTCACGTTGCCACCAGGCAGAGTGAATTATTAGCTAACTCTCACAAGAAGTGCTCCAATACTATAACAGAAGTCCAGATGAGAACAGGGCATGTTTTAGTTAAGTTTACTGAGGTGTGATTTACGTACAGAATTCACCCCTTTTACTGAAGAGCTCTATCAATTTTCATAAAAGCACAGAGTTGTGTAACCACCACCACAGTCCAGACAGAGAACATTTCCATCACCCCAAACAGTTGCTTTGTGCCAACCAACCCCTGCCCCCATTCCCAGCCCCGGCAATCTCTGATTTGTTTGACATCCTTATAACGGTGCCTTTTCTAGAATATCATGAAATTATTCAGTGTGTAGCCTTTTGAGTCTGGCTTCTTTCACTTATCACAATGTTTTTGAGATTTATCTATGTTGGTGTACATATCATTAGTTCATTCCTTTCTTCGTTGAGCATTACAGATATATATACACACACACACCCCAAAATTTTTTAAAATTCACCTATTAAAAAGCTTGATCTAAAATACTGATAAGATGGGGGTGCATGGGTGGCTCAGATGGTTAAGCATCTGCCTTCGGCTCGGGTCATGATCCCAGGGTCCTGGGATGGAGCCCCATGTCCAGCTCCTGGCTCAGCAGGGAGCCTGCTTCTCCCTCTGCCTCTCCCCCTGCTCGTGCTCTCTCTCTCTGTATCTCTGTGTCTCGAATGAATAAATAAAATCTTTAAAAAATAAAATAAAATAAAATACTGATAAGATGTATAATTTTATGTATCCCTTCAACAGATGTTTAAGTTTCCTCTGTGTGCCTAGGAACGGGGGTTACATCAGTAAGCGAGATAAAGTACCCCCGTGGTGCTTTCATTTTAAAGCAAAGAGACAAAATAAATGTTTATCAGGTGGTGAGAAATGACAGGAGGCAACACAGAACAGTACAAAAGATGGAGGGGGTGGCACTGTTGTAAAAAGGTGGTCAGGGGAGTGCCTGGGTGGCTCAGATGGTTAAGAGTCTGCCTTTAGCTCAGGTCATGATCCCAGGGTCCTGGGATTGAGTCCCACATCGGGCTCCCTGCTCAGTGGGGAGTCTGCTTCTCCCTCTCCCTCTGCCATTTCCTCCACTTTTGCTCTCTGGCTCTGTCTTTCTGTCAAATAGATAAATAAAATCTTCCAAAAATTAAAAAAAAAAATTTTTTTAATAAAATTTTTTTTAAAATGTGGTCAGGGAACACCTCTGAGGGATCCAGAGGGAACAAAGAACCAGAAGCCCTGAGGTGACTTACACCAAGAACATTCCAGGCAGAAGGAACCAGCAGAGCAGAGGCCTGGGGCTCACCGAGCTGGGAGTGTTTGAGGAGCAGCAAGCTGACCAGAGGCTGCAGTACACACAGCAAGGGTGGGAGCTGAAATGGGAGGGAAGGCAGAGCCTCACGTAGGTAAGGCCTTTGGGTTTCACCCAAGTGAGGGGGGAAACGATTGAATCCAGATGCCCCATACCATTTGCCTTCTCCACACAGACGTTTAGGTGGCTGGGACCTCGGGAGATGGTTGCACAGCCTCTAAGTAACAGCAACAACAAACCCAGTCTGCACACCCACCACCACTTCATAGAGGAGACCTCCTGGGACCTGGGATACCACCTCACTATCATCCTCGGCCTCCCAGCAGGACCAGCCAAATAATTTCCCAGCTCCACGTAAGGTCACCAGATAAAATACAGTGGAATCTGAATTTCAGATGCACAATGAATAATTTTTAATATAAGTGTGTCCCAAATATTACAAGGGATATATTTATACAAAAAAAAATGAAAACGAGGGGCTCTTCATTCAATAAGTAAGAATTCCAAGACAGTGGCAGCAGAGCATTGAAGCAGGAAACCCTTCTAAGTACAGGGACATGCATGGCTATGCTGGATGAAGCTGCACAGTGGAGCTGCTCCCCCTCTCCCCAGACAGCCCTCTTGTCTCCATGGGAGACAATTCAGAGCTCAGCCTTCCTAAACATCTGACCTACCGCCTCCTCTTTCCGCTGCCTTACAGAGCAAACCATCCAAATGGAAACTCAAATTCTTGGTCCCACACACGCTCCCACATGTACATCCTCCTTGCCTTTTCCCCACCTGCTCCAATGGGAACCACATCCTTCCCTCAGAGAGAGTACCCTCCCCATCTGAGCCCTAGATCCCACCCCCTCCTGCCCCCACAGGTGCTTGCACTATTTGTTACCCACCTCTTCTCTGTCTCTGCAACTTCTGGTCTACCAGAAATCTACTTCTCACCAGCAATTCAACAGGCCCAAGTCTTCCCTGTGTTTTTGTTTTGTTTTGTTTTGTGTGTTTTTTTTAAACCTTCCTTGGATCCTCCCATAGCTCTATAGCTACCACCCCTTCCATCCAAACCCCCCTACTCTGCCACATCCCAGTGTCCTGTCAACTTCCTGCTACCAAGTTGTGGCACTCTATGGCACACCCCTCACTACAATCTGTCAATTACCACGGTACCCATTTCTCAGGGCTTACCTTTCCCTCATTAAAGTCATCTTTCCTTGGCTTTAGTAACACCAAATTCTCCTGAATTCTTCTATTTGAGGCAGCAACTTCCCAGTTTTCTCTGTGGGCCCCCTTTTCTTATACACTGGGATTCTGAGGCTTGTCCTATACTCCCTATTCACATGTTGCACATTCACCCACAGTAGAATCCGAAGGTTGTACATGAAGAAGCCCCACATCTCTCTAGCATAGACTTCTATCCTGAGTTGCAGACTCTAAGGTCTACAGGACAGCTCTACTATATGTCCTTGAACTTGACATGTGGGACATCAGACTTAAAAAAAAAAAAATTGGACACATTCTCCTCTCCCCTCTCCCCTGGCACCACCTCCTGTTTTCTGTATCTGAATGGCAGGTCCACCAACCCATTTCTAAGCCACAAATTCAGGTGTTATCCTTGATTCTTCCTTCTCCTTCCACCTTTATATCACCAAATCTTATCAATTTTGCTTTCTAAATACCTTTTGATCGCACACATACCCTTCTCCCTGCCCCCCTGTTTCAGTTACCACTATGTCCGCCGCACTAGAGTCTTTCAACAACCTCCTAGCCCGTGCCTCTTTCTAATCTTGGCACCTCCGGTCTCCACCCAGCAGCCCTAGCTGCATGTGTTCTCCAGCCTCATCCCCCGGTGCTCCCCTTCACACAGTATGGCTCAAGGTTCCCATGATATCTTTCACTTCTCAGCTAGACCATGCCATCTCTTGCCTCCCTCTGGGCTTTTTGCACCTGCTGTTTCCTCTGCCTGGAATGCTCCTTCCAGCCCTCTTTACTGCCTCACTCCCTCAACAAGGCTAACTCCTGCTCAACAGCCAGGGGAAGCAGTAAGGACAGTGGTCAAGACATATTCGAAGTAAAAAAAAAAAAAAAAAACATATTCCAAGTCAGGCTTCCTGAGTTCAACCACAGTTCCACCTCTTTCCAGGTTTGTGACTTTAACCTTTCCAAGCTTCAATTTCCCTTTCAAAAAAATGAAAATAATAATTGAGGACACATCATTGGTTGAGTACCCAGCTATCTCTCTTCTTCTTCACTAACAGAACCCCAATTTCTTTCAGAGGCCGCATGCTCATTCTAGGGAATCCATCATGATTGGTTTAAGTAAATTATAGAAACCCACCTTCCTTTTGCCAGTGATTAATCCTGACCAATACAACTTAAAAAGAAGATGGCTGAGGACTTCTAGAAACACAGTACTACCCTTAGAACCAGGCAAGAGAGGTCCCTTCCCTGAGCCCCATGCTTTAGAGGGTCTTATCTATCACAAACACACACGTAAAAGCTAAAGAACACACGGGCACCTCTGTCCCTGAGGGTCACACAGCACGACTTATAACCCTCAGCATCTGCTGTGATGACCAACACTGTTCAGATGCCAGACCAACACTTCCCATCTCTTGCCCTACATCCTCAAAAAAAGGTAACTGCCCTCCAAATGAGAAGGTTGTGGATTGTGCTTTGGCCACCACCAGAGACCAACACTGCTATGACTGTAAGGAAGACCTGAGTGGCAGGAGCCTTCACAGAAGAGAGAAGACAAATGAGCCTGTTGGGTCCTTCCTCTCAGCACAAAGGCAGCACATTCTTGCAAAACAAAGTATAGAAACTCAGGAGTCCTGAATATCCATTTTCTTGCTTCTGTTCCTATTCAGGGTTCCAGAGGTACTCACACATCAGAGCTATAGTAATGCCAGCTGCAAACGGCGGTTGAGGAACACTTTGCAAAATTACATCCTATTGCATATATGCATGTCATACATGCACATACTCCTCCTCCCACACTCATATGAAACAGAGCATGCATGAAACATAATACTAATTCTTTATTTTGCAAATGAAATGGACATTGAGCACTATAACTGCAGATATTAAATTCTTAAAAAAAACTCAGATTTAACTTTCAAAAATTTGAAATGGCTTCTTAGTTTTAAAATAATTTTGATTACAATTTTAACACTAATTGTAAATTTTATTTTGCTTTTTACTTTTCATCGATAAATGTGAACATTTTAGAAGAAAAACAGCTTGCTAAAAAAGATAATTTACATATTATCTCATTTGAATATAATGGCATAATTTTGCATACAAGTTAAAGTCTCTCTTTTTTTTTAAAGATTTATTTATTTATTTATTTGTGAGAGAGAATGAGAGAGAGAGAGAGCATGAGATGGGGGAGGGTCAGAGGGAGAAGCAGACTCCCCGCTGAGCAGGGAGCCCGATGCGGGACTCGATCCTGGGACTCCAGGATCATGACCTGAGCTGAAGGCAGTCGCTTAACCAACTGAGCCACCCAGGCGCCCCAAGTTAAAGTCTCTTATGCTTGCATTTAAAACCAGCATTTCATAATATAAACGGTAAAAGTTGTGGTCACAATTTAATATTGTAATTTCTTTTCTTAGAACATTAAGTAGCAAATAAATTGCCATAGTCAAAAGAAAGATTACAAAGAAAGTAAAAAAGCTTTACATCTTAGTACCTTAAACAGCACTTTTTTCCCCGCTTTCTAAACCAGGAATCCTGCATTTTCATTTGCACTGGACCCCATAAATTACGTAGCCACCCCTGATGGTGGAGTAGAAAGAGAACAAGCATCTGAGTCCTTGATGTCACTGGTGAGCCCCTGCCAACCTGTGGACCACCAACCCCATATTTCTTGTTTTGTCCACAATAAACGCCATCGTGACTAAAGCCACTGTTACAAAAGGTTTCTCTTACTTGCAACCAAAAGCACTCCTAACCACTAAACTGCTACCCAGCCCAGGGTTGTTCTGAGGATGAAATGAGGTAAGTCCAGTGACCAGCCAACAGGTCATTTTTGAGCATGGAGTATGAGTGGGCACTACTCTAGTGGTGGAGGTGCCGCAGCCACGCTGGGCATGTCACGGGTTTCCATAGGACTCAACACCCCCACACAGTACTTTTCAGAGTAAAAGAGGGAACAAATAAAAGTGATGTCAGGACTAGGGGTGCCTGGGTGGCTCAGTCGTCAAACGTCTGCCTTCAGCCCAGGTCACGATCCCAGGGTCCTGGGATCGAGTCCCACATTGGGCTCCCTGCTTGGTGGGAAGCCTGCTTCTCCCTCCCCCACTCCCCCTGCTTGTGTTCCCTCTCTCGCTGTCTCTCTCGCTGTCAAAAAATAAATAAAAATAAAAATAAAAAAAGTGATGTCAGGACTAAAGGACAGTACCAGGCCAACTAATAAGAGTAAACACTCGACAAATGTTGGCTCTTCTTATTCATGGATTAACTTAAACATCACTTCTCCAGGAAGGCATTCCCAGTTCCCCAAGTCTGCATGACAGACCCACAGCACCCTTTGTGTCCTCTAACACAGCAATTCCCACAGACTGTAGCTCCAGAGCCTTTGACGAAGCCATCCACCACACCGGACTATAGTTCCAACAAGATGGGTACTCTGTCTGTCCCATCCTCTGTTGTATCCCCAGGGTCTCACAAATAGCAGGCACTCAATTAATACTTGCTAACTGAAATTATTTGGTCTCCTTCTGTATATGCTTGCCTAACCCTGGTGATTCCACCGTGAATTAAATGCTCTTATATGGGCATTTGGGTTCTGGGGAAACAAGACCTGTATTTTATTCACTGATGTGTCCTCTGAAGTCCTAACTGCAGTGCCCAGTAGGTAATGGTACTCAAGCAGTATGTGCTGCTCTTCCAGAATCCTCTCCAATGGCCAGACCACGTCTGTGGGGAGGTGAACAACAGGCAGGGAGGCAGGACCTACTGCTCTCATCGCATATCATCTACCACATTATCTAGTTCTAGAAGTTGAGAATGAAGAATCAAGATGGGAGATCCCATTCTAGGCACATGGGCCATATTTCTCTCCTGTCAACTAATTTTTAAATTAGGTCTTTTTAAAAAAAAAAAAAAGATTTTATTTATTTATTTGACAGAGAGAGAGACTGAGCACACAAGCAGGGGGGAGCAGCAGAGGGAGAGAGCTTTCCACTCCAGGCTTTCCACTGAGCAGGGAGCCCAATTTGGGACTCAATCCCAGGACCCTGGGATCGTGACCTGAGACAAAGGCAGACGCTTAACTGACTGAGCCATCCAGGTGCCCCTAAATTAGGTCTTTCTTGCCATAGCAAGATGTATCGTACAGGCGGGGAGGAGAGCCCAACATAGTAGCTCTCCCTATCCACCGGGAACCTGAGCTTACAACCATTAGCACCTCCCTCTTCCCCTTCCCGAATCAGCTTGCTGGGGCTGTTGACTCAGTAAACCAACTCTCCAGAACATCCTTCAGAAACAGCATGCTAGAGGCAAGCAGTGGACCAGAGCTGGGCACTCACCATCCCCTCCCAAGAATTAAGAGACAGCCCCAACACAGGCTCCAAGGAGTCAGAAAGGAAGGACAATAACGGAAAACACAGAGGCTACGTGCTCTTCCCTTTTCACATGCAATCACCCCATACTCCCTTTGGGGAACAGATAAAACCACAGCAGGCAGTTCGGCTGGCCCACCGCTGCTAATTACTGCCACCAGACTCCACTGGCAGAGCCCCCTTCAGGGTTCAGGGGAAGGGGAACTGTGCTCTGAACATTCTTCAGCAAAAAGGACCAGCTATGGTTTGGGGACTAATATCACACCAGGCATCTAGCTGCCCACAGCCATGCCAGGGACCCCGCTCTACCAGGGACCCTGCTACAGCCAATCAAGTACACCAGAGCCCACTTTACATCACCACATTCACTATCTTCTCTAAAGCAATCACTCCAACAGAAGGGGGCTAAAAATCATGCAGACATCTGAGCTACTCCCACAAAACACTATCAATTTTGTTTTTCCCATATTGTGTACCCACGATTTCAGAAACACTCCTTACCTTTCACTAGTCAGAAAGCTTCTTTCTCCACCTGGTAAGGGATCCTTCATCTTGCTCCCCTCATTAATGTATAAGTCACTGGAACAGCGATTAAACCTAAAATGAAATTTTGAGTTAATTATCTATCTTTAGACTTAGAATTAGCTTCTGTGATCAAAAGTGGATTTTTTTTCTAGAACCCTGTGGATTTTCTCCCCAGCCCCTGATATCTTACTTTCCTACTCTCTCTTTAAAAAAAACAAAAAAAACCATTTAACTTCACTAGGAAAAAAATAAATGAACCATTTCTGGTTGTGGGAGGGGGTAGGGGGAAACAAGCAAATACAGTGAGGTCCCCCTGGCCCCCATCTGTTCCAAATCTTCTCCTCACAGGATGTAATGTCTGAAAAGCAAGAAAAATATTCCTTCCTCTTCCAACATTCAGCAGGATCTTGCATGCAAAGAGAAGAATGTCTGGTTACTCTGTGGGTTTTCATCTGCTTTTTAACTCACATGTTGCCGAATTACACTGGCCCCTCCATCCCATTTCCCCCACTTCCCAAAGAAAAGCAGTGGGATGGCTGGGAGGCAGCAGGGTTCACCACTAGCAAGGAACATCCTGGTTCTGGCAAAGCTCCCTCCCCTCCACCAACCCCTTTGGCACAAAGGATTAGTTCTAAGTCTGGCCAATGACTTCTGCAGAGTTCTTTGCTGAAGACTTGCCAGAGGGATGCCTGGGCCCCCAGAGGAAGTGGGGCCAGGCCCAAGAGTAAAAGGAGTGGGCTCAGAATCCCGAACTTCTTGTTCTGCGCGCTCACCCCCTGCTTCCAGGCACTTTGCGCGGATGTCCACACGCAGCCAACTCCTGGACATCTGAACAGGAAGGATGTTCCCCAGTAGCTCGCAACAGCCATCACTGATGCCTTTCCAGGACCGGGAGGGCGATATTTATAGGAATGGCAGCCAGCCAAACCAGGGCAGCTCCAACATTATTTCAACCAACCCTCCTTGCGTCTTCTGTAGTTCTCCTTCGAGTTAAATGGGGAGGCATTCCTCCCTTTATTGCTTGATTTTTACTCAGGGAAGGAGACTCTCATTAAAATGACTGAAAAGCTGGAACAGGACCCACATGGTCCGCCCCTCCCCCTTGGCTCTCAGTCTTCCTCCCCTATGCCCCCCAGCCACGTCCACCTCCACCTTCTTGACCTCCCAGACACTCTCCTTGGTACATGCGCCTTTTTTATACCTGGGCAACACAGAACCCCTTGCAGCCCTCCAGGTGAGCAAAACTCCCTCTTAACCTGGGCCCAGATTATCCTTCCGGCCACTCCCTCATCCTTTCTTATCACATCCTACAAGAAAGACCCTGCAGGGTTTCACCCACCCCCACACACCCCTTCTCTGACCTTCTTTCCTTCCACTTTTCCGCTGCAGACCTCTTCCTCCTCACGGTTGCTCAGACACACCAACCCACCCCTCACAGCCTTCCCACTTGCTGTTTCCTCTTCCTGGGACACTTTCTTCTGGGGTGTTTGAAAGTCTGGCTCTTTGACACCGTTTACATTTCTGCTGGGAAATTACCTTCCTCAAGAGGCCCTGCTAACACTATCTGATAAAAAGCAGCCCCCATCTCTCTCTAGCTGCTCTCTCCCACGCGTCCTTTATTTTAATTCGCAGCACCTTTCACCACCACCAAACACTTTTTTTTTTTTTTTAAGATTTTATTTATTTGACAGAAACACAGCGAAAGAGGGAACACAAGCAGGGGGAGTGGGAGAGGGAGAAGCAGGCTTCCCGCCGAGCAGAGAGCCCGATGCGGGGCTCGATCCCAGGACGTCGGGATCATGACCTGAGCCGAAGGCAGACGCCCAACGACTGAGCCACCCAGGTGCCCCCAAACACTCTCTTTGACCAAACTTCTGTAAGGCTCCTCCGAGCCCTTGTCAACTAGGCCTCCACCTTGGCCAGGCTTCAACAATGAGTCCTGCTAATGAGCCCATACTCCTGATATCTGCCCAAATTCCTCCACCCCCCACCTCTGATGTTTAACTGCTTGGCCTGCCTTCTGCAAGAATCCTGAGGATTTAACAAGAATTTCCCCACCCTTGATGTCTCCTCCATCCACGGACCCACTTCCACTCATTATAGACGTCCAGCTGTCTTTGTTATATTCAGCGTTGAGCTCACTCTCTTTTCCCTACAGAAACAGTCCTGATCAAGCCTTCCTTGCCGTTTTAACCTGTGCCACAAGAAGTTTTCTTCACCACCACCTAACATGTGGTCTTTTCGTTCATCTGTGTCTCCGCACTGGATTGGCAGGGTCTGCACGCGTTCTGCTCTCTAGCAGCCTCCTAGCTTCTAGAGCAGTGTCTGACATCCCGCCCACGCTCAACAACTCTTTGTTGAATGAACAAACCTAGCTACTTCCACTTGTCTCTCACTGTCCGTTTACCTGCCACCTCCTCTGGGAAGTCATTCCTGAATCTTCCAAGGCTTGACCCCGTACCTCACCTAGCAGTGATCCTACTGATCACAAGGGATTAAGTCTCTGGTTTAATATGTATATTAACATGTACATGAATATGTATGTATAATTTGCTACCTATATAATATACTGATATATAGTACAAAGCAGAGCAATCTATCTTGACCATCCACCCTCCTTCCCTTCCACGCCACCCACTTCCAGTGTTTTCTCCATCTATACAGTCCGACACATGTCTGTTTGTGTGTGTCTCCTCCTCCCAGCACATAGACACTGCATGACCCCTAGCAGGGGCTTAATTAAAAAGGGGAGGGGAAGGGCGCCTGGGAGGCTCAGTTGGTTAAGCGACTGCCTTCCGCTCAGGTCATGATCCTGGAATCCCAGGATCAAGTCCAGCATCCGGCTCCCTGCTCAGCAGGAAAGCTGCTTCTCCCTCTGACCCTCCCCCCTCTCGTGCTCTCTAATAAATAAAATCTTTTTAAAAAATTGAAAATAAAAATAAAAGGGGGAGGGGAGTGCTTGATATCTGAGTGGTGAGTTCAGGCTCCACATTGGGCGTAGAGTTTACTAAAATAAAAAGGGGGAGGAAGAGGAGCAGTGTGGGGCTGAGAGCCAGGTCTCTGCTCTCCAAAACCAAGCCCAGCTTGGCCCCCATCTTCCTGGCTTTGTCCATCCACAGAAGGAGAGATGCCACACTGCAGGCTGCCCTGCAAGAGGGCGGTTAGTCTACCACAGAGTGGGGCTCCGGGAGAGCCTGAGGGTTCATTAGGCCCGGAAAGCCAAGGGAGCCAGGGCCCTGTGGTTGATGAATTCCAGCCTGCTTGGAATCTCGGGGGGGGGGGGGGGGGGGGGAAGAGGAGGGGGGGGGGGGGGGGGGGGAGAGGGGTATAGCATGGGGGTGGGGAGAGTTGATTGTAGAAACCGCCCAAGTAGGTTTCCACATAAAGGAAAAGCAAACAGAGGAAGGCTCTTCCTCAGCCCTGTGAGCCTCTCAGAGGAGGGCAAACCTTCAAGTGTTTGTTGAAAACCTAATCGGATTAAAAATGCTTTGAAAGGGCTGGAAGAGGAAATAGACTCTGACCCCCTCCACTAGCCTGCAGCCTAAGCTCTGTCACTTTCCCTTCCCCGCGGCCTCTGTCTCCAGGTACTATACGTATGTATGTACGTAGACAGACCCAGGTCTAGGAAGGTACCTGGGGCAGAAGTGGGAACCAACCGTCGTCATCGTCCACTGAGAGCTACCAACTCCCCTAACTGCCAAGAAAGAGAGCTTCTGGAGACAGCTCAACCAGCCAGGATTGGAAAAAGGGTGAGCGCTACACATAGCCTTCACTTCACTCACCCCAGAGTCTGGAAGATACTTCAAGTGCCGGGCCCCTGCTTCCTGGGAGGCTCTTAATTATCAGCCACCCCACCCCCACCCCAGGTGGGTGGGTCTCCTTTCTCACAGCCAATTCATCCCAAGAAGTTCCAGGTGAAGTGAGTGTCCCAAGTGGGTTTGTCAAACAATAACTAAAGGAAAAGACAATCCTTACCAAATACTCCAGATTTTGGTTCTCTCTCTGTTGGACAACTTTACCAGATCCTGTCACCCAGTACCATCATGCTAGGATGACCAAGCACCCCAGGTTGCCAGGGACTGTCCTGGTTTGAGCCCTTAGAGTATCCCATCCCAGGATGGTCGGGTCCATCACTGCGGCTTCCCCAACCTCCCTCCCTCCCTCCCCATGGTTTCAGATAGGCACATATTTGGGGAAGGTGGGCTTCCTGATATTGTTCCCTAATGCTCATGCCCTTGCTGGGTTTTAGAAGGAAGGAAAGTGGTGAATCTATAGGTTGAATTACTTTCTTTCAACCAAATATTTTAATTTAAAAAGAAGGAGATAGATAAGAACACTACCAAACACTCAGCGCTTTCTCTGCTGAATATACAAGGCCTTCTTGAAAACTATGAGGTAGATACCATTTTCCAGATTGGGAAAGTGTGGCCCCAAATCACAGATACTAAGTGGCAGGGTTGGGACCCCAATCCAGGCAGTGACACCAGAGCTCCCAAACTTACTGTCTTATATTGTGATCCCTAAAGATGAAGAGTCCTTGTCATTTTGATCATGGAGGACAGAAACAACCTGAAGTGACTTATGCCAGATGGACAAAGCACGCATAAGTGTAGCAACTCACCAAGAAAACGGGATTGTGAGACTGTGACCATAAGCTCTCCTATAGATGGTACCCCTAGCTGCTACAGGGAGATGACCAGTCTCGCGGACAGTTATGGCACCGAGGCCCTGCAGAGCAAGGCAGAGCTTCACCCCAGAAGCCCCTAACACGAGCCCCACCCCCGTCCACCCTCCCAAGGGCTGCCAGATGAATCCACTCAAACCCCAGATCTGAGTGTGTTCCTCCAGCCCTGTCTGGCATGTCAGCAGCTACACTGCATAATAAAATCCAGGTCCCTCAGCCCGAGTCTCTTGTCTGTTGCCCTGAAAATAGAAGTGAGGGCCGACTCTACAGGAACCAGTTTGGCAGCATAGGTCATAAACCTTGATACAAGTGCATGCCCTCTGACTTTATAATCTCTCTTCTAGGACTTTTCCCCAAGGAAATGGTTGTTAACTGGCAGTGACTGACAGAAAAAGGGTGACATTTTACACATAAAGGTGTTCATACATAGGGTTATCTGGAATGAGGAACTTGGAATAATTCCTATGACTAACGATAAAGAAATGGTTAACTAAACTATGATGCATCTGATATATCCATTCAATTGGATATTATGGAACCACTGAAATGTATGTTTATGAGTTGAAAATAGCATGGAAAATGCTTCGGCTACCATGTTAAGCATAACAAACAGGAAATAAAATTATAAAGACAATGTGATCACAACTATGTGAAAATAAAAATACTACTTGCAGGGAAAGGACCAAAAGGAAATGAACGCCATGAAGAAGAACTTGTACTTACTAAGTAAGCATCCTGCTAATGAACTGCTTTATATTCTTATCTCACCTAACCTTCATGACAAGTTAGGAACTACTTTGATCTTCCCTTTACCAAGGAGAAAATCCAAGCTCCAAGAACATAATTAAGCTGCCTAAAGGGTGCCCCCAGCTAATAGTGGGGAAAGAAGGGATCTGAATTCAGATTTGGCCGATTTGAGGCCCGTGCCCTCATCCTCCACACTGTTCCACACCCAGGTGTAGACAGGAGCTTGATTTGGCGGGTGAACTGCAGGCAAGGGTTTCCCTCGACTTTCCACTTTATTTTCCACATTGTCTATATTAACCACTATGACACTGTTGAAACATTTTTTTTTTTTCATTTCAAAGGAATAATCCAGGTTTATAACACTTGGTATGTTGTATTCCCTTTTTAATGTAGGAAACAATACACTCAGGACCAAATCACATTTAACAACAACAAACCTTCATCTTCCATTCTCCACAGTTTGGCTCTCTGCTGTCCTTCTGGCCACATTTCCCACACTCCTTTCTCATCGTCGTTAAATCACTAAGCTATTAGGTGACATGGTCGGGTCTACAGTTCAGAAAGAACACCTCTGGTGGGGAGAGGCAGGTGGAGAGGCAGCTGGAGGTGGTGGGGGCAGGTGAAGGGGTCCCTCTGGAGATAAGCCAGCAAATGGCCAGGGCATAACACACTCGTGGAAGGGACATGCTCACAGTGTCCGAGAGAAGACAAACCATCCATGGAAAAGCATCAGCAGTAAACAAAAGAAATAGCAGGAGGACTGGGAGCCAGGACCTGAGGGGATCCCACCCCCCCACCCCCCGCACTCCCCGCATGCACCCCACCCACCCCCAACCCCATTCGCCACTGCCGCTGTCTCAGGGCCCCCTGGCTGTGGCTCCAAGGAAGCCAGGAGACACGAAGGCCTTGAGCCAGGTTGGAAGTGGTGAGGGCGGTAGGACCACCACCAGCCACACGGCCATTCTGGACCCAGCCTCCCTTGGGGTGCTTTTTTTCTAGTTTGAGGGAGAAAGCAGGCTTTTTTACAAGACAGCTTGGCTGCAACAGAGCAGTAGCAACACAAAGTGTGAAAAGTTGCAACAAAGATGCTCATATTTCACTCACTTTTCCCAATCTTAGCACATTGGAGGGCTTTCCAAGGAAGGAAGCCATAATATCGCTGGGGAAAATAAAATGCAAAGGAGGAAACTTTCAACAGTGTTTCTTAGCCTTTGGGGGGTCTGAGAACGGCCTCCGGAGAGGCTGTTTAAATGCTGATTTTTCAGGCTCACCCGTGAACATTCTGATTTCATAGATCCCGCTCAAGCTCAAGAGTCTACCTTTTATTGAGCATCTCCCCAAGTTGCTGTTGGATCCTACCTGCTAAGAAACCCTGACTTACAGTGTCTTGCGGGTGTGAGGATTGACATCTGCTTCTCCCTCTGCCCCTCACCCCGCTCTTGTGTGCTCTCTCAAATAAATAAAATCTTAAAAAAAAAAAACCTTTTTTTTAACAGTACCGCATTAGGTAAAGTAGAAAACAGACATACGGGGTGTCTGGGTAGCTCAGTAGGTTAAGCATCTGATTTTTGGTTTTGGCTCTTGTCATGATCTCAGGGTTGTGAGATCAAGCTCTCCTCGGACTCTGTGCTGAGAGTAGAGTCTGCTTGGGATTCCTTCTCTCCCTCTCCTTCTGCCTCTCTCCCCCACTCACGCACATGCTCCCTCTCTCTCTCCCTCTAAAATAAACAAATCAATTTAAGAAAGAAAGAAAGAAAGAAAGAAAGAAAGAAAGAAAGAAAGAAAGAAAGAAAGAAAGAAAGAAAGAAAGAAAGAAAGAAAAGAAAACAGACATCCCCCTTCACTGTCTCTCCTCCACCACCAGGCTAATCCTACTCTTCAAACTAACCAGTGTGAATAGTCTGGTACATATTAGCAAACAAGTCAAACTTTTTCTCTGTGTCTTTTCATTTTTTAACAATAACTTATGCCTACAAGAATGTGATGAAAATGACCCTCAAAATTACTGGTCGAAATGCAAATTAACATAGCCCTTTTGAAAAGCAATTTTGCAATGTATATCAAAAATCATAAAACATTTAGGGTGCCTGGGTGGCTCAGTTGGTTAAGCGACTGCCTTCGGCTCAGGTCATGATCCTGGAGTCCCTGGATCGAGTCCCGCATCAGGCTCCCTGCTCGGCAGGGAGTCTGCTTCGTCCTCTGACCCTATCCCCTCTCAGGTGTTCTCTCTCTCTCATTCTCTCTCTCTCAAATAAATAAATAAAATCTTTAAAAAAAAAATCATAAAACATTTATATTCTAAGACCTACCAATTCCATGTGTAAGAATCCCTCCCAAGGATAGCACTCTCCTGGAATAGTATGCATTTTTTTAAAAAAAGATTTTATTTATTTATTTGAGAGAGAGAGAGAGCACGAGCTGGAATGAGGGGAGGGGCAGAGGAGGAAGAAGAGGGAGAGAGAGAATCTCAGGCAGACTCCCAGCTGAGAGTGGAGCTCGAAGCAGGGCTCAGTTTCAGGAATGCTGAGATCATGACCTAAGCTGAAATCAAGAGTCAGACACTCAACCGACTTAGCCACCCAGGCATCCCCCCTGTTTTTTCAATTGTGGTAAGAATACTTAACATCAGATCTACCCTATAAACCAATTTTTGAGTGTATAATACATTACTGTTGACTATAGGGACAATGTTGTATAGCAGATCTCTAGAACTTACTCATCTTGCTTAACTAAAATGTTATGCCCACTGATTAGTAATTCCCATTTCTCCCTCCCTCCCTCCAGCCCCTAACACCACCATTCCACTGTTTCTATGAAGACTACTCTACATACCTCATAAAGGGAATCATGTAGTATTTCATTTAGCATGATGTCCTTAAGGTTCATCCATGTTGTCACATATTGTAGAATGTCCTTCATTTTTAAGGCTGAATAGTACTCCATTATATGTATATACCAGTTTCTTTATCCATTCATCTGTCGATGGACACTTAGATTGCTTCCACATCTTGGCTGTTGTGAATAGTGCTACAATGAACATAGGAGTGCTAATATCTCTCTGACATCCTGATTTCAATATTTTTGGGTAAATATCCAGAAGTGAGATTGTTAGATCATAGGGTATTTCTATTTTTAATTTTTTTTTAAGAACCTCCATACTGTTTTCCAAAGCAGCTGCACCATTTTGCATTCCTCCCAAATGTGTGCAAGGGTTCAAACGTCTCCACATCCTTGCCAACACTTTTTTTTCTTTTATAAAAGCCATCTTGACAGGTGTGAGATGATATCTCATTGTGGTTTGATTTGCATTCTCCTGATAATTAGTAACAGTGATCATTTTTTCATTTACCTGTCAGCCTCTTTGTCCTCTTTAGAAAAATGTCCTCTCAAGCCCTAGCCCACTTGAATCAGGAAATCAGGTTTTTTAAACTATTGAGTTTTAAGAAGTATGCAATTATTTAAAATGACATCATGAAGTAACAAAGAAGATAGTTCTGATGATAGTGAAAAAGAAAAACAGCATAAACATTTTACATATCCTCCAATTATCAAGTTTTTATTTTTCTAATTTAGTTTTTTAAAATAGGTTAAACTAAGGAAATAAAACTAAATTGCTAAACAGTATGTTACGGAGGTGTTATTTGAGTGAAACTTCTCTCTCTCTTTTTTTAAACTTGCAGGTTTGGTTTTTTTTTAAGGTTTATTTCTTTATTTTAGAGAAAGAGAGAAAGTGCATGTGCACGAGCCCAGGGGAGGGGCAGAGGGAGAGGGAGAGATACAGACTCCCTGCTGAGAGCAGAGCCCTAAGTGGGGCTCCATCCCAGGACCCTGAGATCCTGACCTGAGCAAAATCAAGAGTTGGAAGCTCAACCGAATGAGCCACCCACGCGCCCCTTGAGTGAAACATATCTATTATTTCTCTGTTGAGTGCTCAGCACTTGGATTTTGCAGAAAGACTGACAGACCTGGGTGAGAAATCCATCTCCCACTTTCCACATGTACAACTTCTTTTTTTTAAAGTAGGCTCCACTCCCAGCATGAAGCCCAACCCGGGGCTTGAGCTCATAACCCTGAGATCAAGATCTGAGAGGAGATCAAGGGTCGGACGCTTAACAGACTGAGCTACCCAGGCGCCCCTCCACATGTACAACTTTGAGGACTTCATGTAACTTCCCTGAGCCTCAGTTCCTTATGGACATAGTAGGAGATAAAAATTATCACCTAAACTTAATTCAAGAATTAAAATAAGGGGCACCTGGGTGGCTCAGTCGTTAAGCGTCTGCCTTCAGCTCAGGTCATGATCCCAGGGTTATTTGTCTGTATTCTCCGTGATGGGTCACATTTCACAAATCAATACTTAAACACTGGGATTTAAAAATGGGGGTCAAGATTTTGATAGCTCTCATTTTTCTCATAGGACCCTCTCTTAAGCCCATTCTTTACCTCTGAAAGGGACATTGTATGAAATGCATTACAGTGACAAGGCACTATGCCAGGTTAATTGAAATAATGAAATGGGAATAAGATTTGCAAATTGCAAAGTACCTAAAAGTGTAATGCATCATGAATGCATTTGGATGGGATGACCCCAAATGGACGGCGAGGGGACAAAGGCCCAAATACCTAGAGTATTTATGTGAGGTACAACAATGCATTACATGAACACATTAAATACAGGGGACAGGCAAGTGAAGATGGAATGTGGAGGGGCTGTGTGTCAAAAAAAAAAATCACCAGACTCTTCCAGTGTCTGGGCAAATGCTTCCAAGAGGAGGCAAGACTTTGAAGGGTAATGAGAGTAAGAATAATTATCTCGGGATGCCTTTCAGCCAATCAGAAGAACAATTTCTGGGACTACTTTCATCTAATTTATCACTAGTCCTGTCTATTAGGCTTGGCTCCACATCTTTTACTTTGGAGTTAATCACAAGGGTTACTCTGAGCCCATGATTATAGGAAGTCTCTCCTTTCTAAGGACCATTTAGAAATAGAAACTAAAGTATGACTATTTTATTATCATTACCCTGATAGTGTGGTCAGTCTTACTCTTCCTAAAATTCCAAAAGCACTTGTTCCAGAAAATATACAACTATATCTAGTTAATAGTAAAAAAAAAAAAAAAAAAGAAGGGGTGCCTCTGTTAGTTGAGCATCTGACTTTGGCTCAGGTCATGGTTTCCAGGTCCTAGGATTGAGCTGTGCATTGGGCTCCTTGCTCAGCAGGGAGTCTGCTTCTCCCTCTGCCACCTCCCCCCACCCCCCACTTATGTTCGCTCTCTCAGATAAATAAATAAAATCTTTTAAAAAATAGTAAAAAAAAAAAATCCTCTTTATTCACCCCATCTCCTATCCTTCCCTGGAGGGAACTGCTGCTTGGATATGTATTCTTCCACACCTTGAATTTTACATATACATATGATATATTCACATGTGCACGCATGTGTGTGCACACACACACACAATTATTTTTACACAAATAAGATCACACTCCCTGCTACTTGAATTTTTCACTTGAGAATAACTCAATGACATCTTTCTTTTTTTTTTTTTAAAGATTTTATTTATTTATTTGAGACAGAGAGAATGAGAGACAGAGAGCATGAGAGGGAGGAGGGTCAGAGGGAGAAGCAGACTCCCTGCCGAGCAGGGAGCCCGATGCGGGACTCGATCCCAGGGCTCCAGGATCATGACCTGAGCCGAAGGCAGTCGCTTAACCAACTGAGCCACCCAGGCGCCCTCAATGACATCTTTCTTTATCTGGAGTTACAGGCATGTGTGTGGTGGTTCTAGACCTTGGGGCCTGCCAGCTTGAAGTCCAGCTTCCCCACTTACTAGCTATGTGACCTTAGGCAAATTACTTAATACCTCTTTCCCCATCTATAAAAATATTCTTTTTCTTTCCTTTTTTTAAGATTTTATTTATTTATTTGAGAGAGAGAGAGAGACAGAGCGTGAATGGGGGGAGGAGGCAGAAGGAGAGGGAGAAGCCGACTCCCAGCTGAGCAGAGAGTCCAACGTGGGGCTCGATCCCCGGACCCAGAGATCATGACCTGAGCCGAAGACAGACGCTTAACCAAATGAGCCACCCAGGCGTCCCCTATAAAAATATTCTAATAGTAACCAAAGGACTGTTGTGAAGATGGAATGGGTTAATATTGTAAATATGTAAATATTATAAAATATGTAAAGCACTTAGGATAGCGTGTAGAGTAAGTACTGTATGTGTGTTGGCCATTGTCATTGTAGTAGACCCCCTTATCCATAGGCAGTACATTCCAAAACGCCCAGTGGATGCCAGAAACCATGGATTGTTTCAAGCCCTATATATGCTATGTATTTTCCTATACATACATACCTATGATAAATTTAAATTTAAGAATCTGGCACAGTAAAAGATTAACAATAGTAACCAATAATAAAATAGAACAATTGTAACAATACACTGTAATAAAAGTTAGGTGAATGTGGTCTCTCCCTTTCTAGCAAAATACCCTATTTACTGTACTGACCTTTCTTTCTGTGATCAAGGGAGATGATGAAATGCCTCCATGATGAGATGAAGTGAGGTGAATGACACAGGAACCATGACAGAGGGCTAGGCTACGTTCGACCTTCTGCAGATTCTTCAGAAGGGTCATCTGCTTCTGAACTTCGAACTTCAGTTGACCATGGGTAACCAGAACTCTGAAAAGCAAAACTTTGAATGGTGGGGGAGAAGGGAACTCCTATATTTGCTTTGTTCTCTTCTTTAATGCTCATGTAGTGTTCCATCATGTGGATGAACTGTAATTTATGAAGCCCATCCCCTGCTGAGACACACATTGGCGATTTCCTACTTTTTGCATTTCTGAACATAGATCTTTGTATATGTGGGCAAACATCCCTCTAGGATAGTTTCCAAGGAATGGAATTGCTGCATTGAAGGTCATATTCCTTTTTTATGAAAGATGTTGCCAAATTTCTCTCCAAGAGGCTGCACTAACTGACATCATGGCCAACGGTTTATGCGTGCCTGTCTCCAGGCATCTCCACAACCCTGGCAGCCTGGATCTTTGGCGTCCTCATTTCTGCATTCGCCTTCCCTCCGTGAAACCTCAATCAAAACCACCAACAGTGCATTTGTTGAAGTCCCCGGGACACCTAATCCCTTTGTCTTTTCTAAAAAGGAATGAGGTGTTTTTAGCCCTGACAGGCCTTCAGTTGCCTGGACACAGCCCTGGGTTGACTTTGAAAAATACAAATAAAACGCACTTGCTGTTCCCTAACACCCTCAGAGAAGCTCAAGGGGGCCCACGTGAGGCCCACTGCTCTGCTCTCTATCACGTGCAAAAAGATTTTCAATAGCAGCTGGTGTTTTCCTGGGTGGAGATCAGAGCCAGCGTTTGTATATAAATATTATCCGAGGCCTGGAGGGAGAATCAGGCTAGAAGCAGAGGCTGCAACATCCCAGTTGTCTTGTTAATGGGGGGCGGGGGGATGCAAGAGCAGAGAGCACCCCCATCCTTTTCCTGAGCTCCCTGTAGAAAGGCAAAGCGTCCCAGGCAGGGGCCCACGCCGCCAGGGCGGCTTGTAATAAAACCGAGGTGAGAGCGGGTGCAGAGCGTGGCTGGAAATCCACAGCCGGCAGAGAGGGAGGGCAGAGAGGTACATCTACAGGGCCCAGACTGCGGTTCTGTCGTCTGTCTGGCAGAGTGAGCCCCTGCAGCCACCTGGCTCCTTAGACCACAGCTCCCGTCCCGTAAGGACATGATGACCACTGACTGACGAGGCCCCTCTGGCTTCCTCTCCAGTGTTGCACGTCACGGGGTGACTTGTGGCTTTGCTTGAGGACCTCTCCGGACAGAGGCAAGCTGTGCAGAGACGGGCTCTGGCCCAGGCAGGAATGTCAACAATTCTGAGGGTTGCCCCTGCTAAGCTCTGCAAGCCCAAAGCCATTCATCTTCCAAACTTGTTTTTCAGGCTTACTATTTTATGGCTCAAAACCCATTCACCTTTGTTCTTTCAACTGTCTGCTTGCCTCCCACCATTCCCAGGGACCCAGGTCAGGTCAGGGAGGCGGGAGAAGGCAGGCGAACCTCTACAACAGGGGGTTCTATGGATCAGAGCAAATTCCAGGGAGGAGACCCAGGGACCCTGGCTTGTGTCTGTAGCAGAGGGAATAACTCAGATGACTATCTCAGGCACTCGACGTGAGTTAGGCTTCCCCTTCCTAATTAGCGCATGTGGGAGGGTCAGCGGGAAGAAAGGAGGCCCACAGATTCAGGGTCTCCCTTGGGTCTAACCAGCGGCAGTGTACAGCACAGGAAAGCTCACCGTGCCTCAGCTTCCTTTTCTCTGAGAGCCTGGACCTAAACACCCAACACCCTGCATTTCATGAAATGCACAAAATAGGTATTTGTTAAGTGTGGGCTATGTGTTCTAGACACTGTGGACACAGCAATAAACAATCAGACCAGTGCCTGCCCTCACGTTGACATTCCCAGTGAAGTAAATAGTAGTAATAGTATCATGCTTACTACTGAGGGACCCAGGTTTATGAAGAGACAAGGTCACACAGCTCCCACAGGGGCTGCATGGCTCTCTCTACCCACAAATACAAACAACAGCTTAACCAGGTCACTGTGAAGCTCACAGAGCTAAAGCTTCAGAGCCCTCGCCCACAGCAGCCCCTTCCAAGGCCCTGGAAAGAAACATATGCACATGGTCTTGGGTTTCTCTAAGCTCTGCCAAAGTCAAGTCTCAACCACAAGTGGAAAGAGCGCTGTCTCCCCCCACCCCGGTTTCCCTTCTGTTACGCCTGCCCTCCTGTTGTGTGATGTTACAGTGGCCTCAGCGTTCAGGGAACACCCAAGCAGGAGTCAAACTGGTGAACTGGTGGGACACTGAGTTTATAGCAGGATGTATTTATGTGGTTCGCAGTCTCTCCCGCGTACAATGAGTGACTGCAAACGCTCCAGGGCAGACACAGCTCCCAAGAATATTCCTGCACCCAAGCGCCCACCAGCCCCGGTTCCTGACACCAGCCACACCAGCAGGTGAGACAGCACATGAACCTGTCCTACGGTGCCCGATGCTGAAGTATGTGGTGGAGAGGAAAGAGAAAGGTTTAAAATGTATGGAGCCAGATGCCAACCTGGGAGAAATGCTTCCAGTTAGGAGACCTGTATAATTATAAGTGGAGGATTCAGCTCCTGTGGTCAAAGGGGAGATTCTCTTCTGTCAGAAATATACTTGATGCATGCACATACAATGAACCCTAGTTTCTTTTTTTTTTTTTAAGATTTATTCATTTATTTTTGAGAGAGAGAGAGAGAGAGCATGAGCAGGAGGTTGCAGAGGGAGAAGGAGAGAGAATTTCAAGCAGACTCCTCACTGAGCATGGAGCCTGATGTGGGGCTCGATCTCACGACCCTGAGATCACAACCCAAGCTGAAACCAAGAGTCAGACGCTCAACCAACTGTACCACCCAGGTGCCCCAGCTTTTTCATTTTAATGGAATCACACAACATGGAATTTACCAAAATTCCTCTGTTTATGGGACATGAACATGTAGTAATACTACAAACAGTGCATGTGTCTATGTGAATTTGCTCACTTTCTGTGTCTAAACTGTTAATAATGAAGGACAAATTTCGGCAGCCATCTCTTACTCGGTATCCTGGCCATCCTCAGACCTCTGGTGAAGCCCAAGATTGTTAAAAAGAGGACCAAGAAGTTCATCCGGCACCAGTCAGACCGATGTGTCAAATTAAGCACTAGTGGCGGAAACCCAGAAGCAGTGACAACAGGGTGCAAAGAAGATTCAAGGGCCAGATCTTGATGCCCAACCCTAGTTATGGAAGCAACAAGAAAGCAAAGCACATGCTGCCCAGTGGCTTCCCGAAGTTCCTAGTCCACAAGGTCAAGGAGCTTGAAGTGCTGCTGATGTGCAATGAGCCCTACCGTGCAGAGATTGCTCTCAATGTCTCCTCCAAGAACCGCAAAGCCACTGTGGGAAGAGCAGCCCAGCTGGCCCTCAGAGTCACCAATCCCCACGCCACGCTGTGCAGCGAAGAATATGGATAGACAGCTAATGTGCACGTCATATTTGTGTTAATAAAGCCATAAAACTACAAAAACAACAAAAAAGACACATTTGGATCAACCACGCTAGAGAAAAGGCTGAATTGTCTTTTATTCTCTCCACAGAAAATTATTTTGGAAAATCATTATCATAGGAAGAAATGATCAAAGACTATGAAGCTAGAAAATGTAGGAATAAAAAGTATGATGGTGTGTCAGGCAGTTAATTAAGAAAAATGTTATTCTTTTGGATTTTATAGTGTTTGAGGTATCTTGTCAGTTTTTAAAATATGCAAATTGTTGCGGCTCTTTTCTCTATTTTTTTCTTTACTTTTTTAAATTGTAAGCATAGCTGACATACAATACTATATATTTTTTTCTCTAAATAGTTACTTACATTCTTAATATTGGATTCCTAATTGTTATTCTTTCTCTTAAAGACAGCTCGCCAATCGTACAAGCTTTGACCCCCATAAAACCTTGACCCTCCCGGGCAGCCGCCATCTCCTGAGCATCAGGATGTGCCAGGAACTCTGAGAGATCCTTCTCTGTGGATTATTTAAACTTAATCTTCAATCAGCCCACAGAGGTAAACTGAGGCTTGGAGCATTTATTCCAAATAACACAGCTCATTCTGCAGAGTAATAGCAAGGATTCACAATCACATGGCGTCTGGAGCGGAGCCCCACACGCAAAGTAAGAACTTTTATGACAATCTATGTTTTTCTCCCTGAGCTCAAGATTCCTCATATTTAAAGACGAAGGGGTCAAAAGAGATTTAAATGCCTGTATGTGCACAGAGGACAAAATACACATTACTGGTGATGGTGGCCTCCTCTCTGGGATAAACACTGGGCGCATCTTCCCATTTGTAAGCAACTTAACATATGAAAGTCCTTAGCACAGTGCCTGGCACGTGACAAGCACCCAATAAATATTAGCTATTGCTATTTGTTAGTGCTATTGCCAATTACTTAAATAAATTAATTTTTAAAAATTAAAAGGTGGGCGCTGATGCTTAAAATCTCTTCCAGCTGGATTTGGTGTTTGTTTAGGTAACAGTTCCTAGCACATTCCAGTGCCAGGGGCTCTAGGGCACTATTGTGTTTAATACTGCCTGCATCTCTGTGCGGTAAGTACTGTTCTCATTCCATTCTGCAAATATGGAAACCGAGGCACAGAGGGGTTAAGTAACATACCCTAGGTCACACAACCAATGAAGCAGAGGATAGGATGAACACCCAGGCTGGTGACTCTAAAGGCCAAATAAGAGAATGGCCTCACTGGCTCCACTCCTAGTATGATTCGTGGGTGTCCTAGCATCTTTTTCACTCTTAACGTGCACATTGCCAATGAAATCCATGTAAAGCAGGACAGTCATCAAGGAGCCTAGTGTGGGACATCTGCTATCACTGCAGATGTGAAGGTGGCAGAAAAGCCCTACAGGGCTTATTAACAGCTAGAAATTCAGAAGGAAGGGAGTCAAGGATGGATAAGGAAGGAAGGAAATGCGTGAAGCATCTACCCTGAGTCTGACAGTGGACTTAACTGTTCCTCAGCTACCCTCCCATCACTCAAAGGGGAGTCCCTCTCATCTTCATGCCCATTTCTGAGCTGAGCAAGCAAGCTGAGAGTTCAAGAAGTCCCTAGGTGGTGGGGCCTTGGAAAACCCAGGCCCGGGGAGGAGGGGGTGGCTCACTGCTCTCTGACAGCAAAGGGCATCTCCCAGCAGGCCCTCCTTCCCCTGCTCCTCCAGTCTCTCCTCGGCCTGCACAGCCTAAAGCAAGTATTTCTATACAGCACAGCTCAACTCAGCAGGCCTGGGTGGCCTCTGTCCTACTGGAAAACCTTTGGGGACAGGAGGTCTTCTGAGTCTGTTTGCCAAAACAGGGACTCTTTGTCACAGGGAGAGAGGTGGGTGAGCCCATGAGTTCTGTTGCACAGAAGGCAATGGACCCAGAAGCCTACAGCCATCTTGCAGGGATAAAGCTCTTTTGGAATCTCTACTCCGTTCAGGAGCATTGAGCACGTACCCTCCAAGCATTTGCCACCTTGGCCTCTGTCTGATCTTTAAGTGCAGCTCTGACCTTTGCCTGCCTTGCATACAGGAATGTGATGGTCTACATAAGGGGCTTGGACTACTGTGGACTTCTGGCAACAACCACCTAAGAAAAGTCTTGTTATATCAAAGCTATGTGACCTTGGGCATGTCACTTGACCTCTTCGATTGGTTTCCTTATCTGTAAAATGAAGATTACAAATTAATAATTGTTTCTATACAATGAAGGATGACCCTCCAATCCACCCTAGATTGCAGGTGCCTTGAAAAGAGCGAACATTCTGACTCACCTTAGCATTTCCTTCAAGGTGCCATCCTAACAAGGCGACTTACTCCACAGAAGGGGCTCAGCCCAGTTTGCTAATTTAAGGCAAACGGGGTAGTGCAAAACAGTATGTGTTATGGGTCATCCAAAGCTGGATTCAAATCCTGCCTCTGCCACTAACTTCCTATGAGGAGGCTTTCAGCGTTTGGTCATCACTCATAACTACGGCTCTAGGGCCCTTACATTGGAAAACTCTAGTTTCTCATAGTGTTTTCATAAAGTGAGGCACAGAGGAACCCTGGCTATTTCCAAGGCAGGTGGGGGTGGCATTCAAGGCCACAGTGAGTGCAAAGTAGGCTAGCACAGGTCTAGGAAAAGCATAAATCAAAAGAGGATGCCTGGGTGGCTCAGTGGGTTGAGCGTCTGACTTCGGCTCAGGTCCTGGGATCGAGCTCGAACACCGCTGGGATTGAACCCAAGCACCACGGGGCGGTGAGCTCCCCGCTCAGCGGGGAGCCTGCTGCTCCCTCTGTCTTCCTCCCCACTCTGCTCTCTCTCTAGCTCTGCTCTCTCTCTCAAATACATAAAATCTTTAAAAAAACACGTACACAAAAGAGGACGTTGAACTAATGTAACAGCAGACTAGATCCACAACATGCTATTTGAAAGCTAGAATTTTGCTAATATGCAAAGATAATACCACAAGTTTGTGTTTTCAGGGACTCCTTTTCTGGTTATTCCAGGAAAGGTTTTATGAGCCTTGTTTTTCTCTCCCCCCCCCCCCCACATTGTGAGTGTGGAAATGGTTCCATTAGCAAAGATATATGAATTTTTAACAACCCCCCCACCAAAAAAAAACGGTCTATTGACATAAACGAATCTTCATCTTCATTTCATATTGATAAGCTGCAGCGCTGACATAAACAATGCATTTTGTTTTTCCCTTAAAACTGTCTTGTCATTCTAAGAACACAATGCTGTTTGCCAACGTTCTGTTAAAGGACTCAGGGCGTTTCTACTGTGAAAAAAAAAATGTGTAGTGATCATTGCTTGGACTCGAAAAAGGTGTTTCTAGCAGCACCGCACTTCTCTGAACAGAGGCTGAGTGGCTGCATTAAATCCTAAAGATTTACAGGAGGAACTTGAGCCAACATCTCCATCCTGGGCCAAGGAGACAAAAAAAAAAATAAAACAAAACAAAATAACCCCCACCTTGTACCTGGGAAGTTTTTGTTTGTTTGTTTGTTTTTTAAAGATTTATTTATTTTAGAGAGAGAGAGAGAGAGGCAGAGCATGAACAGGAGGGGCAGAGGGAGAGGGAGAATCTCAAGCAGGCTCCCTGCTGAGTGCAGAGCCCAACGCCAACGTGGGGCTCCATCTCAAGGCCCTAAGGTCATGACCTGAGCAGAAAACCAAGAGTCAGATGCCCAACCGACTGCACCACCCCGGGCACCCCCGTGCCTGGGAAGTTCTTAAGAAACAATTTCCTGGTTTTCCCTGCCAGCTACGCTGCCCTTCTTTAGAAACCGATTTCTCCATGGGGCTAGCCCCGTTGTACCAGCTGTATCCAGCCTGGATGGGCACACGTGCGTCTGCTTGGGGAGCACCGCCCTGTATCAGGAAGAAATGCGTTTGCTCGGGGAGGACCCCCCTGTATCAGGAAGAAAAGCCGTCCGGAGGAGATGGCCAGAGGAGGGGAAAACAAAGGTCAAGCTGACGGAGGAGAAGGGCAGAGGAGTCAGAATGCCCACACCCTGTTCTTTCTCTTGCTCCTTCAGAGCTGTGCTCTGGCAAGTCTTTTGACCTCCCCTGAGACGCAGATTCCTTTTCTGTAAAATGGGGATAGAAACTCCTCTTCCATGGACCTCGAGAGGATTGCTCCTTCCCTTCCACCCTCACCTGAGCAGACAGACAGCTGCTGCCCCCGGACCCAGCCCCCACACCCATTCACACAGCTGAAATCGAGAGCAAGGAACGCAGGGTCCGCCAACCCAAGTGTTGGGCGTGGAAGTGAGTGGAGGTCTGCGTGCTCCCCTCCGCCAGCTGCGGTGTGCTTCTGGTTCCAACAGCCCAGTCCACCCTCCACACTGCGCCCTTTCCTACCACCACGGCTCAGCAGCCCTCAGCCAACGCTCTTGTCCACGAGTGCCCAAAAGGAGAAAATGGCTACACAGAGCTGGTGCAGGGCATCTTCGGTTCCTATTTTCAACAGTCATTAGGAAGGCTATAGAGGAACTCGGGGAAATGTCTATAATATAATGGTGAGTGCAAAACACGGTCACAAAAGTCATATACGTCCCTAAATTTGCAGACTTTGGATGGAATCGGGCCTGGGTCTGAATCTCAGTTCTGCCGGAGGACTTCTCAGAGCCTCAGTCTCTTCATTAAAGTAACAGGGACAATAATTTCTTCCTTCTAGACTTATTGCAAGAATTTGGTGGAAAATATGTAAGCATTGAGCACAATCCTGGCCCCGGGAGAGCCAGTTCACAGTATGTGCATATGTGCATATGGGCAAGGATAGGGAAGAGAATGCATAGCAGGCCAAAGGGCAGGGCCCTTCTAGAGATAAGACCCGCGGTGATGGTGTTGTTTCCACTGAAGACTGCGATATTATCTTAACAAAACATACAAACATAAATGGGGCTTTGGACTAGAATAATACAATTAAATAAGATTCCTCTAATCAACAACCCTGCCCTTCTCACTCTTGCTGTGCAGTGTTGCTCCTGTGACAGCTGCTCTTGGAACCATTTACATAAAAATCAGAAAAATCCGAAGCCTCGAGAGCTTCCCCACCCCAAGCCCAGGCAACTCTTCAGCCCCCTCTGTTATCTGTTTTCTAGAGATCACCTACATCCAGTGGGGCAGGGGGTGGCAAGGAAGCTAGGCTGGAGGATGAAGGGCAGATGCGCAGTTGGAGAACACAATAATTAGGGCCTCGGATAAATGCTTAGAGGTGTTCTCAGAGCTTTTGCATCTTGGTCCCAGAACGCCTAGACACCCTTCAGCAAACCATGAGGCTGCCCAGTAGGGTGTCAGCCACCCTGGGAAGTACATCTAGCACTGCAGCCTGGGTTTAAGGCCCGAGGTCCTGCGAGCTCAACCAGGACCGTTTGCAACAGGTGGGGTGTGTTCAGTCAGAGGCGGATGACTGGGGCGGGCTTGATTTGTTCCTAGACAGTCATCGGTGGAGACAGGCTCAATTATTTTCATTACATGGAGTCAACAGCAATAGGACGAATAATGGGTCTGAGCCAGAGAAGCAAAGGTTAAAGGGAGGGGGAGAGAGTGAACCAAGGGGGGCCCTTCTCAGGCCCGCCGTGCCCAGTGAACCATGATGCCAGGTTGGGTGAGCAACGGCAGGAAGACATCGGATACTTGTCTGGTCCTGCTCTGCTGGCCCCAGCATAAACTCCTAGAAGGCCACGATGGCATCTGCTGGGAGACTGACTCCAGAAGCCTTGGGTGGAAAGAACTTCAAGACCTCAGCTAAATGGTGCAGTGTTGAGAGGGCTGCACAACCTGGGGGCCCTGTCACCCCCTCTCCCTCACCCAGCTGCTCCCTTTTCCACTGCAGGAATGACAACTCACCTTCCTAAGGGCCTCCTACAGCCAGGCACTTGGCTGAACACTTGGCGCGCACCATCTTAGTTCACTTTCCTAACAGCCTGTGAGTTATGGACTGTTGCAATCGAGGAAACTAAGGGTCCTAGAGGGTCATATGACTTGCCCAAGCTGGTTAAGTGGCAGAACTACCAAATTCAAATCTGTCTGACCCCAGGGCCCAAGCTCTCAACCCCGACACTCTTTCTTCTCCTTTTTTCTCCTCTGCTTATGTCAAAGGCTTTCTACCCTCTCCTTCACCCCCCATCAGACACCGTATCTTCTGGAGGCTTGGGGGCTCATCAGTAGACTGACCTCAGAAGAATAAAGGTGGAGGAGTTACTGTTTCTGAGATTTCTCAAGAACAGGAAACTTCCCGGGCTGCCTGCAATAAATCCAAGCCTTCCTTCCTTTGTGATTTCACCCCGGGAACAACACTCCAGGATGACTCATCTCGAGGCCGGCAGGAGATCTCCTCTGGAGACTGGAGGTGACCTTGGCCAGGCGCTCACATCCTGTGCCTGTTTTCCCGTTTGTCAAGTGGGCAGCCCCAGCCCCCCTGCCAAGCTTGTTGTGGAGTATCAGGGTGAACACCAAGCACGTGGAAAATAATTTTTTAGACAGAATGCAAAAATCGACAATCCTCAAACTCCCACCTACAGCCCACATACCAAACCCTGACCTAAACCCTCTGCAGTCCTAATTCTGCTGCAAGAGCTCACCTGCACTCTTGCATTCCTGGTGGATGGGCAAACCGTGATTACTGGAAGGGGGGAAGGTGACATGGATCATAACCCTTTTCTTTCACTGTTCCTTCCGCTCCTCGTCACCTTATTATAAGCACATAATGCTGAAAAGAGCAAGTAATCACAGAGCCCTAATTAGGCATGCGTTTTATATATTTTTTATTATTTATTATGTTATTTATCATTTATTTATTATCTATTATTTATATTTGTATATTTTTGCCTCACTGAATCCCTTTATGAGTGTCTATGACTCGCCCTACTGTATGGATGAGAAAAGCAAGCTTCAGACCAGTTGGCCGTAGAAACAAAGGTCACACAGCAGGTGTGGAAGGCCAGATTCCCTGTCAGATCTGTCAGTCTCCACCAGGACACGCAGCATTCTCCCTCTTCGTTTCTAAAAGGACCAGCCCCAGCACTCTCCTTCCCCACTCAATTTTTCTTCATGGTTCTTCTGCTCTTCAGGAATGAAGTCACTGCCGTGCCAATCCCCCACCCCGAGAGCTGGGAAACTCAGACAGGAATTTTGGGGGGGCGTTCTGCCACTACTGTGGCCCACAACCACCTAGAACAATGCCTGATACACACTAGCTATTCAATAAATACTTATCAAACGTATGAATTTGGCCAAAAATTCTCATCAGCTATTTTCAACTCTTCTTCCTACTGGATGGTAAATTTGGACACAGCCATTTGTTCATCTCAGTCCCTCCTACCCCTCACGCCCACCAGAGTCTATGATGATGCTTTGAAGAGAGTAAAATATTCAATAAAAATCTGGGAACATGATTTTACTCTATTTGTTTGGAAATGGAATATGTTGGGGGTGGTCTGCCATTTGGGGAATGGGCTTTTTCGGTTCCCCACGAGGAAAAGGGTGCTTCATGGAAAGCTGAGCAGGACTGGAAGGAGTGTGGTGCTTCCTCTCGGTGGCCCTGGGTTCCGCCCTCCCAGTCCTGCGCCAGGATGCTGACAGACAGGTGGGCTCCACAGGCTGAAGCCAAGGTACGCTCCTTGGCTTGGATTTGCCTCGTGCCTGACTCATCTTCCCTGGTCTGTGGCAAAGGGTTCAGTATACAGCTTCCTCAACTCGCTGCTGAGCAGTAGGCTGAGCGGGTGTTGGAAATGATACAGAAAAAAAAAGAATCTAATTAAGCAGAGTAGGTGATAGTGTCAGGAAGAAAAAGCAAGCAAGTGGCAATTTGGATATCTGCCTGCAAATAAAAGACATGACTGTCGTTTCTCCTCTGGCTCCTGTTTGCCCTATAAATCTCAGCTCACTAATCCAAGTGTTTTAATTATCACTGTATAATACAACATGCTGTGTTGAGCCCATCATGGGGAAATTAAAACGAAGGAGGGGGGTGGAGGGATTCAGGCTACCCCATTCTCCCATTTCTCTTGTTTACACTAATCTGAAGGTGTTTTTCCCCCTTCTGCCATAAACACAACATGGGGTTTTCCAGCATCAAATGTATTACCTTCTTCCACCCACAAAAAGGAACTTCAGGCCCTCAGCTCTTTCCCCAACCCCAGGCAACTTAGGGGCCAGGAGTCATGGCCATTTTTTTTTTTTTTTTAAAGATTTTATTTATTTATCTGAGACAGAGAGAATGAGAGAGACAGAGAGCACATGAGAGGGGGGAAGGTCAGAGGGAGAAGCAGGCTCCCTGCCTAGCAGGGAGCCCGATGTGGGACTCGATCCAGGGACTCCAGGATCATGACCTGAGCCGAAGGCAGTCGCTTAACCAACTGAGCCACCCAGGCGCCCGAGTCATGGCCATTTTTGACACTTAATCCCCAAGAAATCACAGGAACTAGGTCCAAAATTAAACACCAGCTCCAAAAGAAGAGTCCCCGAGTGGGAAGCGGCATGAAGGTTAAGACTAGCATTAGAATCTCACCTCCACCCCCTACTAGCTGTGCGACCTTGGGCAAGTCACTAAACCTCTCTGAGTCTCAGCTTCCTCAAAACATAGCACTAAGAGGAGTAAATAACATCCTGCCTTTATCACAGTGTGAGTGCTATGCCACACACTCCCATCTCCTGGTCCTTATCTCTGCCATTCCAACTACCTATGGCAAACCTCACAAGGCAGGCGGGCTCACTCTCCCTCCCTTCTCAAATGTCACCTTATCAGTGGGCCTTCCCTTACGACCCTAAATAAAACATTACCGCTCCTCCTGTACTCACACACGGCATCCCCCACCCCCCCCACCCGCTGCCGCCCAGGATCTTCATTTTATCTTCCAGAGCACGAAGGACTACCTGACATTTCATATATCCATGTGTTTAATTTTTTTTGGTCTCCACCTAAGAGGTACACCCCGAGAAGACAGAGCTTTTGTTTTGTCCTCTGCTGTCTCTCCAGCACCTACAGCAGAGGTGCCCGGCATAGAGCAGATGTTTAATAAATATTAACCGAATGAGTAAACAGAAGCTACTCTTTGGATGATGATGACTGGAAGAGCCATCAGAGACCACACAGGCCACAGTCTGGCACAGCCTAGGAAACTGAGGCCAAGAGACATCAGATGACCTACCCTCCGGGCCCTGCTTCCCCAGAACCGAGCAGCCGCAGAGGCTGAGGCCCTGACTCCTTCTGTCTTGCTCTGCATCAAGCTGGCCGGCCCAGACCAACAACTCGGCATGTTGGTGCCCTGGGTTCCTCATCTGCGGAATGGAAAGAATTAAGCAGCTGGCTCAACCTCCCAAGTGCTCAGGACCCGGATGCCCCAGTGACTGGCAATCTATAAAAGCAAAAAGGACAGGTGGAGATACTGCAGCAACGCTGGAAATCCCTCGACAAATGCGCTCAGAGGTGACGAACTCCAGACAGCTGCAGCACAGGGGGGCCAAAGGCCAGCGCGTTTCTCTCTCAGAATCCGCCAGCATCAAGGACCCTCTTGGCCTGCTCCACGACTGAAGGCAAGCACGGCAGTCCCATTTCTGGGACGCCAGATAGCTGGCACTTCCTCTTGCACACACACACAAGAGGGCTGCAAACCCCAGCTACCCACCATTCCTAGGTGGACAGCCTCTCTGGGTACTGACTTTTCATTCGTTAGGACCATCTTAGGATGGAATGAGAAAGCACATAGATAGCCCCTGGCGCAGTCCACGGGCACAGAGCGGGCACACGGGAACAGTAAGTTATATGGCACTGATGATATCTGGACTCAAACACAAGCTTCTAGCACCCCACCCCCATCCACCCGGCACCCTGTAGGGCTGAGAATTAAGGGTCTCACAAATGAAGCCTTAGGAATACAGCACGAGACAATTTTTTTTTTTTAAGTTTCCATGTTCCTGTTCAGGTAGAATGGAAAGAACTCAGAGCCCACACCAGTCCCCCTCTTGGTCCAAGCCACTCAGGCCCTCACCAGGCCCCAAAGGGAAGATTCTAGTCTGAGGGTGTGAGTCACTCAGGTGCTCTTTTTGCAGAAAGTAAGATTTGGCCTAGAGTTCCCCAGAAGTTAAGGTGACAAAGGACCCAGCAAAAGTATCCTGTGCTCCTGTCCTTACCCGTTCTCCTAACCAAATAATCAGTTTTAAAGTACTAAAGAAAGACACCACAAGTAATCAGCACGTGGTAACCAAATGAGTCCTGGTGCTTCCACTTACATAGTGTGAGCTGGTCCAACTCCTCAACCTCTCTGAACCTCAGTATCCTCATCTGTATTAAGGGAACAGCAAGGTCCAAGGGGGCTACTGTAAGGATTAAAGGAGAGAATGAACAGCGCCTGGGGCATTAACTATATTCAAGCCAAGAACCCCAGTGCAGCCAATGCCGGAATCATAAGCATTAATTGCTCAGAAAGAACACTCTGTACAGCAAAAGGAGCCTTTCCCTGCACCACAGACCAGACCTGACCACTCTACCACGGACTGCAAGTTGGGAGCAAACATTAACTCCACCAGAGGCTTTCAAAAATCATTCAAAACAATGGGGAAGGGGCCAGAAGACGTGAAGGTGCATGAAGGCACATAAAGGCACAGGTGGAACAGAGACCCAAACAGCTCCTGAAAGACAGGTGCCCAGCTGGACATGGTGGGGGATGCTCCTCATGAAATAACCTGGTCTGAAGTCATTGTTGCTTTGAACTTATTTGATGAGTGGGAATTTCTAGAATGTTCCCATGGCAGTATGGCTGACTGGTTACAAACATATGCTCTGGGATGAACCAAATCTAGACTGGGCGTTCCAAGAGCCCTCAAGAGGTTTCAGGAGCTGGTGACTTTCGGCTACTCAGGGAACCCTCCTGGGCCTCAGCCCCCCCCCCCCCCCCGCACTGGAACTAATGATTACTGCCTCTGCAGGGCGGTTGTAAGGCTAAACAGGATGGGCGCACACTAAGGTGCTTCCAGGGCATGGCCCTTTCTCTGCTGCAGCTGTTGAAAAAAAAAACAACAAAATCCGAAGAAAGCAACTGAAACGCGAGCGGGAGCGCGGCGGGGGCGGGGGGCTCCTCCCGCAAGCGCCCCGGAGCCGACCCGGGCCTGTGGCCTAGCCCGGGAGCGGGCGCCCCGCGGGAGCGCCGAGGCCCCGCTGCGCCGGGCCAGGCGGGGGCGGCGGAGGAGGAAGCGGGGGCGGCCGGAGCGCGGTGGGGATGTTTAAAGGAAATTTACAATCATTTCCTCTCTGTGGTTTGGTGACAAATCAACAACATCCTGTTCTTTTGTGAGGCTCCGGGCGCCTGCGAGGCGGGGGCAGCGCTCCGGCTCTTAAAGGCACACACACAGGGCCCCCTCCCCGCCTCCCACCACTCCCCTGAGGCTCAAAAAAAAGACGAAAAAAAAAAATACAGCCTCCCCAAGGCGCCACCTCCAGGGGCTCGCGCGGCCGGAATGCGGGGGCTGCTGCCCGAGCCGCTCCCCGGCCGCGACCCGAATCGCGTCCCCTCCCCCACGGCGTCCCCTCCCGGAGGACGTGAGGAGACCGCTGCGGCGCACCCCTCTCATGGATGTTGCGGCCCGGGGCCATCTCCCGCGCAGGGGGCAGGCAGGGGGCGGAGGCGCGCCCGCCCCACGGTCCCCACCCCCCCACCCCCCCCGCCTCCCCGGCAACCCCTGGGCCGGCTTCGGACCTCCGGGTAGTTTTAACCCCCCTCCCCCAAACCCTTCGCCTCGAATTTTCCAGCCCCCAAACTCTGGATTTATGGTTAAAATGTCAACGTACGCACACGAGGTTTATAAAACGCCAAAGCAGAGAGAGGCTTCCCGAGCTGTAGGAGTAATGAGAATCAGATGGCTAGGACCAGAAAAATAAAAAATATTCAACTACCCTCCTGGGATTTCCTTCATTCAGTCATCTAATGGGTATGTTTTTTTTAACAAGCGCTGGTTACCATCCTAGGCCCTGTACAACACGAACAGGACAGACATTGTCCCTGCCCCCAGGGGGCTTAGATTCTCAAGATGGATGGTGGATGGATGGATGGATGGATGGGAGGGAGGGATAATTTCACATGCTGTAATAAAGGAGGGTGGTTTTCTAGAATTGCAGCTTCCTATAGGAAGACCTCCTTGAGTTGGTGACCAAAGAATGGGTTGAGGGGTCCAGCAGTATTACCTGGAAAGAGACTAGAAGCAGGGGCAGCACCCCTAATCATAGCCAAGACCACCTAAAGGGCATTCCAGGGATGGATTTCCCTCCCAAGGACAAGCTTTGGAGGTTGGCGTCCAGGATGAGAGAGACCTGGGTCCTTCTGGTCTGGCTGTCTAACCCAGGTAAGTGCCTTCCCAGCTCCAGGCCTCACACTTGCTTCACTTAGAAACGGAACACTGAACTAAATTCAGTAGTCTCAATCCTGGGTGCAAAATAGAATTCTCCAGGGTGATTTTCAAAAGCAATGATCCCGGGTGCCTGGGTTGCTCAGTCGTTAAGCGTCTGCCTTTGGCTCAGGTCATGATCCCAGGGTCCTGGGATCGAGCCCCCCATTGACATCAGGCTCCCTGCTCTGCAGGAACCCTGCTTCTCCCTTTCCCACTCCCTCTGCTTGTGTTCCCCCTCTCATTGTCTCTCTCTGTCAAATAAATAAATAAAATCTTAAAAAAAAAAAAAAAGCAATGATCCCCCTGATCCCACCTCAGACCAATGTTATCAGAATCTCTGACAATGAAGCCTAGACACTGGCATTTTCTTTAAGGCTCCCTGGCTGACTTCAGTGTGCAGCCAGAGTCAAGAGCCAGTGACCTAGATGATCTCTAAAATCTAGGTTTAAAGTGCAGTGAGAGCTATTTGGACTTAGTGTATAATCATTCACATCATTGAGTACTTGCCATCTACCATATAATGTACCAAATATGTCATGCATGTATTTTATTTAAGTTACAGAGGAAAACCCTACCAAATTAGATAGGTACTACTATTATCCTCATTTTACAGATGAGGAAACTGAGGTACAGAGAGCAAATTTCGTCAAGAGCTTGAAACCTCTAAGCTGGAGTGCCTTTCCAGTGACAAGAAGCAAATTTCTACCTAATGGAGTTGTTACTCACACAGAAGAGCTACCAAGAGAAGAGCATGGGATACTTCGAGTGAACACATCTTGGATGCAGGCACGGGACTGGCCTGGTCATTCTGATAGCCCCACAGTGTGCACGCCCAGAGTGCACGTTCCAAATGGTAAGAGTGTAACTCTAAGAAAACAGCCTTTCATGTTTCTCCGCATTGATCTTGGTCATTTTCAAAGATGATTCCCATAAAATGTGGGGTTTTACCTTAGGCAGACAGAGGAACCATTTGGCTGGGTGAGGAGAAAGAACTTCCTGTGTACCCCAGTATGGCCAGGACAGAATACACTCACCCGCCCCCACTCCCTCCCATATGGGGCCCACCACCGCCTTTCCCACCTTTTGACCGCCTTCCCATTTGTGCAGTTCTCTGAGGCAGGACCCAGGGGACAGCATGTTAAGTGGGAGCTGAGAGAGGTTCCCAAGGAAGTGAAAGATCAGTTAAAGCAGAGATTAGGAAAAAGGGAAGATGATCTATTCTTAAAGTGGAATACCGTGCTGCCGTTAAAAAGGGGAGAGCTGTACGGATAGATTCAAAAGATGCTCGTGATACACAAGGTACAGAATAGGATCTTCTCACTGATATTTATATAAACACCACACACACTGGGCGCCTGAGTGGCTCAGTCGTTAAGCGTCTGCCTTCGGCTCGGGTCATGATCCCAGGGTCCTGGGATCGAGCCCCGCATCGGGCTCCCTGCTCCGCGGGAAGCCTGCTTCTCCCTCTCCCACTCCCCCTGCTTGTGTTCCCTCTCTCGTTGTGTCTCTCTCTGTCAAATAAATAAATAAATAAATCTGAAAAAAACAACAAAAAAAACACCACATACACACACACACACACACACACACACACTAGCAGAACCATCTGGAAGGACAGATTCCAAACTGTTACTAGTGATGACTGGGCAGATGCACGGGGGTGGAGGTACACGGTAGGGTAGTGTGTTGTATTAATGGCATACTTTTACTTTCTCCATTAATCACCCTATTATTTAAACTGTTGACAGCAACTGTATATTAATTTTTTTAGATAAAGGGACATCAATTTATAAATCAAAAGAAATACTAAAAAGGGGAGCATAAAAGCCCATGCCAGGCCCCGGGAATTCTGTCCAGGATAGGCCCCCAGCAAGGTCATCTTTGCCAAGCTTTCCAGCCAATGTTAGTGACCCCGTTGTTCTCCCCTGCTTGCTCTCTTCTCAGCATGCCATTCCAGTGGCAGCCTCTTACCTGGTCAGCTGCTTCCCCTCCAGGCAGGGAGTGGCCCAGGGAATTTTTGGGTTACAGAAGATGGATCTGAGAGCTAGTGGCCCCAGTTGATGTAAGAGATGACAAAGCTTATTTGGGAGGGAAAAATTGCCCAAGATGCTACTTGCCAGCAGAGGTGGGTAAAGGGCGTGGCGTTCATGTTAAGGCCTCTGACTTCCCTGCGCTTCTGTGTGTTGCTTTGGAAGCTGAGAAATGGAAACTGACACACCAAGACCTGAAGAAAAGAATAGTGCTTTGTGGTCAGAACCTTTTCCCAAAAATCCAAAAAGCTAGGGGCAAGGGTCCGCTTATAACATTATATGCAGGACAGTCCCCCTCTCATGAGGACCTGATAACTTGGCAACTTCATGGCCTGCATGAACAGCAGGAGGTGGACTTTCCTTCCCTAGGGAGGAATAGTCTAGCCACTCTCTGCTTCCTCTTTATGTTTTCTTACATCTTTGTCATTTATAAACAGCATAATGTTGTGGTTAAGAGCAGGAGCTAAGAAGACAGAGAACCCAGGTGGGATTCTGCACCACTTCCCTAAGCCTCCATTTCCTCTAAAATGGGGATAATAATAGTACTTACCTCATGGAGTTGTCTGCTAAGAATTAAATGAGATAATGCAGGAAAAGTCCTGAGCCCTGTACCTGACACATGCAGTGAATAGTAACTGTTGGTTTTATAACTAACAATAACAAGATCCACAGCAATTATGAACTGTACCTTATGAACTGTACCTTTCAAATGACAGTAAGGAAGGTGACTGACGTTCACACATCTTTTTTTTTTTTTAAGATTTTTTAAAATTTATTCATTCGAGACATAGAGATACAGAGAGAGAGAGAGAGAGCACAAGCAGGGGGAGAGGCAGAGGGAGAAGCAGGCTCCCCGCTGAGCCAGGAGCCGGACATGGGGCTCCATCCCACGTCCCTGGGATCATGACCCAAGCCCGAAGGCAGATGCTTAACCATCTGAGCCACCCAGGTGCCCCTCGTTTACACATCTCTAACATAAGTCCGAATCTAAGCTTCTAGAATTAGAAGTCTTTTTTTTTTTAGGATTATTTATTTATTTATTTATTTATTTGACAGAGAGAGACACAGCGAGAGAGGGAACACAAGCGGGGAGGGAGAAGCAGGCTGCCCGCTGAGCAGGGAGCCTGATGCAGGGCTCGATCCCAAGTCCTGGGACCATGACCTGAGCCAAAGGCAGATGCTTAACGACTGAGCCACCCAGGCGCCCCTAGAATTAGAAGTCTTCCACAAGACCTGTGTCCACCAAAATCCTACATAGCTGAGCTTCCAGTGCATCCAAAAATTATCACCTTCCTCTGAAGTCATTCAGTAAGACCCTAATTTACTTGGCTTTTACATTTGCTAGCTGCTGTACAGACTGATCAGGACAAATAAATTCCTTCCTTCCAATCAGGCCTGGCCATCTTGGAATCTTCCCAAAGCCCTTAGAAATAGGAATCCTTTCTTTCATTTTTTTTTTTTTTTTTTTTTTTAATCTCTGTTCCCTCTTCAGTCTAGTTAGGAGAAAGAAAGTTTCTGGGGGTAGGAGGTTTAAACTGATGGGCCATTAACAGGATAACAAAGCAAAAGGAATTTTCCAGGTCACCAGCCAACAACTTTAGAGTGGTATTTAAAATTCACTTGCTTAGGGGGAGGGAAAGAGGATGGTCAGGAGAGGGTGGGGAAGGATTTCTCCCAGCTGATGGGGAACTGGGGAACGCCCTTTTTTATGGTTAGCAAAACCAGTAAACACCTTAACAAGCTGCTTGGTTTCTGGGCTGATCTTTTATCATAGTACTTAAGATGCAGATACTGAAAAGAAAACAAACGTCAGTCTGCTGAATCCATGAAGAAAATGGTCTCCTTGGTTTCAGATTTAGGGAACATCTGGATCCCTGCTACAATACAACATATCCATAAATTTCTTCTGAGCCCACTGAATAGACAAAGACACAGACACACACAAACTACTCTCTCATCCATAACTTGCCTTATTCCAGCTGTGACAAAGTTCAGTAGAAGAGTCATGGTCATGCTGTGTTCCCCCACCCCAAGTTTGTATTTTGGAAAATTTATTTGTTGGCAGTCTGGAAGTCATTGGGGAAGGCAGCTTCAGCACTTAATTGGTAAAAAGAAATACTCTTCTAGGGATCACCTTTGCTGCTGAAGGAAGAATGACCAGCAAAGAGTCCTGCTGGAATTTGGCAGCTGAGCCTTTCCACCTCCCCATTCCACTCTCTCCTCTCTCACAGTGCACTGCTTCAGGAACCTGCACAGCCCTGGCAGCTTCTGGAAGCCCCACCAAGTTACACAAGGCTGCTTAAGTAGTAGTTGTACACAGTTTTAGGTTTTTCTAGTACAATGATTTCCAAACTCTTTAAAACTCAGCAGAATCCTTTCCAAAGGAACACAAAGGAAAAATAGATTGATTAAAACTATTGCTTCTGGGGCGCCCGGGTGGCTCAGTTGTTAAGCGTCTGCCTTCGGCTCTGGTCATGATCCCAGGGTGCCGGGATAGAGCCCCGCATCAGGCTCCCTGCTCAGAAGGAAGCCTGCTTCTCCCTCTCCCACTCCCCCGCTTGTGTTCCCTCTCTCACTGTGTCTCCTCTCTCGCTGTGTCTCTCTGTCAAATAAATAAATAAAATCTTAAAAAAAAACAAACAAAAAACACAACTATTGCTTCTGGTAGGAGCCAATCACAAGGTTGCTCAAACGGGTCCTTGGGATTAAAAAAAAAAATCACTATTTTCGAATATCACTCCACTATTACTTTAGGTAATTTTGTCATTACAATCAAGTCCAAACTCCTATTAGGTCTTTAGAACCCTATTTGATCCAGCCCCTGCCTACCTGAGCTTCATTCGGTTATTCCCATGTTGTCGGCTCTCTTGATTTACTCCTTGATTTTGGTGGTGCAGGTCCTCCACTAGCTTCCTGGGAAGAGATACATGGGAGGTAAATTTTTTTGAAACCTTGTATTTCAGCATATATCTTGCCTTTTGTTCTCTCTTCATATTTTGACTGGTAGTTTTTCCAGGTATAAAAATCTAGGTTGTAAATCATTCCCAACAAGCCTAGGCCTCTCCAGCATCTAGGTATTTGAACTGGAAGTTCCTCTTTTTTTTTTTTTTTTAAAGATTTTATTTATTTATTTGAGAGAGAGAGAGAGAGCACAAGAGGGGGCAGGGTCAGAGGGAGAAGCAGACTCCCCGCTGAGCAGGAAGCCTGATGCGGGACTCGATCCCGGGACTCCAGGATCATGACCTGAGCCGAAGGCAGTCGCTTAACCAACTGAGCCACCCAGGCGCCCTGGAAGTTCCTCTTGCATAGAACACACATGCCTCATGCTCACCCCCTGCACTTGTGTAGATAATACTTTATTGTTCTTTTTCTTTTTTAAGATTTTATTTTTTTTTAAGTAATCTCTATACCCAAAGTGGGGCACGAACATACAATCCTGAGATCAAGAGTCATATGCTCCGCCAACTGAGCCAGCCAGGTGCCCCACACCTCATTATTCTTGTCAGGGAAACTTACCTGCCCAACCACATATCCCTCTTAGTTGCTCCCACAACTTGGTGGTTACCCCTCGTTACACTTCTTACACCATATTATCACTACCTATTTACTTATCTGTGCCCTGTTCTAGTTTGTGAGCATGAGGGCTAAAAACACAGAGCCACAGTGCCACTCGATAAATATTTGTAGAACAACAAAATAAATGAATGGTTGTGATATTTTTTTAAAGATTTATTTATTTATTTGAGAGAGAGAGAGAGAGTGAGCCCAAGCACGAGTGGGACGGGCAGAGGGAGAGGGAGAATCTCAAGCTGACTCCATGCGAAGCCCGGAGCCCAATACGGGGCTCGATCCCAGGACCTGATATCACAACCTGAGCCAAAACCAAAAGTCAGACACTCAACTGACTGCACCACTCAGGTGCCCCAGATGATATTTTTTTATTATAAGACACAATGTACAGTAAAATGGTTGACAAATGCCCTTACCAGCTGGTACATGCTGGGGGAGTAGAAAGCAGGACTAGTCTCAGGGAAGATATGCCACCTTGAGACTAAGAGCATAGTAAGAACACTTATAATTTCTTGCTCAATATGTGCCTTTCATGAGGACAGGGACCACATCTGGTCCCAACAATCAGACCATAATGACAGCTTAATAAAGAACTGTTGAGTGAATGAACTGGTCCAGACAAAGGGAGTCCTATGCATTACACGACCAAGAAAGCAGAGAGAAAAAGTCCCTAAACTGTCTTACAGTCATAGGAAAAAGGGAGGTTTGGAATGAAAACACAATTCCTCATCGGCTCCCACCCCACCCCACCTCCAGTAGCAAACCCTCTCCCAATTCTCTGTTCCAGATATAGGCATTCCCTTCTTTGGACACATGGATTTGAAGCCCCTCAACTATCTGGCTTGAATCCTTGTTTTTGTAGTCTGTTTATTTTCAACCAGCAGGTCCTGTTGCCTCCTCTCCCTCTCTTCCTTTACAGCAGCTTTCACCGCGACCCTCCTGCTTCAGTCCTCTAGTATGGAGGAGTGAGGCCTCCATCACCCCAGTGAGGCCTCCATCACCCCACACCTACATTTTCCCATGGCTCTGTCCTTCACTCCAAGTCATTTTGACACCTCTGTCAGATTAATCTCTCTGAAGCATCACTTTGCAGTGTCTCCTCACTGTCCCAAAATATCTTCAGAGGCTTTTGACTTCCTCTCGTGTTAAGTCACAACTCTTCTGCCAGTTTTCAACCTTCAGAATGACTTCTGATGCTCTGTTTTCTCTCCTCACACACACCATCTCACTTATCACACATACACAACTCTCAAAGATTAGGCAAGATGCCTCACTGTCTCAGAAACAACAGAGCAGACTTCTGCACAACTTGTGCATTCTCTTCTCTGGAATGTTCTCCCCACCCCTCTCTTAATCCAATCCATCCTTCCAGACCTGATTTAAATCTTTCCTCCTCCAAGATGCCTTTATTTACAACTTCAGGCCTTGCACATCTTCCCAAATTTAAAATCCAAATAGCACTTATCATCTTTGCAGCCCAGTTACATCTGGATGTGTGCCTTATATTAAACACTATATAGCCCACATGCATTGGTGCAGTCTTCCCCAACTAGCCTGGCCGCTCCTTCATGGTAAGGATGTCCTGTTCTTGGACCTGAGGGCCCTAGAGTTCAACACAGAGTAGTATGCAGGAGGTGGTAAGAGAGCTGCCTTCAGAAACAGACAAACTAGGGTTAATCCCAGCCCTACCAATTCTAATTGTGTGTATTTGGACTCTCTGAGCTTCAGTATTCTCATCTGTAAAACTGGGATAATAATAGTGCTATCTCATAGGTTTGATGTGAAAATTTAAATGAGATAATGCTAAGTAAAGCAATTTGCGCATTGTTTTGATACAGGATAAGTACTCAGTACGTGTTAACTATTGTTATTAGAGACTCCAATCCCTGTTCTTGGAGTTGAACTTTGGCCTTGATTTTGCTTGAGACTTTCGGTCACTGAGCCAGCCTTGCAAATAGTGATTTCCTGCCAATCCCTGCCTCTGTGTCCACCCTTGGCTGGTCAAAGCATTCTCTGTAAGCAGTGGCTAAGAGAAAGTTCCATCATGCAAAGTCATCTCAGGCCCCACCTGTGGTTCCTCCTGCCCTCAGCACTACTGGATTCAGTGCTGAATTGCTTAGTACCTTTGGTTTGTGAACCTTAAGCTTTTCTTTTTTCCACTTCTTCTTTATCACGATCATTGTGTTATAAAAACAATATATGCTCATTATTTTTTTTTAAAGTACATAAAAATATAAAGAGCAAAAGTCTCACTCCTCACCCAAACCTCCATTCCTACTCTTTAGAAGAAACCAGTTAGCAGTTTCTCATGTGTATTTCCAGAAAACACAGCTATAGAAACATACACACACATACACTTTTCTGTGGCTTTATTCACTTAATAATCAGTCTTGAACATCTTTCTCTACCTATACCTGATAGGGTCACCACACACTGTTCAATGGCAACTTAGATTTTTTTTTTTTTAAGATTGTATGTATTTATTTGAGAGAGAGAGAGTGTGAGTGGGGAGGGGCAGAGGGGGAGGGAGAAAGAATCTGAAGCAGACTTGGCATTAGTGCAGAGCCCAACATGGAGCTCAATCCCACAACTACCAGATTACAAACAGCTGAAACCACAAATCGGATGCCCAACCAACTGCACCACCCAAGTGCCCCTTAGATTTCTTTTGTAAAAAGCAACCAAAGTTGATTTCATCAATCCCCTACAGATGGGCATGTAGGTTGCTACTGCTAAAACAATGTGATGAACATCCTTGTATATATATTTCTGTGTACTCCTTAAGTCTTCAGGGTTCTGATTGCCAAATTAGACTAGATTGGGGGTGATTCATCAAATTTGGTTCTACCTCCCAAGTCTCCACCCAAATATAGCATTCAGTTCTTATACCCACTGACTCACTGCTCAGTGGTGTGACTACCTTCCTCTTCACTTTAAAATAGAAGAAAGAGGTCACTGGACTGTTTCCTCATGATCCCACTCAAAAAGAGTTCACAGAAGCCATGTTTCTCCCTTTATCTGGAACCAGAGGGGAAATCCCAGGCATTGGGGAATACGATTTCAGAATCAGGCTGTGTTCTCAGGTAGCCCTGAGGTAGCCCCAGAGAAGGAAGGAAACACGTTTTTGGTTCATGAGACACAATCCCAGCTGTTTTCAGTGGGGCTGAGAGGGATGTGAGTGTGACAATAAGGACAGTAGCTGAGACAGGCTTCAGGTAGTAGCTGGGGGATGGTGAACACATAGGGCTTTCATCAGCAGTGACTCGGCATTATTATCCTAGCCCACATCCGTCCCTTTACACCATGTCCTTGCTCAGGCCAAGGACAGGATGGAACAGCAGGAACTTTGCTTATCCCCAGCTCAGCCTGACTCATGCAGGACCCCAAGCCAGCCCCTTACTATACCCTGGGGGAAGCTCCAGGGGCCTGGGTGAAACTAGGGCTGGAAAAAGTTGTCCCTGGGATGTATCTAAGTTGTTTACATATAACTCTATGACCCACAGCGAGCTACCAAACCATTTTAAGCTTCAGTTAGCCCATTCCCCTATCTATAAAAAAAAGTAAATGCAACACCAATAGTCCGTGTGTTACACTGTCCTTGAAGGCAGGAGGTATACCAAGTACTTAACAAGAACATGGCATTGCATAAGCAGTCAATAAATCTCTGATACTTGCTTCACTGATATCTCCTTCTTACCTAGCACAGTGCCCGATTCAGAGTAGGTGCTTAATTAAAAATTTTTTCAGTGAATGAATGAACAACCTCTTCATTTCTGAAGGGCAGACAGGAAAATTGCAAAATAACCCCCAAGGCCTTTCCAACCTCATGTCACCCTATTCTCTTCCTTACAGTATGGAAGTTTACTGATAATGGAGTTTGGTTGGGTTCATTCAATTCATTTTCTCTCTCTCCCTCTCTCTCTCTCCTTTTCTTCCTCCCTCTCTTCCTCCCTCCCTCCGAGAAAAGATGTTCTATTCCCCCTGGTTTGTCCTCAAGACCGAGCCACATCAAAGAATAAGCTCAAGGCCAAGGTCCTGGAATGCAGCCTCACCTTAGAGTTTCTAAAGAGAAACCAAGTCCTAGGACCATGGAAAATCAGAGGAGGGAGGAAAGAAAATTCATTTATTCATTTAATAAATATATATGTGGAATATCTATTGTGTCTAGAAGTGAAACCAAAAGCTTGCTGCTTGGCCTTCATCTACTCTCTTGCCATGCTGTCATCTTCCTCAAACCCTCAAAGCCTGATCTCCAAATGCCTACTGAAAAGGTTTCCTTGTAGGTAGTCCTCAAGTACTCCCACTGTTAATGCAGATGCCCTTGCCCTTTCTTGTTCCTCACTACCTCTCTCCCAGCACCTTTCTCATCCTTTGGTTTCCCTCCTCTGCCCCTGATTCTTGCCTTCTGTTGTGAGCCTAACTGCATCCCTCCAAAATCCATGTTATAGTCCTAACCCCCTGCACCTCAGAATGTGATTGCATTTGGAGATAGGGTCTTATAAACATTTTATTTATTTGTTTATTTGAGGGGGAGAGAGAGAAAGTGAGTGAGCATGAGCGAGGGAAGGGGCAGAGGGGGAGGCAGAGGATCTCAAGCAGACTCTGCACTGAATGCAGAGCCTTATGGAGAGCTCGATCTCATGACCCTGAGATCGTGACCTGAGCTGAAATCAAGAGTCAGATGCTGGGGCGCCTGGGTGGCTCAGTCATTGGGCGTCTGCCTTCGGTCCAGGTCATGATCCCAGGGTCCTGGAATCAAGCACTGCATCAGGCTCCCTTCTTCTCCCTCTCCCTCTCCCACTCCCCCTGCTTGTGTTCCCTCTCTCAGTCTCTCTCTCTCTGTCAAATAGATGGATGAAATCTTTAAAAAAAAAAAGAGTCAGATGCTGAACCAACTGAGTCACCCAGGCGCCCCTGGAGATAGGGTATTTATTTATTTATTTATTTATTTATTTTTAAAGATTTCATTTATTTATTTGAGAGAGAGACAGACAAGAGAGAGAGTGAGAGAGAGCATGAGAGCGGGGTGAGGGTCAAAGGGAGAAGAAGACTCCCTGCTGAGCATGGAGCCTGATGCAGGGCTCGATCCCAGGACTCCAGGATCATGACCTGAGAGGAAAGCAGACACTTAACCAACTGAGCCACCCAGGCGCCCCTGAGAGAGGGTCTTTAAAAAGTAATTAATAAAGTCATTAGGATGGGCCCTAATTCAATATGACTGGTGGATTTATCAGGACACAGGCAGAGGGCAGACCATGTGAAGACAAGGAGAAGATGGACATCTACAAGTGAAGGAGGGAGGCCTAAGAAGAAACCAACCCTGTTGGTATTTTGATCTCAGACGTCTAGCCTACAGAATTGTGGGAAAATAACTTTCTATTGTTTAAGGCACCCAGTCTGTGGTACTTTGTTACAGCAGCCCTAGCAAACTATTACAACTCTGTATTGTAAGTCACAGTCATCACCCCCAAAGATCCCATCCTCTTCTATTAACCCACCTCCATGGCCTAAACTATCATCCCTCCCCTTCCCAGTGGCCTACTCAGGTTAACACATCCATACACTGAAACCTGAACTCTCATTCAGATCCCAGTTCCAAATTCCAGCTGCCTACCAGACTCTTATGCCTGAATTGTTTTGCCAATCCTGAAACCTCAAGAGGTCTAAAACCACAAAATCCCTGTAGGTCAGCCCAACCACCTTGCTTTACCCATAAGGAAACTGAGGCACAAAACAAAAACAAACTTGGCTCTCTTCCCAACTTCCCTATTCCTAAAAGCACCATCTATCTGGTCACTCAAAAATGTGGAATCATCTTTTACTCTGCCCTTTTTCATCCCTCAGAGCCAATCAAGGAACTTCCAATGGATTCCAAAACAAGATAGAGCTAGGGACACCTCAGGAATGGTCCAAGCAAATACAAATTCTCTCTAAAGGACTACAGTTTTAACCAATGCATTCAGGAATGCCCACAAAGTCCTAAGAAACTGGGCCTAAGCTAAAAACCACAAAACACACAAGGAAACAAGGCACCATAAGTGAGAATCAGCAGGAACAACAGACCTACATAATCATATCCATAAAAGTATGACATAGAAATTATCAAGTACAGGGGCACCTGGGTGGCTCAGTCGTTAAGCGTCTGCCTTGTGTTCCCTCTCTCGCTGTCAAAAAAAAAGAAAGAAAGAAATTATCAAGTACAGAAAGTGAATATATCTTTCCTTCCTTCTTTCTTTCTTTTCTTCTTCTTTTTTTTTTTGAGAGAAGGGGGGGGCGCAAGAGGGGGGAGGAGCAGAGGGAGAGGGAGAGAGAGAATTTTTTTTTTTTTAGTAAAGTGACATAAATTTACTAAGTTAAGATACAGAAAAAGCTCTCAAGAATGAGAAGGGTCCTGACAGTGTTGCCCAGGAGAGAGAGAATCTTAAGCAGGCCCCATATTTCAGCGCAGCACCTGACTCTGGGCTCAATCTCATGACCCTGAGACCATGACCTGAGCCAAAATCAAGAGTTGGGTGCCTCACCGACTGAGCCACCCAGGCGCCCGTATTTCAAGAAATAAATGTGAGCCTTAAATATACGAGCCAGGGGTAAAAGACTAAAAAAGTAACCAAGCGGGCGCCTGGGTGGCTCAGTTGGTTAAGTGACTGCCTTCGGCTCAGGTCATGATCCTGGAGTCCCGGGATCGAGTCCCACATCGGGCTCCCTGCTCAGCAGGGGGTCTGCTTCTCCCTCTGCCCTCTTCCCTCTCGTGCTCTCTGTCTCTCATTCTCTCTCTCTCAAATAAATAAATAAAATCTTTAAAAAAAAAAAAAGTAACCAAGCCAATTTTGAAAAAAATTGAAACTAAGATGAATGCAGTAGCAGATTAGATACTGTTAAAGGCAGAATTAATTTACTAGAAAATGGATCTGAAGAAATCTAAAAAGTGACCCAAAAATATAGAGAGATGAAGAATACAAAGAACTATATATGTGACATTGGAGGATAGAATAAGATGGTCTAATATATATTTAATTGTATTTACCAAAGAAAATGAAGGAAAGAATAAGAAAGAGGAGTGTTTGTAGAGTTAGGACCAGGACTAGAGTGAAGTGAGTGAGGTGCCTGGGGCACCAAATTTTAGGAGACACTCATTCTTGAGCTTGTGTAAATGCAGAATTGGCCCTGAGAATGAGTGTCTAAAATAAATTTTATGCCCTAGGTACCTCACTGGCTTCACATTGGTGCTGGCCATGCTGAGAATTTTTCCAAATTGTTGTAAGACAGCAAACTCCGGATTCAGAAGTCCCAAGAAGGATGAAGAAAAATATATTCACAACTACTTATATCACAGTGAAACTGCAAGGGCCTGGGACAAATATAGATCAATAACAAAGAAACTGCAGTTAGACTGACAGTAGACTTCCCAGCAGCCACAATGGGAACCAGAAGGGTATCTTCAATGTGCTGAGACAGAGTAACTGTTGTTCGAGAATTTTATTCAAGAATTTAAATATGAGGGTGAAAGAAAGTAAATTTCAAACCAATGAAAACTGAGAGAATTTACTACCAACAGACACTGAAGGAAATTCTAAAGGATGAATTTCAGGCAGAAGGAAAGCAATCTCAGACACTCTTATAAGAAGGAACAGGGAACAAAGAGATTAGTGGTTCTGTAAGCCACCAATGAACAATATTTGACCATAAAAGAAATGATAATGTCTCATCTCTCCTGAAAAAATGAAAAAAATTAAAAATTAAAAAAGAATGAAAACACTGAACTATAGCAGAATATAAAGGGGGGTAGGTAGAGACTTAAGGATTTAAGTTAATTTAAGGTCTTTGTATTAAATTGTTTAAGAGGGTAAAAATTGTGATTAATTTTTAAATATCTAGGGGATCCACTAAAAGAATAGAGAGACTGTAACTTCCATGGCAATCAATAGGAAAGAATGGGATAACTAAAAAACAAAACAAAACAACAAACAAACAAACAAACAAAGCAAAACAACTCAGTTCAAAGGACGAGAAAGTAGAAGGAAAAGCAGAAATAAAAACCAGCACTTAGGGGAGGCTATGCACGTATTGGGGTAGGGAGTATATGGGAAATCTCTGTACTTTCCTCTCATTTTTGTTATAAATCTTTTTTTCAAAAAGATTTTATTTATTTATTTGAGAGAAAGAGAGACAGAGAGAGTACCAGTAGGAAGGAGAGGGAGAAGCAGGCTCCATGCTGAGCAGGGAGCCCAACTCAGGGCTCGATTCCAGGACTCTGGGATCATGACCTGAGCGGAAGGCTGATGCTTAACCGACGGAGCCCCCCAGGCACCCCTCATTTTTGTTATAAATCTAAAACTGCTCGGGGTGCCTGGGTGGCTCCATCAATTAAACATCTGCCTTCAGCTCAGGTAATGATCCCAGGGTCTTGGTATCGAGTCTCACATCGGGCTGTCTGCTCAGCGGGGAGTCTGCTTCTCCCTTTCCCTCTGCCCCTCTCCCTGCTCATGCTCTCTTGCTCTCACACTCTTGCTCTCTCTCAAATAAATAAATAAAATCTTTTTAAAAAAAATCTAAAACTGCTCTAAAAAGTCATCTTAACACATACATACACATGACAAATAGCACAAAATAAGACAGAAAGAAATCTAACTAATTCAATCATTTTCAGTTCTCGTATAAATACATGCAAATTGAAATGTACTGCTCTGCATTGAAAAGACAAAGCTTGTCAGGGTGGCTAGAAACCAAAATCCAGTAATATGTGCTTGTTACAAGTAAAACAAAGGAGTTTAAGTAACTGCTAAAGTTTCCTCCCGCTTCATCCAGCCAATGTGATTGCCCCAGAAAGTCAAACAGAATAAATTTGGTCATCTGAGGAGAGTTTGATAAAGGAACTATTTGCAAACATTTGGCCGGACCATAAGGAAACCACACGAATAGTGCGACACCCTGGAACTGGGAAAAACTGGCCTCCAGTATCACCTCTAGGACAGAATGACATAGTCCCTAACACACACACTCACACACATACATCCCACAGCTTCAAGACTTTTAATAGTATCCCGTGGTCCTTAAGAAGGATCAAACTGCACATCCTTACAGAGCCTCCAAAGCCTTCTATGATCTGACCCCTCTCCCCTATCTCTAGCTGTTTCTGGGCCCAGAGTCCACTGGATTTTCAATCCTTTAGTCACAGTGGCTTTCTCTTACAACCTTGGGTTCACCATGCCTGCTCCCTCCCATCTGAGGACCTTTGCGTGTGCTGTTCTCGGCCTAGACTACTTCTCGCTCCACCCTCCAAACCCACTTACCACCAGCCATCCTTTGGGGCTGAGCTCAGGTATCACTAGATACTAGAGGAACTTTCCCAAAGCCCCAGCCTTCATTATATACCTTCAGGGCATTGTTACCTCTCCTGCAGAGCACTGATCACTGGTGTCACTTTGTATTTATACTTGTGCAATTGTTTGATAAATGTTTGTCTCACTAGACTGGAAGCTCCATAAGGGTAAGAATGGCACTCTTTATACTCACATCTGTGCAGTGCCTGGCACCTGGCGCCTAGCAGAAGCTCAATCAATACTGATGAATAAAGGAATGAAAACATCCTTACTAAGAGAAGGGCACTTTGCCCAGAAACAAGTGTTCCATACCCTAAGAAGCTTTCCCCAGCTTCATCACACAATTTGCATTCATTCATTCACAGATTACTTACTTGCTCTTTCTCTGTGTCAGAGAAAATTAAACACAGCCACCTTCAAAGGCCTTTCCTGAACGTAAAAACACTCCCTAGGTTGTTTATATGGCAAGAACATGGTAGGAAAGCCTCCAAGCCAAGGCAGTGGACGGCATCTCAGTAAACCTGGTGGACACTCAAGGTGGAGGACAGGGAACGCCTCCCTATTCTTGACGCATCAGACCCAGAGCAAAGGCAGATGGATTAACAATCAACCATGAGCCTTTCCAAGGGCCCTAAATGGCGGATGGGGCCACAGCCAATGGTACCCAAGTGACTGAACTCTGGGCATTTTGGCAAAATGGGGCTAAAGGAGTTGAGTTTGGTTGGCTTCAGACAACTGCTGACCACAGAGAAAATCTTCTGCATTAAAGTTCCCGTTTGGGAAAGGGACAACGGAAAGCAGTTCCTTTGATTAATAAAATTTACAATCCTGTTCCCTGATTTGGTTGACTTTATACATGAATGGTAATGGCTTCCTGATCCTCAATGAGGATGAAGATTTTTAGATTCTTTAAAAGTATCAATAATAGGGGCACCTGGGTGGCTCAGTCAGTTAAGCAGCTGCCTTCGGCTCAGGTCACGATCCCAGGGTCCTGGGATCGAGCCCCCCGTCGGGCTCCCTGTTCCACGGAGAGCCTGCTTCTCCCTCTCCCGCTGCCTGCCCCTCTGTCTATCTGTACTCTCTCTATGTCTCTGTCAAATAAATAAATAAAATCTTAAAAAAAAAGTATCAATAATAATAATAGCAGTAGCAGCTACTAATATTTACCAAATATCACTCTATGCCAGACTCTGTGCTAAGTTTATATATATATATATAAACTTGAGGATATACATATATGAGGATATACATATATATATAAAATCTCTTTTAATCTTCATGTAAATTAGCTCATGGTGGTCTCCTGCTTAAGACTCTTCAATGATTTCCACTGATATTAGAATAAAATGCGGAGTGCCTGTGACTCGGTCAGTGGAGTGTGCAACTCTTGATCTTGGGGTTGTGAGTTTGAGCCCCATGTTGGGTGTAGAGATTACTTAAAAATGAAAAAACTTAAAAAAAAAATAAGGGGCACCAGGGTGGCTCAGTCGATTAAGTGTCCAACTCTTGATTTCGGCTCGATCATGACCTTAGAATAGTGAGATTGGGCTCTGCACTCAGCAGAGACTCTGCTTGGGATCCTCCCTCCCTCTCTCTCTGTCCCTACCCCTCACTGACCGCTCTCTCTCTCTCTCAAATAAATCTTTAAAAAAATAATTTAAAAATTAAAAAATAAATAAATAAAACGCAAACTCCTTACCACAGCCTTCAAGTCCCTGCATGACCTGGCCCCTGCCTATTTCTGCTGCTGTATCCCAAACTGCCCACCCATTAGTCAGTTAGCTACAGCAGGATCAACCTTCTTTCTGCAACTCACATACACCAAACTTGTTCCTACCTCATGGCCTTGGCACCAGCTGGCCCTTCTGCACTGAGTGCTCTTCCCTCAGAGCCACCCACAGCTGCCTTCTTCTGATCATCTGGGTCCCAGCTCAATCACTACCATCCCGACTGCCCTACGACCCTCCCCCCATCGCTTGGTCAGAGCACCCTGTTTTACTGCCTCCAGAGCATGTATCACTATCTGAAATTATCTTAATTATTTGCTTCATTATTATCTGCCTCCTCTAACTAGAACATACATTCCAGGAGGGCAAAGCCTCATCTGTCTTGTTCACCCCTGAATTCTCAGTGTCCAGAACAAAGCGCACACAGGAGGCATTCCACAAATGTTTTTCGAGTAAAGGAATGGGTAAAAGACCCTGCGAGATAAGAACTACTGTGCTTAACCAATTTTACAGATGAAGAACTTAAGGCCTAGTGATGTTGGGTGACTTGCCCAAGGTCACAGAGATGGCAAGTAAATTGAGGCGCTGAGTAACAATTGAATCCACTTGTGCTCTTAATCACTACACAGATTGAGACTCATCCCATGAATCATGTCATGATTATCTCCCCTCTATTCATTCTTTTTTTTTTTTAAGATTTATTTATTTTAGGGAGAGAGAGAGCGTGCACGAGAGAGCATGAGTGGGAGGGGAAGGGGGAAAGAGAATCTCAAGCAGACTCCATGCTGAGCACAAAGCCCCATGTGAGGCTCAATCTCACAACCCTGAGATCACGACGACCTGAGCAGAAACCAAGAGTTGGACTCTAAAACAGCTGTGCCACCCAGGGGCCCCTCCCCTATATTCATTCTTTTTGTAGAACCTGGCCCAAGAGCTAGACAACAAGGAAACATATTAAAGCAGTACAGAGAGTGTGAATTACTATAACCACTTGGGATAACTGGAAGTACTCACTAAAGCTAAACCAGTCCTCAGTGTATATCCACAGATACATAAATATGTGTTCAATAAAAGTCATGTACAGAACTATTAACAGAAGCAACATTCTTTTTTTTTACGATTTTATTTTTAAGTAATCTCTACACACAACATGGGGCTTGAACTCACAACCCCAAGATCATGAGTCGCATGCTCCACAAACTGAACCAGCAGTATTCTTTTTTTTTTTAATTTTTATTTATTTATTCTGTTTGAGTAGACTTCATGCCCAACGTGGGCTTCGAACTCAGGACCGAGAGGTCAAGGGTCACATGCTCTACCCACTGAGCCAGCCAGGGGTCCCCAAGAAGCAGTACTCTTTTTTTTTTTTTTTTAAAGATTTTATTTATTTATTTGAGGCAGAGAGAATGAGAGAGAGAGAGCACATGAGAGGGGGGAGGGTCAGAGGCAGAAGCAGGCTCCCCGCTGAGCAAGGACCCCGATGCGGGACTCGATCCAGGGACTCCAGGATCATGACCTGAGCCGAAGGCAGTCGCTTAACCAACTGAGCCACCCAGGCGCCCAAGAAGCAGTACTCTTAAAAGTAAACACTGGAGGGGTGTCTGGGTGGTTCAGTCAGTTAAGCATCTGACTTCGGCTTAGGTCATGATCTCAGGGTCCTGGGATCTAGCCCCAGGATCAAGCCCCACATCATGCCTACGCTCAGTGGGGGGTCTGCTTGTCCCTCTCCCTCTGCCCCTCCCCCAGCTTGTGCTCTCTCTCTCAAAAAATAATATAAAATCTTAAAAAAAAGTAAACACTGGAAACAATATATATATATATATACATCAAAAATAGTATGAATAAATATACTGCAATACAATTATATAGCAGAATAGTATACAGCAATAAAAAAGAAACTACAACTACATGCAACCACATGGGAGAATCTCACACACAAAAAAGTATCTACTATATAATTCCATTTATAGAAAGATCAAAAAATAGACATTAATCTGTGGTGCTAAAAGTCAAGACAGTGATTACTGTTGTGGGTAGAGGTGGGGAATGGTGGTGGTTAGGGATGGGAAGAGCATGAATGTGGCTTCCATAACACTGGTAGTGTTTTCTTTCTTGACCTGTCCACTAATTCCACAGTTGTATTCATTTGGGGAAAATTCACTGAGTTGTACACTTGATTTATGCAGTTTTCTGAATGTTGAACCACATGAAATTGCCGATATTCAGCTTCTTTTCATGTACAATGATGGCAATTTTGTGCAATTCAACATAAATTTCATGTGATTCAACTAATATGTTATACTTTTTTTTTAAAGATTTTATTTGTGGGGCGCCTGGGTGGCTCAGTCATTAAGCGTCTGCCTTCGGCTCAGATCATGATCTCAGGGTCCTGGGATCAAGCCCCGCATCTTTATTTATTTTTTCTTTTTTTTAAAGATTTTTATTTATTTAACAGAGAGAGACACAGTGAGAGAGGGAATACCAGCAGGGGGAGTGGGAGAGGGAGAAGCAGGCCTGCTGAGCAGGGAGCTCCATGCGGGGCTCATTCCCAGGACCCTGGGATCATGCCTGAGCCCAAGGCAGATGCTTAACGACTGAGCCACCCAGGTGCCCCTAATATGTTATACTTTAAAAAAAATATTACTTAAGAAAAAAATATCCTATCCGGTTGAATTGGTTTGTAAACAGATCTGTAAAAACTGGTTTTGAGAAAGAGCCTGTGCCTTCTAAGGGTTCCTTGGCAGGTGGTAAACAGGCTCAGGATGGTTGTAAATTCTTCCCCAGGGCCTGAGGCTGGTGCACTTGGCTGTGTACTCCAGAGTCCAGAGCCTGGGCCAAGCCCCGGTGTGATGCAAGTCAGCTGGAGGAAGCCAGAATGTCCTAGAGCAGAGATGAGCAACTCCAGCCCCAGGCCCAAGGCGTCAGTATTCCTGAAACACACCAGTTCTTGCCTGCCCTACTCTCTGCACTCACAGTGCCCTCCTTCCTGAGCATTTCCATGGCTCTTGCTCTTCAGCCTTCAGACGGCCCAGAGACGCTTTCCCTGACCTCCCTAAAGGGGCCAGCTCCATCCCCCAGTCGCTGTCACATCTCTTTGTTATTTCCTTTGTAGATTTTACTTTATTTTATTTATTTTTTTTAAAAGATTTTATTTATTTGACAGAGAGAGATGCAGCGAGAGGGGAACACAAGCAGGGGGAGAGGGAGACGGAGAAGCAGGCTTCCTGCTGAGCAGGGAGCCCGATGCGATGCGGGGCTCGATCCCAGGACCCTGGGATCATGACCTGAGCCGAAGGCAGAAGCTTAAGGACTGAGCCACCCAGGCACCCCTCCCTTTGTAGATTTTACCAACATCTAAAATTGTTATTATTTGGGTGTTTACTTTTGATAATCTGCCACCACCATTAGACTAAGCTGTATTAGAACAGGGGATTCCTAGAACTTCTTTACTGTTGTATCCTCAGGGCCTGGCATGGCACCTGCGACCTAGAAAGTGTTGAATGAATGAGTGAGTGAACGAATAAATGACCAAAAGAAGTGGCATCAGTGGAAGTCAGGGGAGAAAAGGTGGCCCGAAGCACAACTGTCAAGTCAGAAAGAAGGACACAGCCCCCATCACCCTCATGATGAAAGATGGGCCTCCAGAAAGTTGCTGACCCCCCAAGTCTAGACATCCATTCTTTATCCTTGTGTTTTCCCAGGGTCCCCATTCTGTTGTATGAAGGACAGAGGCATTTATGAGGTATTTACTGGACCATTCTACAGAGTAGGAATGAATCATCATGCCCATTATATAGATATGATTGAGGGTGTAAAGGATCAGTAACTCACCTGAGATCCATCAACAGTTAAGTGTCCAATTACTTTGGATAAAGTCTAAGTCTGTTTATTCCTAAAGCCAGACCTTGCCAACCACTGTATCACCTGATTTTTCAATGTTACTAGGGAATTTCTGTGATTTGCAAGCAAGGACCAAGAGGGCTACTCTTGGCCATTTTTTTCCCCTTCTCTTTCTGTTCACTGCTCTCAATGGTTGCTTTCAATTTAGCTCCCACACCTGAAATGAACAGTGTGCTTGCATTTTATGTGAATTTGAACTAAGGCAAATCTGAACTGTGCCACAGAAATATATTCACAAAAATCTTGACTCGGTAGCCAAAACTGATAGCATGCAAATCTGACTTCACAGTCACACCCTATGAGGAAATTGTTCTTGAATTACGTGAGGTCTTCTGGAATGCTTCTTTTTCGTACCATTCTACTGCCCTGCTCAGCAAACAGTGAGGGTCTCGGAGGAAAAATAGGGCAAAGGAAGCTAGAGAGCTGTATTATCACAACCAAGTTAAAATCTTTAAAATATTCCTGTTACACAGATTAATTTGAGGACCACAAAAATGTGCACTTGGTTCTCAGCTAAGTTACTTGAAAAACATCATGTTTAGTGCTCACAACTCTCTGAAGCAGATACTATAACTATCATCCCCTTTTTTACAATAGAGGCTTGAAGAGATTAAGAAATGCAAAGTCACCAAGTGCTTGATACAACAGAATCATCATTTAGCACACATTCAGCATTATATCACACGTGCACTACTGCCGAAATTCAAGCATCTGTATTGGCCATGGTTAAAATCAACTCTTGGGTCAACTGTCTAAGATACCCAGCCACACAGCTGAAAATACCATAACTTTCGTCCTGCAAAATTATACTAGTTAAAGCAGTGATGACAGCCACAGTATTATTGTTTTAACTGTTTATTAACAATGAAAACCTTGTTTACAGTTTAGGTTATTTTTCTCTTTCTCAGGTTTTGATACACCCACATAAATGGACTCCTCTTAAAATTCTCATTCCTTGCATCAAAATGGCCGGGTATTTTGAATAATCACCTAAATGCATATTTGGCATTTACAATTTGCCAGATGCTGTTCTAAGTGCTTTATGTACATTTTTCCATTCAATTGCCACTCAACCCTCTGCGGTAAGTACTACTATTAGTTTTCACATTGCAGAGGAGGAAACTGAGGCACATAAAGTTTGGATCACTTGTCCAAGGCTATGGAGCTTGTAAGGGTAGGACTGAACTCAGCAGTCTGTGGTCAGTGTCTGCACATCTGTCTATCATGGTCTCCAGCCTTCAAAGCTGAAACAAATGAACACACTGAGCCAGAAAGCCCAGGAGCTAGGGCCAGAACAGAGCTTTAACTCAGGCCTGACATACCCTCCCTTCCTCAAAGGACTAGGGAAACTGTAGCTATCTTCAGTTGCTCTAATAGTCCTTGAGACTTCTTTCCACTTCTGAGCCTTTTGCCACTGAGCCCAGCTTGGCAGAGACTGCATTCTGCAGATCTGAGCTGCAGGGAAGCTTCTCCAGAGCCCCTAGGCTGTGTCCCCCTACTTTGCTCTCTGCACTCTCTATTGCATCACTGATGTTAACTATAATTAAATCAGTCTTCGATCAATGGTTTGTTTAATGTATTATGTTCCCTACTTGACTACGGGGGAGGCAGGTGATCTGTTTGGGTTGAAGGGCTTGGCTTCCAGTGCTTAGTATGTGCAATAAAGTTGAGAAATGTCAAGTGAACAAAGAAATGAATGAGGGCGCTAATGAAGATTATGGGGGAAAGCACACCCTGCCCCGGCCCTCTTACCACTGACTGAGAGCTCTAGAAAGGCAAAAATTGTGTCTATCTCTTTTATCACTATAACCCCAACACCTGGCACTGTGCCTGACTCACAGGAAGTGCATAATAATTTTTGGTGGAATTTAATAATTAAAACATAGCCTCTGACTTCTTATTTGACAAAGAGGGAGAGTAAGACCCAGAACACAGCTTTTTAAAGCAACAGTCCATATGAAAACATGCTGAGCACAGGCATGGCACACAGTAAGTGTTCCATGAATGTCTGTCATTCAGTTGGAATTCCTGCCTCTCCTAACACTCACTAACTCAGCTTCTAGGTCTTGGCAGGGCCAGGGGCTTAACAAGAGGGCCAAGCCCAGAAGTGAACCCCCTCGCCTCCCCTGGCCATGATCTGGTAGGGGTGAAGATGTTTACGTTGAAATTGGGGTGAGAGGACTGTAATTAGCACAAGCAGGAACACAGGGCCGTTAGCATCTGCCTCTAGCATAAAAGTATACCTGGGCAGGAGACAGCCCCTTAGGAGTAAACAAAGTCAGATGAAGTAGAAGAGAAAAAAAAGCACAGGCCTACAGGCCACCCAATCCGAAATAACAAATATGGCACCGTCAGCCTGTCAGGAGCAAACATCCTGCATTCCCCTGTCACTCTGTCCCCTCACCCCCAGCCACCAGCCTCTGGGCTGCTACAGAGGTTTAGAACACAAACCAGAATATGTCATGACGCTGCTTGAAACCCTTGAGGGGATAATATCTGAACTCCTCACCAGGCCAACTTCCACCTTGTTTGCCAAGCTGTGGCCGCAGAGGCCTACCATCAGCACGTCCACGTCAGGTTCCCACACAGGGCTTCCACCCAGGCTCCCTCAGCCCCACCTGTCTCCTCAACCTCCCTCAGGCTCATGGCTTCTCAGATTTCAGGTCTCGACTCAGACCTCCTCCCAGCACTTAGCACAGCCTCAAATTGTGAGGTCTGTCTGTCTCCTCAAAAGATAGTGAGTTTCACAAGGGCAGGGAACACGGTCTGTCTCTCACCACTGAGTCCCCAGAGTCAGGGCAGACTCCTAACAGAATAATATGTGAATGCATGCATGCATGAATGAACACATGCACACACTTCTCATAACACCTGCTCCAAACCTCTCTTTAGGTTCCAAGTAGAGGCAGAATATAATCCTCACTTACCTCCCAGACACTCTGAATCACACTCTGCTTACAAATCAGGGGCTCTGCCCAGCCCAGGCCTGGCCTGGGGGCTCCTCCATTCTCTCCACTATATCACCAGGGCTGTGGTGTCTTCATCTCATCCTTCAGTAAAGCTGAGAAAAGACCAGGAATGGAACCCCATCTATCTCTTGGCTAATTCCTCTAAATAAAGGAAACAGAACAGCAAACACACACTGCCACCACCATCTTGCTTTCCTTTGATAGTTTAGGAAGGATGTATTTACTGCCATCCTTTTAATTGTTCAAGCAAGTCCCAGAGTGAGCACTGGCTGCAAAATTACTACTCCAACTTCCCTTGTTTAATGTGCTTAAATGACTTAACAAAAGAACAGGTTTTGGGTTTGTGATGCCAAGAAGGGGTGGTAGCAAAGTAGAGAGAGTTAGGTTGCAAAGATCTGGAAAATCAGTTCTACATTTACTAGATCTTCCATTGAGCAGGTATAGGACTCTTGCCCTCAATTTCTTTCTACCTCTGACAAATGGGAATAATGATACTGAATTCAAGACCAGCAAAGGTCATCCTAAACAACTGTACTAGTAAAGAGTTTTTCTTTTGGCTTTAAGTAAGGTCTTAGCCTTGAAAGACTGTGGTCCTCTAGGGGAGGGGGGGTTCTGCCCCCAAGAGCTAAGTAAGTAAATCACATTGCAAAAGTACCTCTGAGTAGCAAGAAGACATTTTAGACTGAGACTCTGTTACCCCGAGTCCTGGTCTGGGTTTGCAAAATGTCCCTTCACGGCCCATCTTCAGAGCCCCAGACCCAGCTCCAGCCCAAGGCCAGACCTCTGACCTGGACTGGAAGCCTTTCATTGGCTCCTCCGCAGCCAAGCGCAGTCCTTCGGTGGTGTAGAAAGAAAAAGACAGCTCACAACCTCGCGGTCAAACCAGAACACCAGCAAGACAAACTTACGGGGGATTCAGGCCCTGGCCTAGCTCTTATTCAGGCATCAAAGCCATCCACATCCCCCCCGCCCCCCTCCGCCCCCCCACCCCAACTCTCCTCCCCTCCCAGGCTACAGTCTCCTCCGTTCCTGGGCGGAGCTGGGCCTGCTGCTGTTGTGAGGGCTCCCAGCCTTCCCGGAGTCAGGCCTAATGGCGGGGGCTTTTCTTTTCTACAGCTTGGGCTGATGCGATACCCCCCACCCCACACAGCATCATTAACTGCAAAGAAAGGATCCCTGGCCCTTTCCATTTCCTCTGCGGCTCCAGTACCCTGTTGTTATTTAATCCCAAGGCCACTCCCGCAGCATCCTCTGCTAGGCCGACTCCACCCATCCACCTGGCTAATTCTGGGCTGTTCCCGCTTCCCCGGAGGGTAGCTGATGGGGGTGAGTGGGGATAGGCTCCCACCGCAGCAAAGGGCAGTGGCCTTCGGTGGACAGAGGCTCCTCAGGCCCGCGTCCCGTGAGAGTTGGGAAACGCAAAGGGGTGCAGAGGGGAGCAGCTAGTCTGGGCAGCCTAGGGCGGGCAGGCGCCAAGGCACTGAGGACATTACACTGGGGTATGGCGGGGGGTAAGTGGCGCTGTGAGGCTAGAGCCCGGCCTCTAGCTGAGCTGCCAGCGTCGGACCGGGGACAGGGGGTACTGGAGATGGAAGAGGCCTAGGCCCTGTCGCTGTCCACACCCAAGAAATGGTGGAGTGGGGGTGGGGTGGTCTGTACTCACTCAAGGAAGAATCTGTCTTAGGAATGGAACCAGATTCATTCAAGCAACCCCCACAATGCCCTTCCTTGCTATGGACATTTGACATTTTCTTAATTTTTGGTAAGCGCAGCTTCAAGACCCCTCCCCCCGACGCCCCTAGGCTAGAGAAAGATAAGGACCCCCGTAGGGGTCTTCCCGTCTCCCGCCCCGCCCCCCACCCCTGCGGCGGGTCGAGATCCCTAGATCTAGCTGACTCCTCCCCACCCAGCACTCGACCCAGGATTCAGAGGCTGCAGTGCCCCCCGCCCCCCAACGACACTGACGGTTCCTGCCCAGGCCCGCAGTGGCGTGAAGGTGGCCTTTACCTCCTCTCGCAGGCTGGGAGGGGGTACAGCCCGCGCAGCTGAGCCAGCTGCAGCAGTCGCCGCCGCCCTCCATTCATTAAAAAAAAAAAAAAAAAAAAAAAGACAACAACAACCTCCACCCCTTTTTGTAAAAGAACGACGGCCTCTGGAGGAGCTAGAGTCAGCCCCAGCAATCAGGGGTTAAGTTCTTTTCCGGCCCCCCATTCATAAAAAAAAGGAGCGCGGCGCATGCGCGCGCGGGGTCTCTTGTGCCCACCCATTCATAGAATCGTGAACGGAGCGCGTGCGCACTGGAGCTCCCTTCCCTCCCATTCATAAAAAAGCCATTTTCCCAGGCAGTGGTTGCAACACCGCCGCGGAGGCAGCGAGAGGAGCTGACAGCGCGGAGCTGGCCCTGCGGTGCGCAAGGAGTCCTATCGGTTTCTCCCGCCGACGTCTGCGTGAACAGCGGCGTCTGACCCGCCCGGGTTCGGGGATTTACACAGGCGTGGAGCAATGCTTGTGGTTCTGCGGCTCCTCAAAGTAAGTCCCTGGCCGGTTTCGGGATCCGAAAGTACCCCCTCTGAGTCGCGACACGACTCCCCCTCCGGCTGGGGCAAATGGTGCGCTATTTCTAAGCGCGCCTCAGTGTTCCTTCCCTCTCCCTGCGCCTCCTCGAGCCGCTGCGGTGTGCCGCAGCTCCCTGACGCCCTCGGCTGGGCCGGCACGGCGCCGGGGGTGTTCACAGCCTGGCACCGGAGTTTCCGACCCCGGGGCACTGCCAAGCCCGACTTCCCCACTCTGCGACTCAGAAAGCCCCGTGCGTGTCCCGGGAGTTTGCTTCTGGCCTGGTTTCTTTTCTCCTGCCACCACCCGCCTCGAGCGTTGGAATGGGAGGCTCTGGGCTCGGTCAGGAGCCACCTCTTGGGTCCGGCGGGCGCTCTTGCCCTGGGCGGCTTGCCCACCCCGGGCTCCGTGCCCACGGTGCCAGCTCTGCCCAGATCTCCCCAGCCCACTGCAGCGGCCTATGCTCGACGTAGGTTTTTCTTTTCCCTTCGGAGCCGTGACGGACTGGGTTTTCTACCCTTCTGCCTCCTCCTCGATGGTCAGCACCGAGATGGCTCGGGACTGGGCATTTCTGCTCCCTCTTTTTGGCGAGGCGGTTCCTCGCCGTCTGACCTTTGATCTGCTGCTGCATTTTATGCTGTGCATGCCTTGCAGTTGTCTTTCCCTTCCCCGGCCTCTGCAGGGCCAGAGGCCCCTCGGCCTCCTCGTGCCTCCCTTCTCCGGGCACCGAGCCGTGCCGGGCCCCGGGGCCGGGCGGCGCTGGGGCTGTGGTGGGGGCTGAAGGTGCGTTTACATAACGCCGGGCGTGTGGGAGCTGGAGAAAGAGGTTGCATGCGTAGGAGAGATAAGGTTCCCGCTTTCCCTCCTTCTTGGTGGTACCAGGTTGACATCACCGAGAAGAGAGAAATAGAGAGACGGTACGTTCTGAAAATTCTGACTCTCCAAGGCCAAAGGGGCAAAGAAGGGGGGCAAAGGTGGGTTTGGGCATCCAGGGCAGCTGGAGGTTGGCTTCATCACTGGGGCCAGGGCTGTGCCTAGTTCCCCCTCTATGCAGACGATCAAAAAGCATTTAGACAGTAGCTGCTCTTGTGCAAGAAGACGATTTCTCAATTCTCTGATTGGGGCTGGGGGTTGTGGGCAGAGAAGGCAAAAGAGACGAAAATGGTTGCATGACTTGACGGCTGAGTGACGGCCAGAGAATCAAACTGGACCGGTGGGGCTGGATGGTGGTGATTAGAGGGGAGAGCTGCTGGCTGCCTCATTCACCAGCTGCTGGATGGGCGTCCATGTTGCCAAGGCTGGGTGAGGGCAGGAGGCTGCGTTCTGGCGCACTGAGTCTCCGGGAACCCCCAAGCATGGTTAGCGTTGAAAGGAAAGGTGTGGGTTCAGTGGGGTGCCCAGATCCAGTGGGAACCCCCACTTTCCTGCCTCCAAATCAGTGGTGTGATTCTCTCCCGTTTGGGGAGGGGCAGGAGCAAGTGCATGCCTGTCTGGTTAGATGACCAAGGCTCTCCAATCTTTCTGACGAGCCTCTCGGGCACACAAAGCTGGAAGGTGAAGGCCTAGAGCATTTAGGAAATACGGCTTTATCAATCTCTTAATAAGCTCAGTCTGGCCTGCAGCCCTACCCAATATTGCACTGGTGATTTCACAATGTTTAGAGTTCTCTGGATCTTCACATGAATGGAGCATAAACATCTGAATTGTTCAGTTTTTTTTTTCCTTTAGTCTGTGGGTGTGGGGTGGACTAGGAAAGGGAAGGCTGCAGTAGACTCTTTTAGCTCTGTTTCAGCAGAAGGGTGGGAAAGATGTAGACTTGTCCAGTGTGAAATCTAGTTTCCTCTCTTTGCCAGACCTTGGGAGCAACCTCACTTGCCAGCAGGCTTCAGACAAATCCATTAATGTGAGCAGTGCACACAATGACCAACTGAGATGCTACGTTTGGCCAGTACCTGGTAGGAGGCATTTTGATGGCATATTTCTGAAATATCCATGATGGACAAATGTTGGTCAGTTAGGGTGAGGAAGACTTTCATAAGATATCTCTTACTTTCCTTTTTTAGATTCTGAACCCAGGAGTCATTCCTCTTTTTGTGGAGTGGAAATCCTCCTCATTCCCACGACATTTTCCAGATTACCATCATTTTGAAATGACAACATTTCCTTAAAGCTTTGGTTAGGCTTGGTGGGAGGAGACAGAACACATAGACTAGAATGATTCCTGGCTAAGCAGGACAGAAACTGGTGATCATTTGGAGCTTACAGATGCCATTTTTGTTTTAATCCTTCCAGAATAGGTATTCCACCCTCTGTCCAGCATATTTACTCACTCCTCCATCTCCATCCCCACCCCCCGACTCCCACTCTGGTAAACCTGACTGACTTAGTCTTTACCCAGAGGTGTGGCTGACTTGAATAACAAATGAAGGCAGCCTTTCAAAGCAAAATTCGAAAGTGAGTGAGTCAAAAATAAGGGGAGGAAAAAACACTCATTAACACCTTCAGAAGTGGCCCTTGAAGGGGTACTGCTCTGCGGTTTGATACTTTGGGATAACACATGGGGACTTCCACATCCAATTCCTGATGCTAGCCCCTTGGTGTGACATCTTCTAGCCCCAAGTGTGGGGCCCCCACAAGCATTTTTCTTTCCTCAGGCCATCCTCTTGGGTAGGACCTAGATGTTTTTACCAAGGAGGTTTGGAAAGGAGCCCCCTTTCTTTAGTCAGAGAAGTTCAGTGTTCTTAGAGCGTTAAGGCATTTAATCTGGTTCTGACTCCAGAGTGCCTGTCACGTTGTCGCTTCGGAGTTGGAAGTTCCCCTGTGAGGAAAACTTCAAGGAGTCTTGCACAAAGCTGGATTTAGGGACACGGTTGAAAAATTTGGATTTGGGATGTAGATATGAAAGTGTTCTTAAGGAAAGGGTGAATGGCAAGAGTGGAAAGGTCCCATCTCAGGGCAAAGCTGGATCTCTCTGATAGAAGGGAAAGCAGTGACCTGTTGGAATATATTTTTGGTCTTTCAAAAGAGCCAGAGGAAAAAGGTGATGAAGAGCAACATACAGAAAACTATTACTCCTTTCAGACCAAGCTAGGGGCCAGGTCAGAGCAGATGAGTAGCTAGGAAACCTCCTAAGTTTTGGCCTTAGTCTCTCCATCTGCAGAGTCCGGGAGGGGCGAAGGAAAGAAACTTCCCAAGGGGGCTGGGCTGGGCTGGGCACCTCAATGAGGACCTGGTTCTAAGGGAGCCACTTCCTACACAGGAGTTGCATGAGGTTAGAATATGGGGTATTCTTGGCTCTCAGGGGTCTGGGGCCACCCTGCGGATCGGACAGCTGACAAGGCTGGGAGTGTATCCGGGACATGTGGCTGGATTTAAGAGGCTCCACCATTCAGCTGTAATCGCGATTGTTCTTTCCAAGGACAGTCAGTGCAGGAAGCAAGGGCACTGGGGAGGGAGCACAGATGTGCTGGATCTAGTGGAGAAGGGAAGAGGCCCTTCTGGGGCAGGTGGCCATTTACAGAAGAGAGGCTTCCCTTGTCCGGTAGTCTTTCTTTTTCTGGTTGGGAGAAGGGGGCAGTCATCTCCTGCCCCATCCCAGGAGTAAACTAAAATCTATTATTAGAATCTCTTAAAAATCTCTGGTGGAGGGTGGTGAGACAAATTATCTTGGTGTCAGTGAGCGGGGCCCCTCCAAACTTTGATGTGGGCCAGGAGTTCCCAAACTGTGATTTCTAGTATCTCTTTAAGGGGATCTGAGCAGATAAACAATGAAACCAACATTTAAAGCCAGGTAGAACAGCCCAGAGCCAAGTACAGCAAGACCCTCCCCGCTAGTCCTTATGCTGGGGCTTTGGCGCTCAGCTGACTGGTTGTGGATGAGGAAGAGGAGAGGGTTGGGAACTGCTAGCTGGTAATGGCACAAAGGGATGAGAAGCAGCTGCTTTCTTTTGTGATCTCTAACGGATTATGGCCAGAGGTGAGCTCCTTAGTGCTGGTGCTGGAGAGGGGTGGGATTATCTGACAAATCCAGCTGCATCAATGCTTTGTTCTCTGCAGAGATGCAGAGATGGTCTTCCTCAGTGGGGTGTAGGGAAGGCAGGTCCCTGGCTTTCCTCACCACCACCACCACCACCACCCCACCCCCGCCAAAACACCTTTTAAAGTCTTTTTGAAGTAATAAGTCATTATTTGGTTGGAGTTTAATTAACTAAACTGGGCTGTTGTCACAAAGAACCAAGTGGCAGTGGGGGGCGGGATCCCTGGCAGCCTAGAGACCTTGTCTTCTGAACTGATAAAAGGGTTAAACAACCCTTTTCCTGGGAGGACCTGCCAAGACTGAATGGAGCAGTGCAGAAATGGCCCATTCATTCAGAGCCTCTTGCCAGTCTGTCATGTGCTGACCTCTAGGTTTGAAAGCACAGCTGTCAGGTTTTCCAAGTATTTCCCAACTCCTCTTCCCAGGGTAAGTCAAGGGGAAGAGGTGGGTGGGTGGCGTGGACCTTTAACACACCCCTTGATTCTTTTCAGCCTGCCCACCTTGTGAGGTCTGCATCCTGACGCTCAGCCCCTCCCACAGGTACACAAGCCACAGACCACAGACCGCCAAGTGGCAAAGACACGAGTGTATGTGCTCTGGGCTTTGCGATATCCTGCTGATTCAGTATTCGAGGACTGGCTTCTGGCTCCCTCTTACTCAAGCCCCTCCCTCCCTTCCCCACAGACCTGGAACAGAAAGCTCCATCTGAGAATGTGCCCTAGGGACCCTTAAGTTCAGCTTTGTAGGAGAGAGGAGAGGGAATTCCCTCCCATGTCAGGACTTCCTTTAAGAGACTGCTTTGTGGTGAGATCCTACAAGTGAGACTTTAAAAAAAAAAAAAAAAAAAACCTAAAAATGAACACACTTAGTAAAGCAGCGGTGTATGAGGTGACAGAAGGGATGGTAAAGAAAACTGAATTGGAAGCCAAGGTAACTTGAGCTCTGGGCCTTCCTGTAATGACAGATTTCAACACCCCCCTCCCCCCCCCCACCGCCAGCCTCCACTCTGCACGGTGAGAATTCCCTCAACGGGGGCGGTGGGGGGCGCAATCTGATGTAACCCCTGTCTGGCTTCATTTCCCTGCTGGTTTGGTTAAGAACCCCATGAATGGCCTGATGAGGCTCCCTGAGGGCTGGTGGCAGACTGGGGAGACTAGTAGAGTTCTTGGCGGTGAAAGTGATCGGGGCTTTCCTGCCTTCACGTGAATACCCAGACGTTACTGTAAGTCAGGACTGTGGGGTTGAGGTGGCAGGCTCTGGAGCCTTTGCTGTCTGGGTTCGAATCGTGACCTAATCACTTAGCCGCATTATGACCCTTTGTTCTTCATTTCTTCCTTGCAAAATGGGTGTTACTCTCCAAGGTGATGGTGTGAGGATTAAATGAGAAAATCGCTGAGGGCTTAGCACAGACAGCCTGACACGAAGATATGTTTCATAAATATTAGCTGCTTCCACAATTATTATTATTTATTATGAGAAGTTGGGAGTCGAGGTAAAAGTTTCCTTTCCTTATGCTAATCCATAATAATGCCACCTAAAACTCGATAGTGGTGCTCTCTGACTAAGTGGAGTGCTGGCTTTGTTTCTCTGTCCACAGTCTTCCAAATTGGCCATCAGTCTTCCAAAGAGCCTAAATGAGGCAAAGCCTCCTCTCCCCTATTTATATTATAAATCTCTTCCTTCCTTGCAGGGGAAGCAGAGTACATATTAAACTGCACTTAAGTTCCTCAGTATTGCTTAGGCTGGAGGCAGGGTGTGTCCCAGTGAGTAGAGATTGATCTTCTAAACCAACTGAGGGTTGGGGTTTTTTTTGAGACCTCATTTAGCTATGCTGAGGGGTTATCAAACAGGCTGCTCAGGAAGTAGTTTTTCTCGGTCAGCCAAATGAATTCTACCCTCCTGTGGAAGTCCCCGCTAATGGGGCGGTAAGGCAATGAGGCTGGAGGAGGGTTTTGAGCACAGCAGCTCTGAGCCAGCCACTGGTTTTTGCTGAGCTGGTGGCCGGAAGGAATCCGACATCAGGGTTATGATAGGGAAGATGCATTTTGGAATATGCCTGCTGGAGCCCTCTTGGATGGAGCATGTCCCAGGAGAGCTGAGTCATCATGGACCAAGCTCCCACCCCCATGTCTGGCCCCAGCTCTAAGTCCAGATGTTGACAGCTACCTCTGGAGGGTGATGGGAGCCTGCTAAGGCCAACATCCCATTGCCTGCAGGCTCTGCGCCCACCCTGGCATCCTGGTGGGAATTTTCCATGAATGTGCCTTCTGATTCCAGGGCCTGTTAAAGTCCTTGAGCATTGCCCATGCCTTTTGTTTTACCCACAAAAAAATGTAGCTGTTTTGAAGAATCCCAGGAATAGAACTGGAGGAAGAAGAGTGGATAATTTTCTTCTTTCCCCTTACTTTTTCCAACAGCATGGCAAGTCGCCATCCTAGTCCTAAGAGACAAAAGCCCAACTACATGGGATAAGACCCTGAGCAGTCATGACCCAGGCTTCTGGAATAAGGGAATCACGTTGCCTTTGTCTGGGGTAGGGGTTCAGGCTGAGAAACCTCTTGGCTGGTGCCAGAGAGTCTCATCCTACGCCTCCGTCAGCATTTTCCCTTCTTGTGCCCAGTCACACCTTTTCATCCAGGCAAAGTTCCTAATCCTCGTCTGTTGACCCTAAACCCATTTCTTTTGGAGCTTTGGAGCCCCTGCAAAGAATAAGTGGGCTAAGATAGCATTCCCTAAAGTTCTGCCCCACGGTTGGCTGGATCCTTGGAAAAACTCCTCTCCGTAGATGCATATTTGACATCACCCCCATCCAGCCCTGACCACAGGGTCCCTATAAGAGGCTGCCTTGGTAAATGACCATTCTTGGTGGCAGAAGTGCCAGACACTTAAGGCTAATTCTGCTACAGGGAAGTCTGCCATTTGAAGAAGATGCTCTCCTTTCCTCCGGAGGGAGCGTGGAGACGGGAGGCAGGTGTTGCCATTAGGCAGACTTTGTCCCACATGAGAAAAACCGCACAGAAGTCCCGGCATCTTTTAAGTAGGTAGAGCCATGGGAGCAAAGTCCCATGGGCATACATGCCCTGTGCAAATGGGAAATACCAGTTGACTGAGCACTGAGCCTTATGGAAAAGACTTGATGCTTTTTTTGCATTTGCAGTATAGATGAAATACAGATGAGAACCCTGTCGTAAAAGTGGGTAAAGTTCCCTTTTATCCCCTTCATGAACTCTGCATCTAGAGCTAGCTCTTTCTTTTAGACAGGTCAGAAAGCATCTATAGAAGCCCTTCCCCCAACAATTTCACCATTTCTGATCAAATATTGTTTCCAAGTAGGGGAGTATAAATGAGTTACCCTGAATGCCTGCCCCCCCCCCCCCTCCATTCCTCAGTGTAGACATTGATAAGTATGGATGAGTTACCTGAGGCAAGGTGTCATTCCCGTGATTGGAGTACTGGGATAGACCAACTGTGTACCCAGTCTGGAGGGGCAGGGGGTTAACTGGAAATGGAAACCTGTCAACCTCCGCCCTCTTCTTAGTATTACCTCTTAGGCCAGATGAACCTCACAGCAGAGGCACAGGGACCGCTCTCCTAATGAGAACCTCATTAGCATCGTGAAAAGGCATTTACCAAACTCTACCCCATAACACATTTATTCAGTGGTCTGTTCTTTTTTTTTTTAAGACCATTATCTTTCCCTTCTATCCGCACCTTGTTCTGTCTCACACCCCCACTCCCTAGTGGACTCTTCCCAGAGTCTAATCTTTCTCTTGGATTCCAAATTGTGTCCCCTTGGGCAGAGGTCTTGGCCTTCTGCTGCTATTTCTTTAAATTGATCTCCAGCTGAATTCCGAATGTAAAGGTCAGCAGGCGAGGAAATGGCACTTCTAATAGAAAACAATGTGCACTTTCTAAATTTGAACCAAGTCGTTTCCGCTCTTTGATTTAAGTGACTTCCTGGGGTTCCGTGTCAGGCACTGCAGTTGAATCTCTGGCGGGATTCCAACTTAAAATTGCACTCTCTTGGTGAAATTAGAAACTGATCCAGAGTTGGCTTAGCTATTCTAGTAAATAGCATTTAGGCTGAATGTTCAGCTCAGCATTTGGAAATGGGTGATGTGAGTGCCCCTCGAGAGGATTTCCCATCCAAGTTGTCAGAAGTGCTCCTAGCCAGGGGTTATTAGCCACTGGAGGTTGCTGCTCTTAGAAGTGGTGGTACTAAGTTAATATCCTGGATGTGCAGGCATCCCGTACAGCCCTTCCTTCTCTTGTGACTCTGTGAAATAAAGACTTGTTTATCCAGCTGATACACTCCATGGGAGCTTACCGGGGGTATCTGTCATGGTCACTACATCCTCAGCACAATGCCTGGCACACAGTCCTTTGGGTGTTCAGGAAATCTAAGCTGACGCTCTCTGGAATAGTGACAAGATTACTGGCAGGCAAGATGCTAGGTACTGGATAGCATTTTCTCATTTAATCCTCACAAGAACCCATTTTAGAGATGACAAAACTAAGGCATAAAGGTTACAGAACCTTACTTATGGCAACATTGCTAGGCAGGGGGTGAGAATTCAAACTTGGATCTGATTCCAGAGCCTGTTTATATCCACTGAGCTATCTATCTTAAAAATAGAGCATATTTCACAGCCGTTGCAAGAATGAGTTTGGTCGGGCTAGGTTTGAACTCCTGCTGAGTTCTGTTGATAGTTTTGTGTGCCTTTGGACAAGTTACTTTGAACCTTCGTTTTCTATAACTACAGAAGGGATAATCATAGTAGTTACGTTTTAGAGTGAAGCGTCAATGACGTAATATATATGGTGCTTAGCAGAGCGTGTCGCTCATCAAGTGCTGAATAAGTGTTGTTTCTGCCACTCATTATTAATTGTTATTATTAATCATCTAAGCCTCCATGCTGGAGAGTCCACTCAGAGAATCCAGTTTCCATTTCATTTGTACTCCCGACTACCTGTTGGGAGGGGTGGGGGTGTTAACAGGCCAAGTACTGATGCCTGGAATCCACTCTCTCTTCCTTTTCCCCACCTCCCCCCACCCAGGGCCCCTAGAAGCCTGTTCCTCTGCACAGTCCAGGACCTCCAGCCCCATGGAGCCCCCGATCCCACAGAGCGCCCCCTTGACTCCCAGCTCAGTCATGGTCCAGCCCCTACTTGACAGCCGAATGCCCCACAGCCGCCTCCAGCACCCACTCACCATCCTCCCCATTGACCAGATGAAGACCAGCCACGTGGAGAACGACTACATAGACAACCCTGGCCTGGTGCCCCCTGCTGGCCCCAAGCGGACCCGGGGCGGGGCCCCAGAGTTGGCCCCGCCACCTGCCCGCTGTGACCAGGACGTCACGCACCACTGGATCTCCTTCAGCGGGCGCCCCAGCTCCGTCAGCAGCAGCAGCAGCACGTCCTCTGACCAGCGGCTCTTAGACCACATGGCACCACCTCCCGTGGCTGATCAGGCCTCCCCGAGGGCTGTGCGCATCCAGCCCAAGGTGGTCCACTGCAAGCCCCTGGACCTCAAGGGCCCGGCGGTGCCCCCTGAGCTGGACAAGCACTTCTTGCTGTGCGAGGCCTGTGGCAAGTGTAAGTGCAAGGAGTGCGCATCCCCCCGGACACTGCCCTCCTGCTGGGTCTGCAACCAGGAATGCCTGTGCTCGGCCCAGACCCTGGTCAACTACGGCACCTGCATGTGCCTGGTGCAAGGCGTCTTCTACCACTGCACCAACGAGGACGACGAGGGCTCCTGCGCCGACCACCCGTGCTCCTGCTCGCGCTCAAACTGCTGCGCCCGCTGGTCCTTCATGGGCGCCCTGTCCCTGGTGCTGCCGTGCCTGCTCTGCTACCTGCCGGCCACCGGCTGCGTGAAGCTGGCCCAGCGCGCCTACGACCGCCTGCGCCGCCCTGGGTGCCGCTGCAAGCACACGAACAGCGTCATCTGCAAGGCGGCCGCCGGGGACGCCAAGGCAAACAGACCCGACAAGCCCTTCTGACACTTGGGGTCAAAGCCCCCGCGCTCCCCCTGAAAACCTGGTTCCCTTCTGACACCTGAGAAGACCACAGCGAGGCCGGAGGTTTTAGTGTCCCAAGGCTGACCTTGCCGGGCTGCCCACTCCCCACCCTCCGCTTCGGAAGCCGTGGGGACCACCGCTGCCCGCCCTCTCGCCCTCTCTTCCCCGAAGGGATGAAGAAGCACTTCGAGTTGTGTTTCGGTTTTCTTTTTCCGGGCCCTGGAACTCTGTGGCAGGGGCGTGGTGTGGCGGGGGGGATGGGGGGCGTTCTTTTTCAGAAGACCCAACACAGATGGGGGCACATATCCGGAAGTTGCAGCTGCTTGAACCGCCTTCCCGGTCCCTCCTCCCACCCCCCGCCCCTCCCCGCCCCTCCCCGCCCGCCCTTCCGTTCTCTTTGGCTGCCGGGGAGGAATCATTAACTGCGGGACCAGGGGACCTTTGAAGAAGACCCTTGGAACGCTGACGTTCGTACTGCTCCTCCCCCCCAGCCCAGGTTGCCCCAACACCCTGGGGAAGGCGAAGACCCTGGCAATCCCTGTTGTATATACTTGGGACCCCCCTCCGAGCAGGGGCTCATTCCCCACTCTGCCTCCCTGGAGCTGCAAATGGATTTAGGAGCCACTACACCGTGCAGTTCTCCCTTCCAGCTTCATCACTAACTCTCGGGGGTGTTGCGCCCATAACACCGTCCTTCGGTTCTTACCGAGTCACAGACTCACCTGCCACTACGTGCCCCGAGTTCTCTCTACCCAGATCCTTTCCAGAAATTTTATGGGTAGAGAAGGCCGGGGCGGCACACGCGAGACCAAATATCATTTTGCCAATGAGTCTGAGGCTGTGGTCTCTGGATCCAGTCATTATGTTTTTATAGAACAATTAAACTAGATGCTATAACGGTGTTTAAAAAAAAAAAAAATAATGAAACACTTGCTTCCTTTTGGGCCACCCCCCAGGAAGGGCTGATTTCAAAATCTGGGGGGCGAGCAACCTCAAGGAACACAATCCCCCTTCCCACCAAGAAGAGGATTTTAACAGCAAGGAAGAGAGGCAACACCTGTTGGCAGAGTGACAGAGCCAAGCTGGGTGTGGGTTCCTTCTCTTCTGAGTCTGCTGCTTGCTGTCATAGCCTTTTGTGTACAGTGATGTGTCTGTATCTTTAATGTAAATAGACAGATGATGAAAAAAGAGTCTATTTTAGTGTTAGGAAGCCCTGGCGGGGAGTAAGAGCAAGGGGGGTCGGAATTCTCCAGGGGCTTCTTGGGATTGAGCCCTGCTTCTGTGTGTGGCCACACCGCCTGCCCCCTCCCAGCAGCCCCCAAAGACGTAGCAACTCTTTCTCTCAAGGTGCTAAAGGACTCAAAGTGCAGCACGTCCAGTGGGTAGGTACTTGTTGCATGCAAAAGCTATATTGTGTCTGGTCCTTCCTCCCCAGGTGTTGTGCAGGGGTTTTTGCCTCGTGTGATATTCTGTGTGTCGTCCCACCCCCATGAGAGGAGGTGGCCTGGGTCAGAAAAGCTACCCCAGGTGAAACTGGAAGTGTATTAGGCAGACCTTGCGCAGCATTTCCAGTTTGTTCTGTAGGAACAGAACTGCCTCCAGGGCGGAGGCAAAGAGGCAGGTAGCTGTGATTGGCATGCACCCAATGCTCAAGGACTTTTTTTTTCCTTCTTGAAGACTAGTAACATCTTATGATTTAGAATAAGTTAATCGTAACCGTAGGTATTTATTGATTGGAGGAAAGGAGGGGAGGGTCTTCTTATTTTAGGCTTTATTTATATAACATTTGCTAGCTTGTAAAAAGTATGAAATACTGCATCTGCATTTTTCTAAGGCTGATTCATGTAGCTACCCTTGCCATAGTCGTGATGGATGTATGGATGTTCTTGCACAAATAGGAGGGAATGGTAGGAAAAACACATTCAGCCAACCACTTATTCTAATTGAATGTATCAGATGTGTACTGAAGGGGCTGGAGATGTTTTCCTCGGAATAGGCGTGCAGAGGTTACCCCCAAAATGAAGGGCACGCGTCCACTCTTGGCAAGGCTTCAGAACTCTTCCCAGGGCCCCTCTCAAATGTCTCCATGGGAAACTTGACCCAGAGGCAAGTTGCACTTTGGTGATCTTGGTGTTCTACACACCCGTTCTGTGGAGAATTGATTTACATAAGCTGTGTACACACACACACACACACACACTACACACCTACCCCACCGACCCTCTATCTACACAGACCCTGTTTCCTGACAAACAGCCTCCTGACCCCTGATGAACCCTGACTTTGTGTACATAGTTGTAAACACAGATTTTTCTGGTTTGGGTTTTCTTTTTTCTTTTTTTCTTCCCCCCGTTTTGCCTTGTTCTTTTTGGTTTGCATTTAACCTGCTAGATGGATGTGTGCCGAGCTCCCGGTGTCCCCTGTGCTCAGTGGTAAAGGGAAGCAGTGAAGCAGCTCTGGTTCTCCCAGCTCTGTTGCAGGGCAAGCCCTCAGCATGTTTTTCTCAGCTTCTTGGCAAAACAACAAAACTGGCTTGCCCATGGGTCCTGGGGGCCAGTCAAGGGCCACTGAGGGACTGAACTCTCAGAAACACGACACATTTCTCTGGGTGCTCTGGCTGATTGTGTTTCCATCGGCAATAGCTTGCTTGGCTGGATTATGCCGCATTTTAACCTTTTTTTTTTTTTTTTTAAAGAGCCAGCTGGCTCCCACTTCTGTTCAGCCTGGGGTGGGTGGTGGTTCTGCCTGGACCTGGGGTAGGGTCCACAAGCCTGGGTCCAGGACACATGTCCCAGTAGGCCACGGCTGCTCCCACCCTGAGGGTGGGTTTGTGAAGGCCCAACGCTCCAAGAAGCACCCTGAGAACTGGCTCTAGGGTAGCCCAAGATCTTCCGGATGGATGTCAGGGTGCAACCAAGGCTTCTCACAGTCCCTCGCTGGAAGGAGGTGAAGACCAATCCCGCTGCTGGTATGGGCCCCTTCACAGCCAACAGAAGTGAAAGACCTTCATGTGACACGTCTAGTTCTTCAGCGCTGTGGAGTCTGCGTGGGTCCCCAATGTACATTGAGTGGGGCCCAGTTAGATAATGACTGGCCCGAGTTTGCACAACATGGAAGGTATTGGTCGGGAGCAAACACCCCGTTTCCATCACCTCGAAGCTTCATAGTCTCCCCCGCTGCCCCAGGAAATGGCTGATGGGGTCGGGGCAGCATGACTTTGCACTGTACAGTTCACTAGGGCATCTCCCAAGCTTCACCGGCCTTCTGGTTCATGCCTTCGGTAAGCATTTCCGTGCCCTCTGCTTACTGTGACAGTTGATGACAAATCTTGCGCTGCCATGTTTGCTGTGGGTAACTCCATGTGGTGTCTGTCCTACCTTGCTTTCTCTTCTCACTGCCCCACAGTTTGGTTTTGTGTTACAAACAGAAAAAGCTGTTCCGAGGTTCCCACCCCACCACATTCCCCCTTCCTGTTCCCTCTTCACTGTAGCCCCTTCTCACCCCACATCAAAAGTTACCACAGAAGGTTTCCTTTGTATAGAATATTTATTTTGAAGCTCTATTTTAATAGTATTTATTTTAGAAAGTCTACTATTGTAAGAGTTCTTCTGTTTGTGAAGAAAAAAACAAGTTAAAAACTGAATGTACTGATCTAGAAAATATATATAAATATATATTGTTAAATATACACAGGACTGCCGTTTCCCGTGTGTTTGTGTTCACACCCCAGCACCCTCATCCAACAAGACTCTGAATTTGTCAGAGTTTGTCATCAAGTGGGAATGCGTACCCCAGCTCTGGCAGGACAAAGGGGCAGAGAGGGGACTCTTTGTGCCAGAACAGTCCCTCGTTCTGCCTCTAGGACACACTGATAACCACTGGAGGTGAGCTTCACTTTCTTATCTAGCTGAATTCTGCCAGGTGCTGCCACCTCTTCCCTACACAGGTGTGTATTTGTAACAGATGACAAACCTCAGGGAGGCAGAGGAAGTGGCAAAGGGTCATCTGACCTGTCCAGTTTAAAAAATTGTGCAATTCTCTCCTTTTGGTAAGCCCTGGTGCCCCCAAAGCAGATCTCAATGCACACAGACACATACAATGCTTTGAGAAGGCAAACAGAAAACCTCTGGTGGTTTCCTTATTTTCACCAGATTGGTGGATATTGTACAAAAGCAATTCCTTTGACTAAGAAGTCTCCCATTTAATGCCTTGCCTTTGCCCTTCTAATGTACCTTCTATGTGTTTCCTCTGTCCCCACCCCATCCCCTCAAAAAAAAAAAAACTGGTAGAGACCTGGCCACTTCTCACTTTATGTACCTGGGGGAACTTTTTTTATTTTGAACATGTGAACACCTGCCTCTTGTTTTCTGAAAGAAAAGGAGTTGAGTGATTTTTTTTTTTTTTTTCTGTTGCCATTAAGCACGGGCACACAGGCAACAATGATGGGCGAGGGGGCCTGGAGGGGAGGAAGAGAAGGAGCCCGGAGTCCAGTTCTGGTTTTCTCTGGAGTCATCAATTTCTGGCATCTTCCAATTCTTGGTTAAAGTCTCAGGTTCCTCTTGAGATAGCTAAACCCATTCCAAGGACCCTCTGGTCAATGCCAAAGAAGGCACAAAGGATGTTTGTCCTCAGCGTCGTCCTGTCTGCTCTAGAATTTTAAGAATAAAGATAGGCTCCCATTCCCAAATGGATGGATGAAGAGCAATTTGTACTCTGAAGTCTTCCTGTGCTGACAAGGTAAGTGTCACACTGCTGATGCTTTTCTTTCTAATCCCCTCAGTCCCAGTTGCTGTATATCAGGCTTTGATTCAGCCTTGGATTTCCTGATGCTTGGCCTGACCCTGGTTTTACTTGGTCTCTCCTATTCAGAGATGAAAAATAACAAAAGCCTATGCAGGGTGCTGGGTGCTTAGAATCTCACTAATCCAAGTGCTGTTTAAACAAACATGCACTGGGGGCGCCTGGGTGGCTCAGTCGTTAAGCGTCTGCCTTCGGCTTGGGTCATGATCCCAGGGTCCTGGGATCGAGCCCTGCATCGGGCTCCCTGCTCCGCGGGAAGCCTGTTTCTCCCTCTCCCCCTGCTTGTGATCCTGCTCTCACTGTGTCTCTCTCTGTCAAATAAATAAATAAAATCTTTAAAAAAAAAACAAAAACAAACATGCACTGGTTTTTTTTTTTTTTTTTTTTTGAGACAGAGAGAATGAGAGAGAGAGCACAGGAGAGGGGGGAGGGTCAGAGGGAGAAGCAGGCTCCTTGCTGAGCAGGGAGCCCGATGCGGGACTCGATCCCGGGACTCCAGGATCATGACCTGAGCCGAAGGCAGTCACTTAACCAACTGAGCCACCCAGGCACCCCATGCACTGGTTTTTTAAAAACTCGATGTCCAGAGAAAAAGTTCCACATCTGCCGCCCTTGTCTTTCCTTTCCTGACTGGCCCTTCCTCCCCTTGCTTCCCAGTTACAAAATGGCTTTGGGTAATAATAATGGTTAGCATTTGCTGAATAGGATGTTTTCTTTCTGCCCGGAATTGACTGATACACAGCAGATAGTACTTTTAGCTACCTCTTACAGGTGCAGACACAGGCTCATAGACCAGGGCGCATGCCCAAGACATGGTTGGGAGTGGATGGAGAAAACAGGGAGTTGAAGGCTTAGCAGCTCAATTTGTGTTAGAAGCAGAGAATAGAGTAAAAAGGCTCCCCAGTGATTGAATTTTAAAATAAGGGGGAAGAAGCAGAATTTCTACCCTCTCTATGCTGATAACCACATATTCCTAAGAGGTACTACAGGCCTGGTGCTCATTCCACAAAGAAAGGGGGGCCTTGGTTTGCCTGCTCTGGGGGCAAAAAACAAGATTACCCCCTGGACAACTCTGTTGTATGGCCAGGAAGCCCCAAGCCACGCCTGCAGCTCCCCAGCCGTCCCCTCCAGCCTGCTGAACCCACAACTTGAAATGAGCTCCACTTTCTGAAGTACGTTGGTGAGGTAATCAAATGAACCCAGGCAGACCGACAGCTCCATGCCGGAGGTGTGTGCCAGATGAAAGCCAAGAGGACATTTTTAAGAGTCTGAAGTTTATTCATCGGAACTTTAATAAAACAATATGTCCATGGCCTGGGGCAGGTATAATTTTCATAATTTATGGGTCTCTGAGACAGGAAGAGAGCTCAGGGTTTTATTGTGTTTTGCACGATAAATGGCATTCCAATTGTCTACATGATGTACCTTAAGGACTCTCATCTGGCAGGAACACGGGCCTTCTGGAGCCCACCTGGGCCTCAAGGCCCAAGGCGAAGGATAATTATGAATACATCTGTATCTGTTAAGCAGGAGATGATAAACTCCCTCATTTCCTTCTGTCCTTAGAAGACACTTCCTATGCCGACACCCACATTAACATTTAACTGTTGCAAGGTGTGGAACCCTCCCTGTTCTCTTCCTCTCCACCTTCTCCTCCCTTGGGTCTGGCCTCTCCTTCCTGCCTTCCTGTACGTGAAGAGACTCAGGTCAACTTATGACTGGCTCCCCTCCCAGGGAATGGTGAGGGAGGGAGCGGCCTCGGACTCTGAACAGAAAAATTTACCATCCACGGAGCAGGATAATGGAGCTCCAGATGACATGCTAATTGAGATCAGTAGTCAGAATACCTACTGTCTTCTGGCAAGCCTTCAACAGGGGAACAAGAATCAAGTGGCCAAAAAAGAAAAAAAAGAATTAAGTGGCCTTATGAAATCACTACAAAAGCTACTGCTTCTGAGCAAAGATGCTGTGTTATCATCTACAGTCTTGAAAACATTCAAGTTAGGGTGATATAATCAGTCTCATAGATGAGAAAACTGAGGCTAAGAGAGGTTAAGTCATTTGCCCAAGGCTACACAGCTGATAAGTGGTGGGCCTTTCCCCAGAGCCTGTGTCTTATTTTAATTTCCAAACCCAACCCAAGTAACACCTCCCCTTGGATACTTTCCTGTGTTCCCAGAAAGGTTTCCTTCCGCTTGTGCTTTTGTACAAGTTGGCAGAGTAGGTGATCTTTAACCAAGATTTCATAGACTAATTGACAAGAGATTTGAATTCTGGTCTAACCACCTCACCACAGCATGGCATTTGAATTTTGAGGCCACATCTCCAAACCGATCTCAAGAGGGATCCTCCATGACCACATGACATTACAAGAACCCTCCCAACATTGCCCCTGGCCAGGCTTCCTGATTTCTTGTGCCATCAAAAGAGGAACTGTTTCCCCAGATTATGGAATTAATTTGGGCTGTGGTGGCCAGGGACGAGAATCCTACAGGGAAGTGAGGGGGATGTAAGTTGCCCCTTATAATTCACACATGCATTCTGCTGGCCTCGTGGGTGAGTGGGGCAGCAGCTACGAGAGGAGAGATGCCTACCCAAGGTGAAGGGCATAGGCCACCCCTCTGCACGTCCAGGGGCCAAGTCACATTCTTTGCACCAGTCCTGGGGCAGGTGGATGCGGCACAGATCAGAGAGCCAGAGCAGTCAGGGTGGAGATGGAGGGTGGCAAGGGTAGGGGGCCCCTAGTTAGAAGCAGTGCTCCTCCCAACCCCCCAGGCTACGGCTTGATTGATTTCCAGGCAATGCTCCAGCCAGCCCTGGATTACTAAAGCTCTTGGAGATGCCAGGCCTAATCTGATTAGAGAACTAGTATCTATCCAGGCAGGGCTAGTCCCCAGGGTGGACACAAGCCTCCGGGCTCTCTGAGTAGTGACTGCCACTTCCACAGGCCACCCCTCGTAGGGCAATGTGGTGAGAAGAGCACTGAGCCTTAGGGTCCCTAGTGCTCAGGTCCCTGTTCTGTCATCTTCACTAGTGTGACCTTGGGAGAACGCTTGCCCTAATAACAGTTGGAGGATGAGATAGTGGCTGTGCACAACCCCGATAAATGCTGTTCCTACTATCAGAGATGAAAATGGAGCTCACGTAGGAGGGCAGGGAATAGAGGAATTTAGGTATCTATTCTTGAGCCTCAGTTTCTCCATCTTATGCTGGCATCCTGGACCATGGAGGCAGGAAACCACAGAATGCTGGTCCACAGTGTTTTCAAAAACTGATTTGAAAAATAGGTTTTCAAACCCCATATACAACTTCTCTTGGAAAATACAAACAGCTGGTGCCTCTGAGCCCCCATTCCCCATGGTAGGAATTGGCTGGAACGGAAAGGCAACTGCCCTTTCCAGACTGGGCAGGGTCCCCTTGCCTTCCCATAGCATCCCCTCTCCTTGCACTGCCCAGTTCCCCTGGGTTGAATGCCCACCAGCATTGATGACGTTTGTACCATGATGTCCCTTGGTCCAGCCTGCTTCTCTTTTTTTTATATTACCTGCCTGGCTCTCCACTCCTGATGCTGGCTGGTGTTAAGTCTGATTGGCCTCGCTGGGCACTTTAACCCAAATCATGATATCCCAAACCCCATCTGGAGGCTTCCTAAGGCTGTCCACCCTGCAGGCTTGTCACTCAGACACATGTACCAGAGTCGTGATTCCAGAAAGGACATCTAAGCTCATGGAGGCCAGTGGTTCTTAGCCCAGAATTTGGGGAGGTTTAAAGGGAGCCGTTTGACATTGTTAGACAAATTTCTGTATGTTTGTGCTTTTTGTCTGAGAGACACTTGTGACCCTCCCAAAATGTTAAGAATCCCTGGTGCAATCCACCCACCTCCAATAAATGGACGGAGATGTGAGACCAAGTGGCTTTTCCAAGGTCACGTAACAGGTTAGCTGTAAAGCGAAGAATAGGAGCCAGGTTTTCTCTCTAGGGAACAGTTCATGGTTTTCAAAAGTTTTTGAGACAATCTATAGTGTCTCCTCCAAAAAATTCCCCCAAAATGGCCTCAACCATAATGATACCATCAGTAATCACCCGACTGTCTTGCCCCGACTCTCTCTGATCTTTATTTGGCTCTTCCTGTCACTTCTGCAATATGCAGCGATTTGACGACCTGTCTACTTGTTCGCAACATGTCTTGTCCTCACTAGAGGATGCGTTCTGTGACGGTGGGAAATTTGGCTTCTTTTGCTCATGACTTCAGTGCTGCCTGGCCTTTGTCACAGCACACAGAGAAACTGCCCCCTCAGGTAAACTGGTAAGGTCTCCTGCCAGTGATGGGCAGCAACACCCCAGAGTCCAGGGGCTCCGTCCTCCCCAAGCTATACCCACTGCCCTGAACATCCAGGGGATCAGTGTTTCAATACACCCCACATCCACTGGGAAGCTTCCAGCACAGCATCTGGCACATGAGGGGCAGTCAATAAATATTTGTCAAATGTATTAATCAATTAATGATACACTGAGAGGAGAGTTAAGAAGGAAAGAACAAGGGGCGCCGGGGTGGGTCCGTCAGTTAAGCACCCAACTCTTAATCTCAGCTCAAGTCTTAATCTCAGGGGCATGAGTTCAAGCACCATGCTGGGCTCCACCTGCGTGGAGCCTACTTTAAGAAAAAAAAAAGGGGGGGGGGAATGAACAAGTGGTCTCAGGCTTTATTTCAGTCCTAAAGCTAGCCATGTGAGAGAATGTAGCATTTCATAATCATAATGATATGAATAAGACCAGCTTCCACCTTAATACGGTCGAGTATAAATACCTGAGTATTTACCACATGCCTAGCACCATACCAATCAACTGCTTTTTATCCATTTTTCCTTTAGTCCTCACTCTGTCTTAGTACTTTTATTTTGCCCATTTTACAGATGAAGAAACTGAAGGTCTAGAAGGTGAAGTCATGTGCTCAAGGTCACACAGGCCTGACTCCTGAACCCCTACTTTCCTACCTGAGTGCCCAGCCACGGACGCTGGGAAGAGGCATGAGCATGCTATCTGGGCAGCCAACTGGGGGTGGTTGAGGAGGAGGAGGGAGGAGGCCTGAGCCCTAGCGGCCAAGTAAGAAGGCCTAGCTGCATTGCTCTAGAATCACTCATGGACTGTGAAGGTATTGGGGCCAGGAGTTTGCAAAAATGAATCTGGCGAATTCCCAGCCCTGAGCTCCCTTCACCATTTGCCTGTGACAAAATATCCTCAAAGAGAAAATGAAGAGGCCAGTTTAGGAATCTATGCCATTTGGTTCTTCTGACCTTTCTAGAACATGTATGGTTACCAGAAGTGTTTGTTAATGGTCAATAGTGAACATGCACTACTTAGACCAGGCCAGCATAAGAAGAATGATTATTGATCAGCTTCAGGAAAAATAATCAAGGTGGCACTTAGTTTTTTTTATATATATTTTAAGGAATGAAATATATTTTTTAAAAAACAACACGACTTTTGCAAAAAGGAAAACAACAGAAAAAAATAAAATTCCCCACCAAATTCCCAGCTTCAATCTGACATTTTGGAGTATACCATTCATTCATTTAACAAACAGTGAGTGTGCAGAAACTGTCCTTCCATCTTTCAAACCATACAGGGGAACACACTGCAGAAAACTCTTCCACACAACACACATGGATGGACTTCCTTCCGTATCTCGACAGCTCCACTCTCGTTTTTAGTAAGTGGTGTTGCATGGCATTTCATTTTACAGCCTTCCCACTCCTGTTTCCACCTCCGCTTGTGATATCTCAGCTCTCCATACCCAGCCACAAACCTCACGTGGACCACAGGACACACACCCTCTGCTTGCCCTGCACAAGGAGGCCAGTGATCAAAACTAGGAGCCCTGTTGGCCCATGTGAGCGTGGGTGGGCACGAGGGGTGGGGCTTCACACAGGGCAGCGTGTTGGAGCCATTACTGGGGGGTACCGGAAATTCCTCTCCTTCCAGAAGACCTGCCACATGGCCTATCTCTGAGTTAGGACAAAATTTAGATGGTATGACAGTCTCCTTAAAAGATGACCACAAAAATCAACAGGAGAGAACATGAAAGACTGTGGTCTTTAAGATACACAGCTTTCACCGGGCCATCATTTCCAGGTCTGTACTATAGAGAAGTGTATTCCAAAGTAACCATCATTTATTTATCCAATCCCTTCTTGTCACTGCCCTTCTTAAAACCTTCCAGTTTCTCTCTCCCCTTGAGTGTGGGCTGGACCGGGTGACTTGCCTCTAAAGAACAGAGCATGGAACGGGGACAACAGTAACTTCACGGTAGAGAAATCTGGCAGATGTCACCTTGACCAAGTGATCAAAGTTAAACATCACCAGTAATAAGTCACACTGACGTCATATACTCCCTGAAATCATGTGACAGGAAGGGCACATCACCTCTCTTATTCTTCCCCCGAATTCATAGCCTTAGTGGAATCATGAGATAACAGCAGACATACCCACATTGAGAGATACTCTTCAAAATACCTGATTAGTGCTCTTTAAAAGTGTCAAGGCAATGAAAAGCAAGACTGAAAAAATGTCACATACTAGGGAGGACTGAGGAGACATTAGCACTAAATACAACATGGTGGGAAAAAATGACAAAATCTAAATAGAATTCGTATAGTATTGTACCTGGGTTAATTTCCTGGTTTTGAGCAATACACTATGGTCATGAAAGATGTTAACATTAGGGGAAGCTGGGTGAAGAATATAGGGAATTTCCTGTACTATCTTTGCAACTCTTCTGTAGATCTAAAATTATTTCAAGATGAAAAGTTTTTTAATAAGTAATTTTTTAAAAAAAATCTTCAGTTTCGGGTGCCTTGGTGCCTCAGTTGTTAAGCATCTGCCTTCGGCTCATGTCATGATCCCAGGGTCCTGGGATCCAGTCCCGTGTCGGGCTCCCTGCTCAGCGGGAAGCCTGCTTCTCCCTCTCCCACTCCCCCTGCTTGTGTTCCCTCTCTCGCTGTGTCTCTCTCTGCCAAATAAATAAATAAAATCTTAAAAAAAAAAATCTTCAGTTTCTTCCCATTGAACTTAGAATGAAAGTCCAACTCCTCACCAAAGACTACAAGACCTTGCCTAATCTACCCCAAGTTTCTTCCAGAGTTCATCCCTTCACTGTGTGATTAAGGGAAATGTAATTCTAGTCACAGATAAACTCTAAGGAGTGTATCAAAGCATGTTGGCCCCAGTCCCCTTGCCAGTGACTGGTTCTGCACAGACATGTGGTACAGTGACAACTAATTGGATGCAGGGGGAAAATCTGCTGAGGGTTTCTGGGAAGTTTCTTCATAAAATGAGACACAAGGAAGAAAGGAACACACTGTAGTGTCTTTGTGACATGGGAACTGCAATCTTCTTAATACCATGAAGGGAGCTGATCTGAGGATAAGGGCCAGAAGCTGGATGGCAGAGAGAAGACAGGGAGAGACCCTGGCACCTTTGTGATATCACTGGGCTGCCTAATTAGCCAATCCTGAAGTCACTATATCTGGAGACTTCTTTTATAGAAGTGTACACATCTTTCTTATAATTAAAGCCAGTTTGAGCTGGGTAATTTTCATGACTTGTAATAGAAGGCATCCTAGCTGATGGAGTTGGTACATTCTCTGCTTCTTGAGAAGGTTGGCATTTAGAAAGATCCTAGGTTTGGGAGGGGCCTTAAGTCATCTTAACTATAAATGCGCTGAACAACTGTGTAAGTACAAGAAGTCATTGTTGTCAACCCTGTCTGAGATTTTCCTTGGAACTAATGTTACCATGTTATGTCTCTCTCTCTTTTTTTTTAACATTATATATATATATATACTTAAAGATTTTATTTATTTATTGAGAGAGAGCATGCACGCATACACAGAGGGAGGGGCAGAGGAAGAGGGAGAGAGAATCTCAAGTGGACTCCGCGGTGAGTGTAGAGCCTGATGCGGGGCTCGATTTCATGACCCTGAGACCATGACCCAAGCCAAAATCAAGAGTAGGATGTTTAACTGACTGAGGCATCCAGGTGCCCCTAGATTTTTTTTATTTTTAAATAATCTCTACACCCAACGTGGGGCTTGAACCCACAGCCCTGAGATCAAGGGTCACACACTCCACCAACTGAGCCAGCCAGGTGGCCCTACCACGTTATGTCTTAAATGGGCGAGTAACTTTTGTAGAGGGCTATGTCCAGTTCTAGAGAGTCATCTGCAGCATCAGAGTCTGGCTACCAGACTACCCAGTAGTAGCTATTTCCACCCCCAAGTAAACAAATTAATGTAGAAGGAGTGCTACAGTGTTTCAAAGTGTATCCTATTAGTTAATTTAACATTCCCTCTTTTCAAAGTGGGCTACCCCCAGAGCTACAACTCCTAAAACCTTCCAAAGTAGATTACATAGAATGTTGTCTCTGAAATCAAAATAATGTTTTCCTTGTAATTCCAGGAAGGAAAGGGGAAGTCAGATCTTAAATAAATCCCAAATTAGAAACAGTCTTTTCTTCCCCCCCCTCTGCTGAAGCTACACGGCCCCACAAGTCTTTCTTGTGGACTTTCAGACTGGATCACTGCCAAAAATGTGAGCAAGAATTTGGCCCATTGTTACTTTAAATATCCTGTGTCGCAGGCCATCTAGGAATGTCTAAGTATGGGAATTTTCCTTCTGAGGTCTGGGATGGAGCTATAAATAACTCGTTTGTTAGAAGCTGTCTCCATCCTGCCTCTCCTGGCTTCGGTGGTGTGAATAAGCCAGCCTTGTAAATAATGATTACCAGTCCACTCAGGGTGAGGCCAGCAGCGCAAAGCATCAGGTGAATGTTTCTCACCTGCTCTCCAACAGTAACTTCTCCCTGCGAGGTCAGGCCAGCAGGTGCACAACTACGTCCAAGTCTGCCCCAAATTTGTCTTGAGAACGTTGCCTGGAAGACTGCAGTGTAGGTTGACCCATCATCATCTTTCTAGCCCCTTGTTGAAGTGTGAAGAGTTTGTGCTTCTGGCAGGGTCAGAAGGGGCGAGTTTTATTCCATCCTTCTTGCCACTTCTTTCCCCAAAATGGTCTGCTGGAGTCAGATTTCCAGTCATACTGTCACAGATGAACTGGTAGATGCAGTTTGTAGGTGCTTCTCTCCTCCCACCTCTAACTTCCCCAAGTTTCTCTGGCCTTCAGGTTACAACTAAACCAAGCAGGCCTGCAGACAGCACCTGGATGGAGAGCAAAGGGACCCCCCCACTTCTCTCAGGAGCAGAGTGCACATGAGGGGTGACTGCAAGGTGTGACCACACAAGCCCACCCATCCAGGCACCCTCTTGGCCTTCCCAGCCTCATCTTCATCTGTTGGAGCAGCAGAGTGGAGATCACCATGTCCTCAGAAAAGAGTATTTGTTTTCTGTCAGAACCATGGCCTAACATAAAGCATAAGCATCAGAAGATCTGGGTTCAAATCCCAGCTGGACCATACACTGGCTGTGTGAACAGACAAGTCACAAAGTCTGCCTAAGCATCCATTTCCCCATCTGAAAAATGGGGACAGTAATGACCTATCTCACATAGACTCCTGTCAGGGGTCAACACGTGTGTGTGTACATATAGCAGTTACCATGAGGTAAAAACACTTTAAAATAAAGAAGTCAGAACCGGGCGCCAGGGTGACTCAGTCAGGTAAGCGCCTGCCTTTGGTTCAGGTCGTGACCCCAGGGCTCCCTGCTCAGTGGGGAGCCTGCTTTTCCCTCTCCCTCTCCTGCCACTCCCCCTGCTTGTGCTCTCTCTCTGTCAAATGAATAAATAAAATCTTGAAGAAAAAAAAAAAAGAAGTCAGAGCAAGGAGAGGGAGAATGAATGGGAGACCAGGAAGAAGAGAGAGGGAGACAGAAATAGGGAAACAGAGGGACAGAGAGGAAGAGAAAGAATCACAGAGACAGGGGCAGGGGGAGAGCAAAGAAAGCTCAGATCCAGAGAGGGACACAGGGAGGTGGGGTCTGAGGTGACTTGGAAGTCCTGAGGGGGAAAGAGGTACAGACAAAGCAGCTTCCTCTCCTGGTGGAAGGTCAGTGAATCTCTACTACTTCAGCGAGTGAAAAGTGTTACATGGAAATCAGGTGACCTGGTAGAGAATGACCCACATAGTGGTCAGAGAAGGCTGTTCTGAGGTGTGAGCCCTGGGATAAAGATAGGGTCTTCCGTGGGAGGGCCTCCCAGAACCTGGTCCCTACAACACGCACACACCCCATAAAACAAAGTCAAAGAGAAATCTGCAAGAACTGCCCAAATAAAAGATGGCTGAGATGAATTGGGCTGGCAGGTTTTTAGAACTCAGTCACCCCCCTCTCACGTGGCAAGAGCAGGAAGAGGCTGTGAGCCTCCAGGGTGGCAGGGGATGGCAGACAAATGGTTCAGATAAAGATCTCCCTGCTGTGTGCTATTTTCCTTCCTAAGGGATAGCACCTCAGCTCACTGAATCACCAGGCCTTCCTCTGGCTGGGGAGAGAGACTTCACACTTCCCAGCGCAGGCCCCCAACCCAACTCCACCTTTCCTGGGGCCAGCGGGGACTATAATCTACATTCAAAAAAGTGCTTCTGGGTTGGGGGGGGCCGTGTGGGGAGGGAGGCAGGGAGAGAGTTCAAGGCAGGATGCCTCCCCTTGACCCCAGTACAAGTTGAGGTGAAACTGCTCTCTTCAGGTCAAAGCTGCCAAAACAAAGTTAAAGGTGTAAAAACAGTGTGAGAAGGTCACACAGGGATAGCCTCTCTCTGGAACCCTAGGTGGAGTGGGGGGAGGGGGATGTGGGGGACGGAGGGGGAGGACTTGACTGAGAAGCACCTTTTAACTATTTTAACCACAGATGTCCCTCAACTACAATAAAGGCATGGGAAGGATGGCCAGTTTCATCCATTCAGCAAACACGCATTTTTACGTGCTTTAAACAAGCCAAAGTTGTGACTTTCTCTCCTAACCTGCTCTTGCTGCAGCTTTCCCCTATCTTAGCAAATATTTAATTTACCCAGTAGCTCAGCCCCCAAATCTTGGGCTCATTCTTGGCTCCTTTCTTTACTTCCAACCCCACATCTGAGCCAGCAGCAAATTGCATTGGTTTGCATTCAGGTAAATCCAGGATCTGATCTGTTGTCACCACCTCTGCCACCATCCAAGCCACCCATCATCCTCTCTCATCTCCATTATTGTACCCGCTTCCTAGCACAGCTCCCTGCTGTCTCTTGCAACCCCTACAGTTAGCTGATTCTCTGCACAGTGGCCAGAGAGAATTTACTGAGAACACTGAGCAGCTGGGTGACCTTAGGCAGGTTTCTTTCATTTCTTTGTGCTTCAGTGTCTGCATCTAAACAAGAGGGAGAATAATAGTACCTGCCTCACGAGACTACTGTGAAGATTAAATTAGGTAAGAGTGCCTGGCACATAGTAAGTCCTAGTATTATGATTTGTCTGTCATTTCACTTACTATGCTGTGTCATAATTAGTTTTTTAAGAGTCCTTTCTTCCCACTAGATGGGGTGTTACTGGAAGGCATGGACCATACTAACTCCTAACACAAAATCAGAAGTCATTCCTCTGCTCACACACTCCCTACTGGCTTCTCATTTCATTTAAAACAGTATCTACATCTAAAACTAATGATGTAATGTATGGGGATTAACATAAGAATAAAAAAAAATTTAAAAAAAAAAACAGTATCTAAAGGCTGATTTAAAACAGTAACTGAGGCCAATAGGGTTCCCTATGATCTGTCCCTGACTATACCTTCCCTGACTCTCCTTCCTTTTACTCACTTCCTTCCTGCCACATGGGCTTCCTTGAGGTTCTTCCATCTCCCCAAGCATGTTCTGCCTCAGGGCATTTGCATTTGCTGGTTCCTTGGTCTAGAAAGCTCTTCACCCAGATATTTGCATATCTCATTCCCTTACTTCACTCAGGATTTTGCTTAATTGTCACCTCTTCAGAAAGGCCTATCTCACCTCCCTGTCCCCGAACAATCCCCATTTCAACCTCCCACCTCCCATCATCCTATTTTACATTTCGCCACTACCTGCTCTTATATTACATATACATTTTTGGTTACTTTTTTATTGTCTGTCTTGCCCACTAGAATGTAAACTCTATGAGAAGGCAAGGAGGTTGTCTTTTTATTTCTATTTTTTTAAAGATTTTATTTATTTATTCATGAGAGGCAGAGAGAGACAGAGAGAGAGAGGCAGAGGGAGATGCGGGACTTGACCCCAGGACCCTGGGATCATGACCTGAACTGAAGGCAGACACTTAACAGACTGAGCGACCCAGGCGCCCAAGGAGGTTGTCTTTTTTTTTAAAGATTTTATTTATTTGACAGAGAGAGACACAGCGAGAGAGGGAACACAAGCAGGGGGAGTGGGAGAGGGAGAAGCAGGCTTCCCGCTGAGCAGGGAGCCCGATGCGGGGCTCGATCCCAGGACCCTGGGATCATGACCTGAGCTGAAGGCAGACGCTTAACGACTGAGCCACCCAGGCGCCCCCAAGGAGGTTGTCTTTTTAACCACTATATTCCTAATGTCCAGGACAGTGCCTGGCTCATGGTAGGTGCTTAATAAAAATGTGCTGGATGGATGAATGAATGAATGAATGAATGAATTTGCTGAACACTTATGAACCCTGGCACTGTAGAAGGCATTTTACAAACTACACATCCTTTTGTTCAGTCCTCAAAATTATCATACTACTAAGTGGGACTCATGTTTTTTTCTTTTTTAATATTAAAAAAGAATTAAATATTTATACTTATCAAACTGAAGCCTATGAATGCATCATTGGTCCTGGGCAAAATTCTTGATTATATTGGTAAACTAGTGACTTATGAGCACCTAGAAAAGAAAGCTATGGTCACCAGAAACCAGCACAGATTCACAAAGAGCAAATTCATTGGACTTCTTCTTTGATAAAATTACTATCACAAAAGTATGAGCCAGTTCAAGGCCTTTGTGAAAGTCTCATGAATTCTTTTGAATACAACTGAAAAATGTAGGTTGAGTGAAATACAACAAGGTCCTTGATAAATGATGATTTCCAAAATCTGGAGGGAGGTACATCTTTCTTGTTTCTTTCCTTTGTCCTCCTCAAATGAATATTTTGATTAGTGATTTGATTAATGATAGAGAAAGAAATGCTTAGAAAAATATCAGTAGATTCCATGAAGATAGAAGGAATATGCATACTTGGGGCGCCTGGGTGGCTCAGTCGGTTAAGCGTCTGCCTTCGGCTCAGGTCATGATCCCAGCGTCCTGGGATTGAGTCCCGCATCGGGCTCTCTGCTCTGTGGGGAGCCTGCTTCTCCCTCTCCTCCCCACTTGTGCTCTCTATCTCACTATCTCTGTCTCTCTCTCTCAAATAAATAAAATCTAAAAAGAAAAATTTAAAAAAAAAAAGAAGGAATATGCATACTTGGCTATCACAATAAGGTTTTTTTTTTTAAGATTTTATTTATTTATTCAAGAGAGTGAGTGAGAGAGAGGGAGAGCAGGAGTGGGGAGAGAGAAGCAGACTCCTGGCTGAGCAGGAAGGCCAACGTGGGGCTCGATCCCAGGACCCTGAGATCATGACCTGAGCTGAAGGCAGAAGCTTAACTGTCTGAGCCACCCAGGTGCCCCCACAATAAGGTTTGAATAATTTTTTTTTTTTTGCTATCAACGTAATTTTTTTTTTTTTAATTTCAGGTGGGATTCTTATTTTAAAGATTGCAAAGGAAACCAAGTCAAGTGGTGAACCTTACAGAGCTGGGCAAGAGCAAACCCCAAGTAGAAGGGACCCCACATGCTGTTCCCTCCCCTGCTCACTCCTGCTTGGTCTTCTTAGCCTACTGGACCTTCAAGATCAACTCAGACATCTTTTCTTCCATGCAGCCACTCCAGCCCTAGGCTGGCCGGGCACCCCTCTGACATCCTGTACGGTCTGCCTGGCTTCCCATCCCACTTCCAACAGCTGGGTGGACTTGGGCAGGTTACTTCACTCCTCTGTGCTATAGTTCCCACATCTGAAAAGTGGAGAAAATACTAGTATCTGCCTCATGAGACTGTTGTGAAGATGAAATGAAATAAGATGAGTAATGAGCTTCACAGAGTGCCTGGCATATCCTAAGTCCTAATATTGTGTTCCATTTGTCATTTCATCTACCATGCTGTGTTGCAGCTGGGTGTTTCACGGGCCATTTCTTCCTACCAGTGGGGTGTCACTGGAAAGCATGGACTATATCCAACACCCAGCACAACGCATGGCACAAGGTACATTAGCAGTCACTGTTTGCCAAGTCAACGACAGCAATGGTGAAAGCTTACATTTAGTATGTCCTTTTCAGGTGCCAGCTTCCATGCCAAACACTTAAAAATGCATTCACTCATCTGAGCCTCACAACAAACTATGAGGTGCTACATTTTTGGCTATTTTACAGATAAGGAAACTGAGGCTTTCAAAATTTAAGCAAATTGCCACCCAAACAGTGAAGGCAGCATTCAAGCTAGAAGGAAGGGTAGGAGCAAGGGGAGGAAGTCAATTTGACCTTTCTATTGGCTCAGCGAACCCACAGCTCAAGGGGATTAGTGTACATTTGTGTGAAAAAGGGAAGGACAGAGCTAATAAATTTGCAAATCTCCCACCCAAGTCCCTAACCTCACTCTGGCTCCAGCCTAAGTAACACAACATCAACTAATTGTTTCCTGGTGCTCAGACACTAGCTCTTTAGCACTCAAGCACCCAGCTTGGGGTCCAGCTGCAGAGCTGGAGAACTGTCCTTGTTCACCTCTGGGTGAGGGTTGAGGGGCAGCGGGGGACTGGAGCCCCAGGAGTCTCCTTGTGTCTCCACTTCCCTCTACAACAAATTCCTCCAGAGGAGTATATGTACCAAAGCCACCTGACAAATAAATCACCAAACCCGGAGGAGCCCAGCCCAGACTGCAGCCCCAATCCTCCAGTTTCAAAACTGGGAGAGAAAAAAATTCCATCTCTGAGCACAACACTGGGGGAAGTTTCCACTTGCCCTGAGCTTCAACCCCCTTCGGGGACTGTCGGAAGCACGCAGCCCGGTGCTGCCAGCGCCCAGCACACAGAGCAGTTTGGGCTTGTCCACGGCTGAGAACACACTCCGATGAGCTGGTCTAGCCTTTCAAAGTGGTCCTGCTAGCGTGGGAAATGGGTGCCGAGAAAAGAACGATAGAGGTACAGTTTGAAAGCCACAGTGGGCTAACCTGGCCGATGCAGGAAGTGTGGGGTAATTCAAAGACCAAGGATTCCAGGGCTGGCCTCAGGTTCAGATCATGGCTCCACCACCCACTGACTGGGGAACCTGGACAGGTTACTTGTCCTTTCTTCACCTTAATTTCTCATATGTAAAATAGGGATCCTAATTCTCCCCTTACACGGCTGGTGTTGGGATTGAAAGGAACAGTGGCTATGAAATGTCAATGACAGAGGACTTGGTAGGCGCCCCGTAACACGAGAATGCACTCCCCCAGAGGGAGAGGGACCTCTGAGCCAGGAGGCCCAAGCAGAACTAAGGAGAGCTGCTCACACAAGGAATCCCCTTCCTTATTGCAGACATGCTCTTTCATCATTGCTATCCAGGTCCCATGGCCGTGACTTACCTGCTGATTCTGATTCATTATCATATTCCCAGGAGCATGAATTTACTCTCTGAGCCCTTTGAGATTCAAAGCATGTGTTTCAAACATGCCTCCTAGACACTGAACACGGTGCTCAAGGCTTCTCTTCAATAATTAATTCATCCAATAAATATTTATTGACTGCTGATGACTTGTCAGGCCAGGATCTGGGATGACCAACACAGACCTGGAGCCTACCCAGGAGAAGCCTGGCCATCTGGGTGGGGAAACCAGACACAGGCGTGACGGGAAAGCTGAAGGTAAGGCCACAGCGTAAGTTCTGCTGGTGAGCCCGTGTATTACGCATTTTTAGCAGAGCCCCTTTCATAAATATGGCGTGAAATGAATATATTATTGAAATGAAGATAAGGGAACACATTGAAGGAGCACCCACAGTGTTCCAGAAGGCAAAGCATGTGGTGTCAGCCTCTCAGAGCAGCCGGTAGAAGAGAAGGACCACCCCCCGCTCCTCCATACAGGCAAGGCTGCTGAGACTCTGGGAGGTTCGTTTCCCCAGCATACGGGACTATTTGAAGAGCCGGGATTTCAACACTGGCTTTTCTTGACTCCCAGTTTGGTGTTCTTTCCACTGTCACAGCCATGAATACAGTATGTCCCCATTCTCTGAGGATTTCAGACCATCTGAAGATGGTCTCACTGTGGGGGATTTTAGGATCAGACCTTAGCGGCCCTTGAGTACTAAAATAACATGTTCAGTCTTGATTTTTTGAGCAGGGCGAATGACAAGTTAGGAGCCGTACTCGAGAAAGAGAAGCACTGACTGGGGGCAACAATCACAGAAAGAATATACCATCAGCTACCATGGTTGCATTCACCCCAGTCCTGCTGTTATCAAGCTCATGTTAGAGGTAAGGAAAAGGAGGATAAGAGAGGTTAAGTCATCTGTTCAAAGTCCCAGGGCTGGTGAGAGGGGTTTGAATTCATAGCCCATGATCCTGACCACTTCCTCACCCATCAGAATATTCTGAGAGGAGACGAACTAGAGAAAAGGCTGTGGAAAAGGTGAGGCTGGTGGTCTGTGGAAAAGACCTGCAGAGAAATATCACGAGTCTTGGGCCTCCACAAGCCTGGTCCAGCCCAGTGTCAGCGTCCCATGACAGACTCTGCCTTTTCTACTGCATCCCCTCTTACAATCCTTCCTCCTTCTTGAAAGCTGACCCACCTATCCCAAAGGCCACTCTTTTCCCTGACCCCCCCCCGCTCTTGGTGCCTCTGACCCCCAACCCAGCATTTGAAGCCAAGATCAGAATCTGGACCTGTCACCTCTTAGCTGAGCAACGTGGGCTAGTCTCTGCCTCAATTTCATCGTCTGTCATAAAGATGTCATAAGACCTACTGGAGTTCAGTAATTAAAGGCAATAAAGATGTGCTCTAAAAGAAACAGTGATGTTTTTATGTGACGAGCAAAATTTCCCATTTTTGCCACATTACCCCACTAGATTATGAGATTATAAACCAAGGTTTTTGTCCGTCCCTCTGCGGCAGACCGCACAGCTGACCAGTCACGCGAAGGCCTTCACTCTTGGTATCTTGCTGTGGAAAGGCCCTGGGAACCAAAGGAGCCAGCCACGGCCAAGAGGCCAGGCTGCCTGGGCCTCCCCAGAGCCTGCCAGTTCTTTCCTGAGTCTGCTGGGCCTCTGGCTTCCGAGGCAGCTGCAGCCATGCACAATTCACCTCCTTCCCGTGGAACCCATTTCAGGATTAGCTGCCAGGAGGTCATAAAATGCAAAGAGGAAGTGGGAGCATCCCACAATTGTAGGAACCTGGCTCCAAGGGAAGTAACCTGTCTGTTGGTCTGTCTGCCTCTGGGGAAGTGGGCCATAAATCGCAGTCTTAAGGGCTGGTGAAAGGCCAGAGCTATTTATAAAAAGTCTGGGCTTTTGAACTCTTTAAAGAGGCAATAGCCTTCTCTCAGATAATTGGGGTTTGGCATCAAGGGCTCAACTGCTTCAGCAAACAAAGCCGTCAGTGCCCAGCTGGGAGAATGCGGGGGAGAGTGTTTGCTGGGAAGCACAGGAGCACCCCCCGCCCCTGCCACACACACACCAGAGACAGGCCTGCCCAGTCCCTCTTGCATCCCTGACCTGGGCTGACCACCAAGCACGCACAGATGAACCCAAGCAGGACTGTCCACTTCCTCACAAGAGGAGGAGAGGTAGCGGGAAGCAGAACTGCTCCCCCAGGTTTGCATCAAGGCTGTGTGACTGTGCACTTGCTCTTTCTTCCACCTTGAATACTCTCCCCTCTAGTCCCTTCTTGAATGTCACCTCTTCCAAGGGCCCTTCCCGGACAACACTGGCTTCTTGCAGCACCTTAATTGGTTTTATTTTCTTCAAAGAACTTTCAACCGTCTGAGAGCTGGGCTTCATAGCCGTATGTCCCCACCAGACCCTTAGCACCAGCACCCTGAATAGCAGGTGGAAGATGCTCCCTAAAAGTCTGTTGCATGAGTGTATAAACTACCATAAGATCCACATAGAGGAGGGGACCATGACTCTGTTGGGGGAGTGTAGATTGGACCGGGAAACGCTGCAGAGAGAAGGTGACAGCTAACGGTACCCTGCAGGAGGGGCAGTCCCCGAAGTGCAGGCCAGGTGGGGACTGCACACTATGTTTCAGAGAGCAGGAACCATGTGGTGTGGCCAGAGTACAGGGTGCAGGAGACAGGGCTATAAAGGAGGAGTGCAAGTAGGTTATAAAGGCTCTGAAGGGGCACAGAATTTGCTGCCCTAAAATATGCCTTTTTGGCATAAGGATTACTTCAAGCTGGTTATTTTTAAGAAACTGCAGATAGAGGAGAAGCTCTAAAAACTGAGCAGAAGTTACCCTTTTGTAAGAGACATTTACATGGATAAGAGAAACCTCTATTTGTAAGGCTGTCTTCCTCGCTCTACCAGGAAGGGGGAGATGACCAAGTCTCTAGAGATTCTTATCAATGAAGAAGGCAATGACTTAAATCTTCATTAACAACCATATGCTTGTTTTCTCTGCTTTCCATAACTGGCCTCCCCCTGCCTGGCTCTCCAACAACATCTTCCTTTTGTCTTTAGCTAAAGATGGTATTTAAGGTGATGTCCTGGGCCATTTTGGAGAGTTACTTGATTTTCCTGGGTCTCTCCCATGTAGACAGGAGGGCTACATGTCATTTAACTTTGTTTTTTTCCTGCTAATCTATCTTTTTATTACAAAGGTATCTCAGCCAAGAAACAAGAAGGGTAGAAAGAAAACTATTTTTCATCCCCCTCCCCCAGTTTTGGTGCCCCAGATGGGACTTTCTGAGACACCATACTCATTTTGTAGTCTACAGACAGAATCCTCAAAAACTGGCAGAATCCTTGAAGGGTAGGAATCCTTACCAAAGCCAGCTCTCCTGGAGCTCACTCTGTACTGCCTGGTCAAGGGAAAGATAAAAAATGTTTGCTTCTTCCTTTCCAAACTTAGATCAGCAAGAGAAAATATTTGGGTGAACTAGGTCCTTATGGACAGCCACTTTGGTAAAAATCTGCTATGAGCACTCTTGTTTGCTATTGATCCTCTTCCTCCTAGAGATGGTCATTATTTTCTTTTGTCTCTGTCTTCTGTGCTGTTTAGACAAAGAGGAGAACCATAGGTCTGATGAGGTTTTTCCTTTCGTCTTGTTCTATGCTTGAGATCTTGGCTTTGCAACCAGTAAGACTATTCTCCCAGTCTAGACTAGCCAGAGGATACATATACCAGCACGTATCTAGCAGACAGCCGAACAGGCTGTGGATCCAAGCAGCAGCGTTTTCTTTGTCCAACTGTGACAGCGCTCAGGGGAGTTTGTCATAAGCGGTGCCAATCCATAAGGAGCCTTTGTCATGTCAACCTTCATTGTGTTGTTATTGCTGGAAAAGTCCCATTCCAGCAGTGCCTGTCCAGTGTCACAGACTAGTGGGTCTGTGACTGAAGGCATCTCGCATTCTCATGGGAAACGAGCAGACTCCCTGCTGAGCTTGGGGCCTGACACAGGGCTCAATCTCATGACCCTGAGATCATGACCTAGCCAAAATCAAAAGTCCAACACTTAACCGATTGAGTCCACCGAGGCGCCCCTAGGAATGAACTTTCTGGATCTTGTGGGGGCTGCATTTTTTACATTCCCTTTTGGGATGTCTCTTGCATCCATGGTTAAGCCATAAAAAGGCTTACTGGTTTGAAATGCTATTGAGATTATGGCCAGATGATGGATCCTTTGAATTAAACAAACTTCTACATTTGAAAAAATATAGAGAGCTCTCATTCTAAACAATTATCTTATTGGTGCCTATGGAAAACTCAAATTGAGAAGAGGACACACAAACATACACACACACACACACACAAATGAGTATGGTGGCTAGCCTTAAGGCATTATTTAACCAGATGAAACTAGAAAGCCCTTTTTGCCTTTACTTTGAGATGATCCTACCAAATTTAGAGAAGAGTTAGAAAGATCAGTAGACATTCACAATCCCGCTCAGAGGGACCTCAACTGACTACAAGACTGTTCTTGCCACTCCTGATTTATACTGAAGTTATCAGACAAGCCACACAGCTCCCTGGGGAACCACTCCAATCACAAAGAAAACAGATGACAAGAATTTTTCCCAGGCCTTACTATGAATCATCAGGAAATCAGTTACCTGGAAGCCAATATTCAGAGACTAATAGGAGCAGTAGTAGAGGTTTTTCCTTCTAGGTAAATTGGTCCAAGGTTGAACTGTGCACTCAGAAATGAGGCCTTTGTTAAACACTTTAGATAGACTTCTTAAAATGCACTGCATTGAACCCTGAATTTCTAGAATATAGAAATGTTTTGACTTCCATCTTAGTTGGAAAACTCCCGGATGAAAGAAGCAAGGTTTAGTTGGATGGGTGCATCCTTCTATTGATGTTTAGGCTACAACTAGATTCTCTGAGGAATTAGAAACAACTGTCTTTGATGTGCAGGTCTATAAAACCAGAAAAATGGCTCTAGACACAATTCAAAGTCCACCTATCCTTACCAATCCCAAAACCTCCCTTATTCATCTCAAAATGCTACAGATGTTGGGACACTGGAAATACAATTGTCCTGCACTTAAAAAAAGAAGGAAAAATTTAAGTAGTAATTATACTCTAAACCTCTGATAATAGGCAATATACGCCAAAACTTGGATACTTTCTCTATGCCTTTGTGATAGAGATTTTCTACCTCTATCTTCTCTAGGACCTAAGAGCCATTCTCCAAAATGCAAAGTTTTGTGTCAGAAAGAGAAAAAAAGGAATGATTTGGAAACTGGGCTAATGAAAAATTTAAATGTCCTCTCCACAAATATTAGCAAAAAGCTTTAGCCATCTGAATAGTTATGAGGCATAGTGAGAAGTTTTTGTTGAGGGAAATGAAAGAAAGTGATTTTGTCCTTAAGTAAAATTGGCTATTTCAGAATGAGAAAGAGAAGAATAAAGGACAAAGTGGTACAGAAAGTTGGGAAAAGAGAGAGGGAAGAGAATTTTACTTTGTGTAATCAAACTAACATTGCATTAAGTTTTTTTTAAAAAATAAGATTTAATATTAATAGTGTACTTAAGTAAAACTGGAACTTCACTTTCTTTCATTTGCTAAAAGGACAAAGTTTTCTTGGACTACTGGTCTGCTTCTGGTAAGAGATTGTGAAAGGTTTTTCTTTATCTTTTAAGTAATCTGCCTAGAAAGCAAAGATTTTTGTGTTTTACCAAAATAATTTCCTGTGCTTCATGTTTTCTTAATTAGTTCTTTAATTACTTAAGAAAACTGGGTCTTCTCAACATTAAAAGAGATTAAGTTTTGCTTACAACTATGTAACCTCGGGCGCCTGGGTGGCTCAGTTGGTTCAGCAACTGCCTTCGGCTCAGGTCGTGATTCTGGAGTCCCGGGATCGAGTCCCACATTGGGCTCCCCACTCAGCGGGCAGTCTGCTTCTCCCTCTGACTCTCCCCCCTCTCATGCTCTCTCTCTCTCCCATTCTCTCTCTCAGATAAGTAAATAAAATCTTTTAAAAAAACCCAACCAACTATGTAACCTCCTGTATTTGCTTTAAAATCTTTTGTCACTTTGCACAAATAGATAATTACTGTTTTATAATGATCTGTAATTCTATTTAGTCAGGTGTCCAAACCTTTTGATATATTTTTTTTAAATATATATATATTTTTTAATTTTATTTATTTATTTAAGGGAGAGAGCGCACGAGAGAAAAAGAGATCGAGTGCACAAGCAGGGAGGAGGGGCAGAGGGAGAAGCAGACTCCTTGCTGAGTAGGGAGTCTGAGGCAGGGCTCGATTCCAGGACCCTGGGATCATGACCTGAGCCAAAGACAGTCGCTTAACCGAATGAGCAACTCTAGTGGCCCACCTTTTGATATTTTTGATAAACTTCACAAAATCAAATTCTAAATGAAGTCTTCTCGACCTCTGACTAACTTCGGGATTTTTCAGAAGGTCCTTGGAAGATCTCTAAAGATTTGTTCTCTTTGTTAAAAAAGGTGGAAGAGATGTTAAAACTAATTATGGCTATTTAATATGTTAAATTACAAAGGAAGCTTTGACAATTAAGAGATTAATACTAAGGATTCTTTAGGTTGTCTCTGCATAGATATGTAAGACTTCCAGAAATTGTATGAAATTTCTAAAATCCTGGTATGTCCTAGTATAATGTTATCAGTCATAATTCTAGTTATTATCTTGAAATAATCAGTACATTTCCTTGTCAAATGAATTATAATGAACTCTCATCAGATCTTTAAGCATGGACATTTTAAAGTCTTGTCATTTACAATTATTGTTTTACTCTGATACTTTTGCAAAAGTGTTCCTGCAAAAGTACTTCATCTGCAAGGAGATTCATGGAAAGGTCTCTAACGACCATGGGCTTTAGATAACTTTTAAGATCATAAAAGCAAACTGGGTACGAATTTCTAGAACTAAGGGAAAAACTACACCCAAACAGAACAATAATTAATAACATGGGAATGAATGCACTAATGAGGATGATTATAATTTTTATAACTTTTTGTGGGAAATATTGCTGGTTCTTTATTGTTTTGTTTTTCCAGATTTAAGGACACTATTTTCTCTTAAGCTAACTATGACTTATAGCAATTTGGTAAAATATACCTCTGTAAACAAGAATGAAACAATGTCTTTTTCTCCCTACCTGATCCCTCCAGAATGGAAACTCTTAGTATTCTTATTTTCATGATAACACATATATTTGTATAAGTTCAATAAGAATCAGTTCTCCTTATAACAGGACACAGTTGGAAACACTGGTTATATTATCAAGGCTTTGACTGCAGTGTCAGATTTGAGAATGTTCATACAATCAGATATGCCAGACAGCTTTAAGGAACTAAGGTTGATTTCATGGAGCCAATAAAGCCCCTTGGAAAAACAGCCTGGAACCTTATAGGGTCACTTGTGGGCAGATGCAGGAACCTCAGGACATTTGGGGAACCTTAAGAAGAGAAAAATTCACCCAAATCTACAGGTACCACAGGCAAAGTCTGACGGTGAGTCCTTGACTTGGTTTCTTAGCATGGAGAGGCTTTTAAAAATTCCACCTGAGATTCCTTATGAAAAGTTCCAGCAAAGCAGACTGAAAGAAGCCTACACAGTTGATTACTATGCTTGCTGCCCTTATGTAAATAATCAGGCCAAAGGTTACTGAGACCAGACTTATTCTGGAAACAAATCTGTCTTAATTTGGCCATTTTTGGTAGAAATGATGGTACTTTTAGAGAGAAAATTTGTATTTCAGTAGAAACCATAACACACACTTGTGGTCATCACATTCCAGTTCAATTAATTGTCTTTGAGGTTTCTGTTTTCTACCTGTAAAATGGACCAGGTCCCAAATTCTAGTTTCTTCAAATATCTGGCTACAAATCTCCAAGCTAACATTTTGAACTTTCTCTCACTTTTTTTTTTAGAGATTTTATTTATTTATTTGACAGAAAGAGAGAGAGAGCATGAGCAGGGGGAGAGGGAGGGGGGAAGCAGACTCTCCACTAAGCAGGGAGCCAAACTCGGGCCGATCCCAGGACCCTGGGATCATGACCTGAGCAAAAGGCAGACACTTAACCAACTGAGCCACCCAGGCACCCCTCTCTCACTGTTTTGACTTAGAATCACTGAGAACACAAACTGCCCTTTTCCCCAAAGCCCTGCAACCTGAGGGTGAATGACCTGATGTACCCTTCTGAGAGAATGCTGCACTAGCGCATGTTTAGACAACCTTCATGCCCGCTGCTGTGAGGGCCATACAGAAAGTTTACCTGAACACCCAGTAGCCATCGCAGACATTCAAACTGTGAGACGTGTTCTGAGCCTAACATCTAGAAATCCTGACTGACTGCCCTCAGGACTCAGATTAGGTTTCTAATTTGCTCCAATCATTAACATTTTTTTTCTTCTGGGTCCATAGAAATGTCTTATTAAATCCCTGATTTCTCACGCGTGCCTCAATGGCTCAGTGGGTTAAGCGTCTGCCTTCGGCTCAGGTCATGATCCTGGAGTCCCGGGATCGAGTCCCGCATCGGGCTCCCCGCTCGGCGGGGAGTCTGCTTCTCCCTCTGACCCTCCCCCCTCTCATGCTCTCTCTCTCTCTCAAATAAATAAATAAAATCTTAAAAAAAAAAATCTTTAAAAAAAGAAATAAATAAAATCTTTAAAAAAATAAAATAAAATAAAATCTTCAAAAAAAAAATACCCCCCAAAATGAGGTATTTTTTGGGATCCTAGCTACATTATCACTTCCTGAAATGAGACACAACTGTTTGATTCAACTGACCTAATCTCAGGATGGAGTGACTGGTTCAGTGAGATATGGAGCAATCTATCAATTTACCTTCTGGACTGTGAAACTTCTTGTTTAAAGTTTCAAAGGCAGGACTGAGGGGGAGCAGAATTTGTCACCTCAAAATATGCCTTTCTGGCATAGGATTATTCTAAGCCTGTTATTTTTAAGAAACTGCAGATAGAGGAGAAGCTCTAAAAACTGAGAAGTTACCCTTTTGTAAGAGACATTTACATGGATAAGAGAAAACTCCATTTGTAAGGCTGTCTTCCTCGCTCTACCAGGAAGAGGGAGATGACCAAATCTCTAGAGATTCTTATCAACGGAGAACGCAATGACTTAAATCTTCATTAACAACCATATGCTTGTTTTCTGTGCTTTCCTGGTGACCTCCCATAACTGGCCTCCCCCTGCCTGGCCCCCCAACAACATCTTCCTTTTGTCTTTAACTAAAGATGGTATTTAAGGAGATGGCCTGAGCCATTTTGGAGAGGTAGAGCACAGAGGATTTTTAGGGCTGTGAAACTATTCCTCAATAGTGGACATATGTCATTATGCATAATAATGTACAACACAGGCTGAACCCTAATGTAAACTACAGACTTTAGTTAATAATAATGTATGAATACTGGCTCATCAATTTTAACAAAAGTAACACACTAATTCTAGATGTTAATAACAGGGAAACTGGGGTTGGAAGAGATAATGTGAGAACTCTGTACTTTCTGCTCATTTTTCCATAAACCGAAGACTACTTTAAAGAATAAAGTGTATTATTGGGAAAAAATACTAACAAACAATGTGTCCACCAATAGGATATTATTGGTTATATAAATTTTGAGAGAACCACACAGTGGAGTACTATGCAGCTATAAAGCTTATGTACCCAACACAGAACAATCATCAAGAAAAAAGTAAGTGCTAGCCAGTGAGGATGGCATGACCCCACTGATGTAATTACTCATGAGTTTGCTTGATGATAGCTAGACTGTCTCTGGGATGATACCCAAGACAATATGGTATCACTCATCTCTGAGAGGAGATGCATGGACACTTTTCACTATATATCCTTTCATATTTTTTAGATTTTATACTATACATAAGTAACACTTATTCAAAAATGACATAAAGCTTAAAATTTATCTGTAAATTTAAAAACTTCCATCCTTTAGGTCTAGCTTATACAAGTACAGCAGAAAGGAAAGAAAAATCCAGTGCACAGTCCCTGTCTCCCAGGAGTTGATGGTCCCCCAGCACCTCTATCTGGCACTGATCACACTCATGCTGATCAATTATTCTTAAGTAGTTGTTATTATTTTCTTCCAGGTTAAAGCATAAATACCTTGAAGGTGAGGGTAGGGTCGGTCATATGTATTACTATTTCTCTGGTGCCTGCTAAAAAAGATGTTTTAATAACTATGTTGATACACTGATAGCTTAAATCCAGCCTCTTTGAAGACTTGCCTGATTGCTCCCTGGAAATATCTCCTAAATTTTACTGTCTGCCTGATTTTCTTTATTTGATTCAATCAAAAAATGTTTATTGAGTGCCTATTGTGTCCAGACACTTCACCATTCTGTTTTGCAGTACAGTCTTTTGCTCATTTTTCCCTTCCCTTCCATTTGATCACTGCTTAGGTGCAGAGATTGTATATTATCATATACATACAACCTAGAATGTTACCATGCATATAGTACATCCCCAATATGTATTTGTTGCATGAGTGAATGCATTAGCTCAATTCATGTCCTAACCAAATGAGTTAATATAAATAACATGGGAACCAAAAGTGACTTCCCATTTAATCCTCACAGCAAGCCTTTGAGATCCGTACCATTTTGCAGATGAGGAAACTGAGGCGGGAGACATTCGGTGACTTGCTCAGGGTTACAGAACCACTAAAATGTGGAACCTGATTTCTAGCCTAGACCGGCCTACTGGGAACTAGCATAATGCAGGGGGAGAGCCAGGTTACCTTTTCATTTAGGCATCAGGCAATGTTTCTGAGACAGAATAAGAAATGGCTCTGCTGGTCTCACAGGCAACATTCTGGGACCTTCCCCTGAATGCAGGCAGTGGCAGGGGGATACATTTTAAAGGTGTCACTTTTGGGGCACCTGGGTGGCTCAGTTGGTTGGGTATCTGCCTTCGGCTCAGTTCATGATCCCAGGGGATCAAGCGCCACATCGCTTCGGGCTCCCTGCTCAGTGGGGAGTCTGCTTCTGCTTCTCGCTCTCCCTCTGCCCCTCCCCCCACTCATGCTCTCTCTCTCTCTCTCTCTCTCTCTCAAATAAAATCTTTAAAAGATAAAAATAATAATAAATGTGTCACTTTAATGACAATGGTTCAGTTAAATCACCCGGGAAGGACACCTTCAGTTACACCACACTGGTAGGTACCACAGGTGATCAAAGATGGGCTGCAAGCACCTGGGAGGCAGCTTCTCCACTGAAGGGACCGCAGGGTGGGGAACAGGGACTAAGGGGAGAGTGAGAGCCATCAATGACCAGGCCAAGGCCCCCTGTCATTCCAATCATAATACTGCCGAATAATCATGGTATTAACCCATACTGGCGTGGTCAGAGAAGGGGCAGGGGTGGACAGTGCCACAGTCAGACGGGGCATGGAACCCCTCACATTCTGGTCGGGAGCAGCAACACAGAGGGTTGTGGAACTGAATGTCACAGAGGAAGAAGTGAGGGCTTGGCAGTTAGGACCATGGCCCAGAGCTAAATCCCTCACCTCAATGTTAGACTAAAATGAACTGCCAAAAAAAAAAAAAAAAAAAAAAAGCCAATAAACATAATACTTCAGCAGAAACCACCAGAAATCCTGTCGTATGTGCTGGCTGGCTAACGCAAGTTAAGTGCTGCAAGCGTGAGTCTGACTCTACGTGCCGGGGCTGCAGGAAGCACCTTTTATCCCAGGCTACCCAAAAGATGCACTCACCAGTCATAGATGGGGACCCAGGCTCTGGCCCAGATCTCACAGCTGCCGAGTGACAGAGCAGGTGTTCAAGCAGATCCATCTCACCCCAACCACAGGCCTTGGACCCCTAGACTCTATGAGGCACTCCCTTGCCAGACGTCATGCTAAACACTCAACATGCATTATCTCATTTGATCCCTGTGGCACCCAATGCCTAGTGTTATTATCAGGGCCAGGACCAGGGTCAGCCTTGATCGGAACTAAAAACAGAATCATGATTACTGATTTTTCCTTTTTCCTTAGGCTGCTATATGGTTTCATATGGCTCTTCTTTATTAAAATTTTTGATATTTTGGGGGCGACTGGGTGGCTCAGTTGGTTAAGCGCTTGACTCTTGATTTCGGCTCAGATCATGATCACAGGGTTGTGAGATCAAGCCCTGTTAGGCTCTGAGCTCAGCAGGGAGTCTGCTCTGAATTCACTCTCTTCCTCTGCCCCCTCCCCAACCACACACTCTCTCTCTCAAATAAATAAAACTTAAAAAAAATTTTTTAATATATTTTGCTCATCATGGATTATTTGCACTGATCTTGACACTCTAAAACTATTGCATTAAATTCCTATTTATCTTGATCACCAAGGTTTTTTGGGGGGATACCTCTCTACATGGCTTGCCGGCATCATACTCAAGGCAAATGCCTCACCCACCTTATCCTGGTCCTTGCCCGGAATTATACCCACTTTTCAGATGAGGAAACCAGTACATTGGGAAGGGCTTATGCCATTTGTCTTGATTACAGAGCTGGTTAAGTGCTAGTAAAGAAATTAGAATTCATGCAGTCCAGAGCCTATTGTCTTAAACTACCGGGTTCAGTTCTCAGGGGTTTGTGTCTTGTGGTCAGATGCTTTTACCTCGTCTCTGATTCTCTCATTCTTTGTTCTGCAGTCTTGTGGCATCAGACGCACCCTCTTTGCTCCACTCTGGTCCCTCCTCACGCCCTAGGATGCTGCCGCACACCGATCTGTCCTTCCAAACCATCCCCCACCCAACGGCCTCCCTAGAGCTCTTCCTGACTTCCTGAGTCTCCCAAACGGATGTGGCTTCTCCGTCCTCTGTACCAAAGGCCCTCTTTGTATCTTCTCCGTGGCACGTACTCTGCTCTCTCCAGCAGTAGGTCATGTCTGGACTTGTCTTACTCATCTTCCCAGGCGGCCCTTGCTATCATTAACTCCCTGAGTTAGGAAATGAGAGGGAAACAGATTTCATCTACTCCTGTTTAAATGCCCTCCGTGCCTACCCTAGGGCTTTCTTCATAATAAACATTTAGGGAAAATATTTTAAAATTCCGCATTAGTGACGGTTAGGAATTCAGGCTCTGCATCCAGCTGACTGTGTTCAAATCCTGGCTCTGCAGTTTACTACCCATTTGACTTTGGGCAAATCTCTCACCTTGTCTGTTTCTTCAACTGCAAAGTGGCAGTAATACTGAAAGAGGACTTTGGTTGCCTCCATTCTGACCTCAAACTTTTTAGTTGGGTTCTTTCCAGCTTGTCTCTTGGCTCGGGCAGAAGACCCTGAGAGCAAATCATCCCCTGATGGAAACCCAAACTACCTCAAGCAACAAGATCCCGCCCAGTGATTGACCCCAAGACAGTGATCATTTAACCTTTACTACCCACCTGCACAGACCCACCCACCTTTGCCCCACATTTTCCTCATGTAAACCAAGAAGTATTTTCAGCATTTTGGAGACAGTCTTTGAGACACTAGTCTGTTGGCCTCCCGGTGTTGGCCTCCCGGAAATAAATTCCTTTCTGGGTTTCCCCACCCCTCGTCTCTCTGCCTTTGGATTTTGTCAGCTGCAAGGGGCTGAACCTGGTCTGTCTGGGACCCCTGGGGCCGGGTGCTCCTGCACCTCTGTGCCCTAGCTACAATGCTGGACAGTTTCATGTAAGTTTGTGGTACACTTCTTAACAGACGGGGCCCTGTCTGAAATGTTAGCTGGAATTATTAAGTACTCAATATAGGTTGCAACTGTTTTTAGGTCAATGAATGTGCTAGCCATTTATAGGATGGATTTGAGAAGCAGGGACAGGTCTGAGATTAGCCAAGTAGGCAGGCACCGAGCTAGAGTGTGGTAAAGAGGACGCAAAAAGGAGGGAGGGATACGAGACACATGGCAGGGAGTGAATGGACGGAAAGACAGTAGGAAGTCAGGGTGAGCTAAGGGCACTGTAGGAGGAAGTGTGTGTGTGTGTGTGTGTGTGTGTGTGTGTGTGTGTAGGGCCCAGTGGCTCCTGGCACCTGCTGACACGACTTCTGCATTACGGAAACCTCAGGCCAACTTTCCTCACAAAATGATGGTGAAGCTTAAAACATATACCACGGGGAAGCTGTGACCCTATGTAACCAAACAGCAAAGAGAGAGGCACTGCGAACATCTCCTTAGGGCCGGGGAAGAAGGAAATCTTCCTGTCCCTTCAGACAAAAGAGGCGGTGGGAGTTCGAGCACATCCTCCTCTTCAGCCCCGGAGGTGCTAGTTTCTTCATGGGTGAGGCTGGGGGCAGGGGTCCTTGGGCAAACCACCAGGAGAGCTACGGGGCTGCCCCTCCCCCGCAGGCAGGGGCTCAAGTGGCCGGAAGGAAGGTCCATTAGAAGGCCATAAAGGGGGCAAGCCTCCTGACCCAAGGGCCTCTGGTCATGTTGTGGCTGAAGGGCCAGGCTCTGGGTGAACAAGGGGACCTTCCTTGGCAGGAAGGGGACAACAGGCTTCATGGCCTCATTTTCTTCCCTCCTCTCACTCGTCCAATGGCCCCTCTGCCTCACCGAGCTGTAAGCTTCTTCCTCGCCACAAAACATGGGGAGGGGGTGTTTAATGAGAGATGAAAAGAAATCTCCCTCCTATAGAAGAGAGTTGTCTCCGTGGAGTGACAGGGAGACTTGAGGGGGGCCAAAAGGCCACCTCCATTTGGTGCCTGAAATTGCCACCCTTAACTGCCACTGGGGTCCCAGGCCCTGGGAGGTGTCATTAGCACCTATTAGCATCGTCAGTAAGTTTTAATGTCCTGGGAGGGGCACTGGAGGCAGGCTGGGAACCATGAGGAGGCCCAAGGAAGGGGCTCCAGATCTAGTCTCCCCAGGGGGCACTGAGAAAGGAAGGAGGTCTGAGACTGAAGGGGGCTCAGAGGAGTTGAGAAGACAAATGCTGCCTATTTCAGATTCCCGAGCACATCCTGTCTCCACCAGACTTCCTCTGGCCAACACCATCCCAGCTAACCTCCTCAAGACTGTACTGCTCACCAAAAAAACCACCGCCTCCTTTTCTTGGTACAACAGCCTCAGACTTCTGACAAACAAAACGCAGAGAGTTTCTCTTAAGCTCTGCCGAGCCTGGGAATGGACGCGGCCGGCCGTGGGATCTAGTGCTTGGAAGACAAGGCAGTGTAAACACCCAGCTGTTACGTCAGAATTGCTGACATCTTCACTCCCACCAAACCTGTTTGGTGCTTCCCAGGAGGCCCCAGGCTGGCCGTCCCCAGAGAAAAGTCTCACTTTCGGGGCCCTTTCCAAAGAGCATGTGAGAAGGACGGAGCTGGTAGGTCCTGGCAGTGCTCGGTGCTGTTCTCAGTCACTCGGTGGGTGGCTGCTGAACACGGAGAGGGCGTGGCCAGGGTAGGCAATATTGGCACTCTGGCTGTGCTGCCAACCAGCTGTGTGACCCTGGGCAAGTTACTTAATCACTCTGGGCCTGTGTTTCCTCTGTGGAAAATGGGGCTGAGAATAGCAACTACCTTCTAAGATTTCTGAGAGGATGAAGTGCTTCCCACCTTTTGCATTTTAGATAGAGACCAAAATACCTAACCTGGCCTCGGAAGCCCAGGAGGCCCTGGGCTACCTGCCTGCCCATCAGTGAGAGCTGCTCTGTCCCTCCTGGTAGGACGTCCAGCGGTTCCATCTTACGTCCTCAGCGCTCTGAACCATTGTTCTCAGCACGTCGTGAGCCAGCTTCCTAGAAACTCTCTCCCCTTGAGTAACTCCTTCCGGTTTTAACCTAAATGCTCCCACCTTGACCTTTGCCCCTATCCAAATCAGGCTCCCATTTTATTCTCCTGTCATACCCTCTCCTTTCCCTTCCCAGCACTTGTCACCCTCCACCACTGTACCATGATGTGGGTGATCACGTGTTTCAGGGCAGCTCCCCTCAGTACCCTGCAAGCTCTCGAAAGACAGAGGCTCTTGTCTCATTCACCATGTAACCCCAGTGCCTAGCACGCAGTTGGTGCTCAAAGCGACGCTGGTCGAATGGAGAGATTAAAATGGAAGGATGCAGTTACAATAGCAGGCGCAGTCCCAGGTCGTTAACAGCATCCGTCACTTTGGCGGCTGCCCTGTGGTTGCTGATCCAAGACCCTTCAGGGAGAAAGTTAAGGAGACAGGCCACTCCCTGCAAGCCCATTAGAGAAGAGCCAGGAAAACAGGATACACACCGACAGAGAACAGTAAGGGACAGTGCTGAATTGAACGTTCCATGATGGGATGTCATTGCCTCAGAAGCTCAGAGGAAAAGGAGCTAATGAGTGCAGAGAAAAAGTATATCAGACAAAAAAAAGAAACAAAGCTGAAGGAAACGTGGCACTGGAACAGCAGAGGAGAAGAGGATAGAAGTCCAGGAGGAAGGAAGATCAGCCTTCCACTAGCCAGCGTTTACCATCAGGAGGAGCAGAAATCATCATCATCATCATCATCATCATCATCATCATCAATCACAGAGCGGCATCCAATTTGGACCAGGGGCTATCCTAAGCCTTTTACAGAACTGTTTCATCTTTAAAACAACCCCAAGCAAGTTTTTCTTTTATCTCTTAGAGGTAAGGAAGTGAAAGTTCAGAGAATGCTGTGTAATTTGCCCACGAACTCAGAGCTAGTAAGTAGATATGAGACTCCTACTCCGCCCACTTCCAGACGGAGCCTTCACAGTGGACAGGACAGCAAACCTGAAGCCGGAGGCCAGTAAACCTCGAGTGGGGAGGGCACGCCTGGTCCACGCTAGTACAGAAGGAAGGGAGTCGGGTTTCAGAGCTGACAACTTGAGCGCCTGGGCAGTGGGGCCACAGTGGACATGAAGAGGAAGGGATGGATGGATGCAAGAGAGATTTTAAAGAGGGCAGAGCCAGGCCCTGGAAGCTGACTGGCTGGAAGTGTGGGGCTGTTAAAGGTTATCATTTAAAGAGAACTTTTAAGTTTTAAGCCAAAGCGTACTATGTGGCCACCCCCATTCTGTCAACAGTTCTCAAGGACTTTAATTTGACAATCTGCCCCAGGGCTCAGATTTTTCCCCACTCCCCAACATTTTAAGATATCTTTCCCTGGGTCCACCGGTGTGCCATTGTTGGCTCAAGGGTCAACACCCAGTTGGATTCTAGGAGGAGTCTGCTTCCCAGGAACCTCTGTAGGCTCGGTGCCCTCAGCTGCACTTCCAATCTAAAGGTGATGGCGTGAGTCATCAAAGGAGGTGTGGAGGCTGGGGTTATCAGTATTGGCTTTGAGGAATAATGCCCTTTTGTGACAATCCCTCTTCACTGAGCATGACTCAGCCTGCCTCTTTAGAACGGGCTTGCAGTCTCCTTTGGGTCTCTGGGACTTCACCACACAGGCTCCAAAACAAAATATTGTAATAGTAATTTAAAAAGAGACAGCGAGGAAGGGAAAGAAAACATAGGAACATGAACAGCTTCTCTTCTTTCCTCTAGCTCAAATGTATTAAAAATACAGATCTCCAAACAGGTTCAGAGTCAATCCAAATCAGGCCCTCATTTGCACCTCAGAATGGTACAGATATTATCCTAAATACATCATTATCCTTAAGGCATCTTTATGTCAAAACTGACGTATTCAGAGAACACGCAGCATAAAGCCCTCAGGGACATCTGGGCTATGTTTCCTAGAAAGGTTTTATCTTGTAACCAACCCACCCCATGTTCCCATCATTTTTTTAATAGATACTACTTTTTAGAGTAATTTTAGGTTTACAGAAAAACTGAGCAGAAAGTACCAAGAATTTCCATATGCCTTATTTCCTCTCTCCCACCTTATCTCCCAATAAGTAACATCTTGCATTAGTGAGGTACGTTTGTTACAAATGATGAAACACGGGCGCCTGGGTGGCTCAGTCACTGAGCATCTGCCTTCGGCTCAGGTCATGGTCCCAGGGTCCTGGGATCGAGCCCCACGTCGGGCTCCTTGCTTGGCGGGAAGCCTGCTTCTCCCTCTCCCACTCCCCCTGCTTGTGTTCCCTGTCTCGCTGTGTCTCTCTCTGTCAAATAAATAAATAAAATCTTAAAAAAAAACACACACAACAAAAGATGGAGCAATCTTGATACATTATCACTAATTAAAGTCCATAGCTTATATTAGGGTTCCCTCCCTGTGTTGTACATTCTATGGGTTTTAACAAATGCATAATGTCGTGCATCCACCATTACAGTACCTTACAGAGTAAAATCATTGCCTTAAAAATCCCCTATTCCACCTATTCATCCTTTCCTCTCTCTACCTAAAACCCTGGCAACCACTGACTGATTTTGTACTGTCTCTATAGTTTTGCCTTTTCTAGGATGTACCATGGTTGCAATCATACTGTACGTAGCCTTTCAGATTGGCTTCTTTCACTCAGTAGTATGCATTTAAGTTTCTTCCATGTCTTCTCATGGCTTGATAGCTCACTTCTTTTTTTAAATTTATTTTTTTCTCGATAGTTCTTTTTAAATTTATTTTTTTCTCGATAGTTCTTTTCTTTTTACCGGTGAATAATATTCCATTGTCCAAAGTGCCACAGTTTGTTTCTCTAGTCACCTTCTGATGGGACAGCCTGGTTGCTTCCACATGTTGGCAATTATGAATAAAGCTGCCATAAACATTTATATGCAGGTTTTTGTGTGGACAGAGGTTTTCACTTCATATGGATCAATACCAAGGGTGTTTACTTGCTGGATCATGCAGTAAGAGTATATTTAGCTTTGTTAGGAACTGCCAAACTATATTCCAAAGTGGTTGTACCTTTCTGCATTCCCACCAGCAGTGAACGAGAATCCTTGTTGCTCCGCATCCTTGTCAGCATTTGATGCTGTCAGTGCCCTGTCAGGGACATCCAGGCTGTTTCCAAGAAAGATTTTATCCTGCAACCAAACCACCCTATTTCTCCATCCTATTTTTATTTTAAAAAAGAAAGAAAAAAAAGAGATAATTGGTTGTAAGTCTCTAAATTTAGGGGTTATTTGTTACGCAGCATTAGGTAGCCAAAACAAGAGCCATACATAGACCCCAAGCTATCAGCCAGCACCAACTGCCAGGCATGTGGCTCAGTCATGCTGAATCCTCAAGCCTCAATCAAGCCTTCACATGGCTGCGACTCTAGCACAAGAGATCCCAAGAAGTGGCAAGACCTTCCTAAATTCCTGACTCACAGCAACCATTTATTTCTTAGACCTCATCATGACTACACAGTGGAAATTCAGGACTCTTAGGTTCTTCTCATTTAGTAGAATTGAAGAGAAAAAAAAAGGGGGAGCAAAACTGTATTCTCACCTTGGCTTAGTTGCTTGTTGGCTATACATCAGTAGATGTGGTCCATCACTTTTTAAAAAAAATATTTTATTTATTTATGAGAGAGAGAGAGAGCAAGCATGTGAGTGGGGTGAGGAGCAGAGAGAAGCAGACTCCCCCTAAGCTGGGAGCCCGATGTGGGGCTTGATCCCAGGACGCTGGGATCATGACCTGAGCCGAAGTCAGACGCTTAACGACTGAGCCACTCAGATGCCCCTCATCACTTTTGAGAGACTGTTTTCCACGTTATAAAATGGAACACCACTCCAAGCTCTGCCCACCTGTCAGGGTTGACATGAGAATAATTGTGGCAGTGTATAAAGTATCACTTACTGAAGAAAATTTCAAGTGTCACATAAATGGAGAGAACCAGTAGTGAAAATTTCAAAGTGATGTCTACCTGACTTTGGACCATTACATAGGATTTTCTCTCCATGCAAACTGCAGTCACCCTCAAGATTGCTTGGGGGCTCGCCTTAAGCTGAGACTGTGTCCTTTGGGCATGCTTGCAATGGCCTAAGGAGAGGTCAACCAAAACCTGAAAACTTGCAAGGTAATCCGTAATATACATAATCTACTTGACTGTAACTGCCCTTGACAAAACAAAATGTCTATATAATTCGTAACGATCCAGACTGGGTCTACCTTAGACCAGTAAAAACTAAAATAACCATAGTGATCACAATTTTTTTTTAAAGATTTTATTTATTTATTTGACAGAGAGATAGAGAGAACAGGTAGGCAGAGAGGCAGGCAGAGGGAGAGGGAGAGGCAGGCTCCCCGCGGAGCAGGGAGCCCGATGCGGGGCTCGATCCCGGGGACCCTGGGATCATGACCTGAGCCGAAGGCAGACGCTTAATGACTGAGCCACCCAGGCGCCCCCATAGTGATCACAGTTTATTGGGCACTTACTGTGTGCTGAGCACGGTGCTAGGTACTTCACATGCATTATTTCAATCCTTTACCAACCCCATGGGTAAATATTATTACTCCTTTTTAACTCATTAAAGAAAAAAATTGACTTACAAGTAAAGATGAGGGATTGAATACACATAGATGTGTGTGCTCCCATCCAAAACACCATTAAAAGAGTAAATTGATTTTTTTTTAAAAGCCAAACCAGTGTCTGGCACACAGCACAGGCTCATAAATATTTGTGGGATAGATGAATAAAGTGATGAATGAAAAAAAATTAAAAACCTACAAGAAAGGGGTGCCTGGGTGGCTCAGATGGTTAAGCATCTGCCTTCAGCTCAGGTCATGATCCTGGGGTCCTGGGATCGAGCCCCGCATCGGGCTCCCTGCTCGGCGGGGAGCCTGCTTCTCCCTCTCCCTTTGCTTCTCTCCCTGCTTGTGCTCTCTCTCTCTCTCTCTCTCTGTATCTCTGTGTCTCAAATGAATAAATAAAATCTTTAGCAAAGAAAAAAAAAACCTACAAGATGAATAAAATAGACATTGAGCTCACACCAACAAAACTTTGGAAGATGGAATGAATATTAATGGACTTTGCAGACTTGAGAAAGTTGAATGTTAAATCAGAGAAGCAAGCCAAAGAAATGCCAGGTTATAGCCCAGACTTCCCCACAAGGGGCTGGGATAGGGAGCCCTAGCTACCCCCTAAAGTGGGAGTGGGATGGAGGTAAAAACAGAGGATTCACTGATTTAAGAAGGTGTGGATCCTGGATCCCCTACCCCACTCCAGTCAGTCTTGTGACTCCCACTTCCACAACTGAGCGGAAGACTGAGCTGTTTTCCCAGGAGAGGGCAGAACAGAAGGAGTATGGATTAGAGAAAACCCTACAACTGAAGGTGAGGATAACATGGAAAAACGGAGGGCTCAAGTGACACCAACATACTAAATGTTGAGATCCCCCCACCTCCTTCTTACTTCGGTGCCCAGAGAGCTAGCAGCCAGTCTAGTGTTCTCCTGGCAGGAGATGGAAACCCCCTCTCTGGGCACTTTGACTAGCTCAAGGGGAAAGACACAAAACACTAAAATCAGGTGTTCCCCAATAAAGGAGTGACCCAGATCAGCATACAGCAGAGATCACAGTCAATAAGTACCACACACTCAGAGCTTCCAACAAGTACCTCATTCTTAAATATGAACAGAAAAGCGCCACTAGACATTTGAGGAAAGGCAAATGAAAGGTAGAGACCCAAACAAACATTTAAAAAAGCATTTTGGTGGAGGTAGAAACCGTGCATGAAGAAGAAATCTCTTTTAAAAACTATCATTACTGGGGCGCCTGGGTGGCTCAGTCGTTAATCGGCTGCCTTTGGCTCAGGTCATGGTCCCAGGTCCTACAATTGAGCCCCACATCGGGCTCTCTGCTTGGCAGGAAGCCTGCTTCTCCCTCTCCCACTCCCCCTGCTTGTGTTCCCTTTCTCGCTGTCTCTCTCTGTCGAATAAATAAATAAGATCTTTAAAAAAAAACAAAAATATCATTACTATTTTCAGAGTGTTAAGATATTTTTACATCCATGAAAAAAGAAGAGTATGCTACAAAAAGGAATATCCAGAGACTAAAAAAGAACTCCTGGAAATTACAAATAGCATAAACTTAAAACTCAATAAAATTACTGGATGATAAAACTGAGGTACAACCCTAAGACACAGAGTAAAATGACAAAGGTGGAGAATAAGAGAAATGATAAGAAAAGTGGAGGGTGTACCCAGGAGGGCAATCTTCTGTTAGCAGGGGTTCCAGAAAGAAAGAACAGAGGGAATGAAGGAGAGCAAATCATTAAAGAAATTACTCAGTCAGGGTGTGCAGAGATGCAGAACAACCACAAGTGACAGAAGATAAGGGATTTGTTCCAGGGCTTAGAGCTTACACAGTTATGGAGCTGGTTAGAACACTTGCTATAAATCACTACACATCACCACATTGGCCTCTCAGGTCCTCATCTGGTCTGTAGTGGACCCACCACCTGGTGGGTCTGTACTTGGGTGATATTGGACTTGGGGCAGAGAGGTCAAGGGCACAGCTGGTGAAAGGGTATAAAGACAGAAAGAGGTGGTCGGGTACACAAACACGAGAGTGCCTGGAATCACCTGGGCACCAGGGGACTTGAGAGGGACAGCTTGTGCGTGCAGGGAAAGAGGAGCCCACAGGGGCCAGAAGTTCAGGCTCCCTGTACAGATGCTGGTGTGTGGACAGGAAGGAAGGGTGGGCTGAGGAGGGAAAGGACGCTCCCTGGACAGGAACCTGAGCACAGCCCAGGACAAAGCCCATTCAACGGGGCAGCTGCAGGTTTTCATTCTTGATTCCAGAGAGAGCAAACAGCAGGAGCTCCACAATTATCTGCAAAGTGCATGATACGCAAACAGAAATCAGGGGCTCTGCGGCAGTTCAGATTCACCTTCCGAGCCCTAGGCAGTGGTAATGTGGGTTGTTTTGTCTGTTTGGTAATATGCATGTTTCTGAGGCTCTCGTCAGACAAAAAACGTTCCCATCCTAGATTTCTCACCAAGACCCCTACATGGGGCACTGAGAGAGACCCCTTTGTACCAGCTCTCAAGAGCAGAATGTTAAATTTTCAGGAAATTTGTAAGCCAGTTGTCAGCATACTTGTAGCTTGAAATTGGCCATGCTGGGAGAATTAACACTACAGAAATCAGTAGAAACTACGAATTCGGGCTGCGTTTTACTTTCAGAAAGCTCGTTGTTGGAACATTCACCAGCACACCACTGCCTACGAACGTTAAAACAGGGGAAAATAGATACAGACTGAGTAAATAAGGAAAGTATCGTGATAATGTTAATTATAAAGCTTTTATGGGGGTAAGAGCTACATGCTGCCAACTGTATTAGATGCTTCTTGTCTTGCTTAATCTTAGAAAAGCCCTATGGGGTGGGTATTTATTTTTACCCATTTTATACATGTTAGGACTAAGGTCCAGACATTAGATAATGTGTTCAAGGATACAAGCCAGTAAATAGGAGTCAAGATTTCCAGTCTACGCTCAGGACACCACCACCACAGCAGAGGCAATGTTGTGGAGTACGTCCGTGGGAGGATGCTGGAGCCAGTGAGCCTGGATTCAAACCCCGGCTCTGACATGCACTAAATGTGTGACCTGGATGAGATATTTAATCACTCTTTGCCTGACTTTAACCATCTGATGAAGTGGTTCTTTTTTTAATAGATTTTATTTATTTATTTGAGAGAGAGAGAGAGAGAGCCCAAGCAGGTGGAGGGGCAGAGGCAGAGGGAGAAGCAGACTCCCCACTGAGCAGGGAGCCTAATGCAGGGCTCGATCCCAGGACCCCGGGATCATGACCTGAGCCGAAGGCAAACAGACGCTTAACTGCCCGAGCCACCCAGGCGCCCCTGATGAAGCAGTTCTTAAACCAGAGTCTGGTACTAACCACAAAATTAGTTACTATTACCTTAATTATTGACAAAGCTTGGTGATTTTTTAAATCTTACTTCATATTTAGTAAGACTGACTCAAAAAACACATTTGCTATCTGGAGGATACACAAGAAACTGGCTTGCTGACCCAGCTACATGAAGAGGGGCACTCATGTCTGGTGCTGGTATCTTTGAGGGGGGTGCAATGAAGCTGGGGGTAGAAAAACTTCAAACTGGTTTCAGTTGCTGCTTCAGGAGGCCAAGATGGAGAAGTGAGGCTGGCTTGGGGAGGCGGGTATGCTCACAGTGTAGGAAGCAGCAGGAAGCCCATAGAAGAAGCAAGTTTCTTCTTCTCCCTCTGGCCCTACAATCTCCCTGACACTGCTGTTGGCAAAGTCTCACCTGAGACAGCGACCAAAGCAGAAACATACTGTACAGAGCCCCAGCCCCAGCCCCCAAAAACTGAGTAGAAAAGTTTGGAACTGAGAGACAGTAACTGAATAACTGGCACAGAGACTTTAGCTGAATAGCTTGGTTACCTTTGGGATTTTATTCCATTGAAAGTATTACCTAATTTAAGAAATACTTAAAATTTGGGGTGCCTGGGTAGCTCAGTGGGTTCAGCGTCTGCCTTCGGTTTGGGTCATGATCTTGGGGTCTTGGGATCAAGCCCCTGAGTCAAGTCGGCTCCCTGCTCGGCAGGGAGTCTGCTTCTCCCTCTTCCTCTGCCCCTCTCACCACTCCTGTTCGTGCAGGCATTCTTCCTCTCAAATAAATAAATAAAATCTTAAAAAAAATAAATACTTAAAATTTAAGCTTAAAAGAAAAAAATGCCTGACAGTTGTCCCTGAGCCTGGCACTAAGTGCTCAATATACTGTTATTGAGTGAATGAATGAATGGAAGGAAGCAACTCATGCAAGCATGCATCTACAAGAATTTGTCAAAAGCTACTCTGTGCACTATTCTGGATGTGGACGACCCACCAGGAAACAGAGCACACCGCAGTCCCTACCTCCATGGCGAGGGCATTGAACAGACTTATCACATAAACAAACAAGTTAATTTCAAACAGTGCTAGAAGGTAGGAAGGGGAACAAACATGGTGAAGAATGGGTGGAGAGCATTTTAGGTGTGGCAGGGAGGTCCTCTCCGGGATGGTAACATTTAAATGGAGACCTGAACCGTGACAAAGGACCAAAGTATGAAGGGCCATTGCAAGGCCCAGAGGGAGGAGAGACCTCGGTGAGCTTGGGACAGTGACTGTAACAGGAGTGTACTGAGGGAGAGGGCAGGGGTGTGAGAGCTGTCAGAGCCCAGAGACAGGAAGCACTGGGCCTGGCTGGGTTTCATGGGCTATGCATAGGCCTGGTATTTTATTCTATATGTGGTTCAACACACACACACACACACACACACACACATACACTGTAGTATTTTTAGTAGAAGTTATGGGATTTGTATTTCTCAAAGATCACTCTGGCTGCTGGGTGGAGAATGGATCACAGTGGGTCAAGAACAGAAGGGGAGCCTGGGTGGCTCAGTCACTGAGCATCTGCCTTTGGCTCGGGTCATGATCCCAGGGTCCTGGGATCAAGCCCCACATCAGGCTCCCTGCTCGGTGGGAAGCCTGCTTCCCCCTCTCCTACTCCCCCTGCTTGTGTTCCCTCTCTCGCTGTGTCTCGCTCTGTCAAATAAATAAATAAAATCTTAAAAAAAAAAAAAATGAACAGAAGGAGGGGACTGACTCTATCAGTTTCCCAGGGCTGCCGTAACACATATCCACAAACTGGGGGGCTTAAAACAACAGAAACTTATTCCCTCACTGTCTGGAGGGCACAAGTCCAAAATCAAGGTGTTGGCAGGACTGTGCTCTCTCTGGAGGCTCCAGGGGAGAATCTCGTCTCTCAGCACCTCGTGGCCCCAGATGTTCCTTGGCTTACAGTAGCATAATGCCCATCTCTGCTTCTGTCTTCACAGGCTCTTCTCTCTGTGTCTTCTCCCTGGTGTCCCTGCGCTTCTCCTTTTCTTTTAGGACACTTTTTTGTTGGATTTAGGGCCCACTCAGTTACTCCTGGATGATCTCATCTTGAGATCCTTAACTTAATTCCATTTACAAAGACCTGTTTTTCAAATAGGCAACATTCACAGGTATCAGGGGTCAGGAGGGTCAGGGGAACCACAATTCCCCCACTAAAGAGACCAACGAGGAGACTAAAGTGGTTATGCAGGAGAGGGACAATGGTGGATTAGGGCAGGAAGTGACTGCAGAGATGGAGAAAAGTAGACGGTCTGGATGGGTGGCGTATTAGGCTTCCCCAGAGAATCAGAACCAGTAGGATGTATATTCTTTTATAGAAAGAGATTAATTACAAAAAATTGCTTCACATGATTATGGAGACTGAAAAGTCCCAAGGTCTGCAGTCGCCAAGCTGAAGACTCTGGAGAACCGCCGTGTATTTCCAGTCTGAGTCTGAAGGCCTGAGTGTCCGGAGAACTGGTGACGTAAATTCCAGTCCCAAAGCTGGCGGGCTCAAGATCCAACAAGGGCTGCTGTTTCGTCTGGGTCCAAAGGCTCAGCAAACAGCAGTGTCCCAGCTCATTCAGTTGGGCAAGAGGAGGTCATTCTTGTCTGGCTTTTCTGGTTCTATTCAGGTCTTTAGTTGACTGGATGGGCTCCTTCACATTCTGGAAGGCAATCTGCTGTATATGGATTCAAATGTTCATCCATCCAAAAACTCCCTCAGGGATACTTGCTGAATGACATGTGGCCAATGTCTGGTTATCCTGTGGCCTGGTCAAGCTGACATAAAACTGACCATCACAGATGGGAAGGAAAGGAAAAGGGGGTCTCGGGTTCCAGAAAGACACAGATACTGGGTAGCCTAATTCAGGACCAAACAGCAGAGGTAGAGAAGAGCGGCCTTAGTGAAGTCAGAGGCTGGTGGATGCTGCCCTCTTGGAGAAAAAGCTGAGTCATTGCCTCAACAGTCATCTGTCACTGTCTTGCAGCTTCTACCTTCCCCCATCCCTAGTATTTCCCTGCCAACTACTGAGGCACTTTCCTCTCTTGATGATGGAGTCCTGTGGTTATGATAACATTATCACCAAGCAAATGGATCAGTGCAAAGCTGGATTACACTGGGCACCATCTTGTCGCACAGAAATGGAATCTATGAAACCCTTTCCTTTACATCTCCAGCTCATGCAGGACTGCTCAGGAATATACAATTAATATCAGTCTGCCATACTGCATAAACTCTGTAGCATTCTGATTTCAGTCTGAGTGGGTGACTTCCACACCAGTGGAATTATGAGGTCTGTAACTACACTCAAGATCTTCCAGCTTCTGCTACCTTATTGTTGTCTCCGTGTACTAACATGGAAATCCACTGAGATTTTGATCTATAGCTAACTCTATAGATTTGCACCCCAATATTTTTCTAGAAAGAAACTTCCTCCAAAGTCTGTTTTAGGTAAAGGTAATGTTTAGTTATCTATGGCTGCATAACAAATTACCTCAAAACTAAGTGGCTAAAACAACAAACATTTATTCTGTTGCAGCTTCTGTGGGTCAAGAATCCAGAAGCAGCTGAAACTGTATGGTTCTGACCGAGGGTCTCTCATGAGGTTGTGGTAAAAATGCATCTGACAGCCTGACTGGGGATGGAGGGTGCTCTTCCAAGATGGCTCACTGACATAACTGTGATCAGCAGACCTCAGTTCCTTGTTGCCTGGTGGCAGGAGGCTTAAGTTCCTTATCCTGTGAGCTATTCCCTGGGGCTGCTGGGGTGTCCTCCTTACAACATGGCAACTGGTGTCCCCCAGAGTGTGTGATCCCAGCCAGTGGGCAAGAGGAGGTCATTCTTGTCTGGCTTTTCTGGTTCTATTCAGGTCTTTAGTTGACTGGATGAGGCTCCTTCCTCATCCAGTCAGTAAGGGGGAAGTAAGGGGGAAGCTGCGATGGCCTTTTAGGATCTGCCTTAGAGGTCACACACCCCATCCTTTAGACCACATTCCATTTGTTAGAAATAACTTACTAAGTACAACCCAAACTCAAAAGGAGGGGAGTGAAACTCTACTACTACTTCTTCTTCTTCTTTTTTTTTTTTTTCTTTTTTGAGATAAACTCTACTTCTTGAAGGAAGAAGCATCAAATAACTTGTGGGCACATTTTAAATGTCCAGGTACTCTGGAAGCTTGTCTCTGACACCGAGCAGGCTCTGAGAAATGGTTATCATACAGTGAAGGATGAATCTTCCAGAGCATGTTTATTCAGGAAAACTAACAAGCCACAGATTGGCATTTTCTATCCCTCTCCCTGTGAGTTAGGTGGTGAGAACATCAACAGCAACATCATCAACGAAACATCAACAATAAGAATGGCACCTAATATTTGCTGAGCAAACTTGAGGATGTGAGCATCTCAAGAGCAAAACCACTGCCTGTCTAGTTCTCTACTATATTTCCGGCACCTAGAAGCAGGTGCTCAATAATCATTTAGAATTGAAAGAAGGCATTTTTTTCATTGTAACGTCACTAGAACTTTCTGAGGTAGATATGGTTATTGTTCTCATTCCACAGATGGTAGAGCTGAGGTACAGGGAGATGAAATAATTTGCCAAAGTGACATGGCTAATAGTAGTAGAGTTAAAATTAGAACCTAGACTATCTGACTCTAACCACCACCCCTATCCCACTGGCCATAGAGAAACAGACTGGTGACTTGCAATTACTGAACCAATACTGATAACAACAGGCTAGCCTGGCCTAATGGAAGGAAGATGAGGCCTGTGTTAAAACAAAACACTGGAGGAGCACCTGGCTGGCTCAGTCAGAGCATGTGACTCTCAATCTTACCGTCCTGAGTTCAAGCCCCACATCGGGCATGGAGCCCACTTAAGAAAAATTTAAAAATAATAATAAAGAAAAACGCACCAGATAATCCAAAACACTTCACTTGACTCCAGTGTACAGCCAGAAAGGTGTGTACGCCCACTTTCAGAGGAGCAGCTACATCAACCCATGTGGGCTAGGCCCCGATCTCTACCGAGCTGACATTATCCATAAGCAGTCCTCAAAAGATCTAGCCTCTGACCTCCAAACTGCCCTGATTTCATCTTCAAGTGCATCTTTAAGATTCTCTAGAAAAACAATGTCCACACACACCTCTGGAAGCTGTGCCCATGTTTTTTGCTGTTTGTCTTACTGAACTCTCACAACTTTTGTTTTGAAACAGCATATTTCTTCCTGTTGTGGCCTTAGGAAGAACACATTCTTGAGTTTGAAAAACCTATGATTCACCCTGGAGTGACTCTGTGTGAGGACCAGGGGAAGGTCCATTCCCCAACATGTGTCTGAAGGGCAAGTGGAGAGCTGCTCACGTCTCCGGACCAGATCCCAGCGTACGTTCTGACTTAGGAAATGTATCCAACTCTTCTGGTTTCTCAGAGCCCCTCCTGCCAACTGCAGCAACCACAGACGGATACCACGGCAAACACAGCCCAGATGTGGAAGCGTGAGCGAGTGGAGAAAAGTGTCTGAAAGGCCAGCTTCAGCTTGAGACGCAGGGCAGATTTCAAGTAGAACCCAGGAGCCTGTATAGTTCCAGCTGACCTCTGGTTCTGAGTTGGTGAATAATAAGCAAGTCACTTACCTATTCTTTCCGGACTCAGTTTCCTTCTCAAGAGCTCAGACATAAACACAGGGCTTTCCTTCTCCAAGGGGTGAGGTAAACATGCCAAAGGGAGCTCAGTCCAACAGGGGCACAGGTAAAAGGACACACTGGCCCTGAGAACCCCAGGGGTTGAATCTGACTTGTAGACATTATTCGCTAAGAACAATTTTTTTTTTCTCCAAATTTACATTAGTTACCAACAGTAAAAAACCAGAAGTTTTCACATTTAAAATAATACAGGGGCACCTGGCTGGCTCAGTCGGTAGAACGTGCAACTCTTTTTTTTTTTTTTTTTTTAAGATTTTATTTATTCATTTGAGAGACAATGAGATAGAGAGCATGAGAGGGGGGAAGGTCAGAGGGAGAAGCAGACTCCCTGCCAAGCAGGGAGCCCGATGCGGGACTCGATCCCGGGACTCCAGGATCATGACCTGAGCCGAAGGCAGTCGCTTAACCAACTGAGCCACCCAGGCGCCCAGAACGTGCAACTCTTGATCTCAGGGTTGTGAGCTTGAGCCCCACACTGGACGTAGAGATTACTTAAAATAAAATCTTTTAAAAAAACAAATAAAATAAGATAATTCAGATATCTAAGAACTGAAAACTCAATGTCAGATGGCGTTTCTAAAAGGAACGGTGGACCAGAGCTGAGTACTGGCTGTCGTTGACTTTTGATCGGGCATTATCTCTTCAGACCGGTCTGCCGGTCTCCACCATTCCCTGTTGTTTCCTTTTTAAATTTTTTTTTTTTAAGTAAGCTCTATGCCCAACGTGGGGCTTGAACTCCCAACCCCGAGATCAAGAGTCACATGCTCTATGGACGGATCCAGGAGGCATTCCAACCATTGCCTATTTTTCAAACCCCTTTTCATGTTAGTAATTATGGAAATGTAATTTAAATATTTTATTTGATTTTTCAGAACATTACAACACTCATAAGTATGTTCAAATGACAAGATTTCCTCTTAGATTTTCATTTTGTGAAATTTTGCATAGTTCACTGAAGCTGAGTCTAGGAAGTCCTTGCTTTGCAGGTACCTTATGCATATTCTTGGTCTGTCAGTGGGTAATCTTGACTCCTACAAACTTTGGGGTTTGGAGCTCTTACCATGACTCAGGGGGTAGCTGGCCAGCCTGGGGAAGGGGCAGAGCACTGTGAGAAAAGAGGATACAAAGGGAATATGGGGCCCATATTCCACTCACTCTTTTCTTAAATTAATTAATTAATTTTTTAATTAACATATATTATTTGCTTCAGGGGTACAGGTCTGTGATTCATCAGTCTTACACAATACACAGCACTCACCACCACACATACCCTCCCCAATGTCCATCACCCAGCCACCCCATCCCTCCCACCCCCCTCCACTCGAGCAACTCTCAGTTTGTTTCCTGAGATTAAGAGTCTCTTATGGTTTGTCTCCCTCTCTGGTTTCGTCTTCATTTTTCCCTCCCTTCAGCTATGATCCTCTGTCTTGTTTCTCAAATTCCTCATATCAGTGAGATCATATGATCCTTGTCTTTCTCTGATTGACTTATTTTGCTTAGCATCATACCCTCTAGTTCCATCCACGTCATTACAAATGGCAAGATTTCATTTTTTGATGGCTGCATAATATTCCAGCATATATATATGTGTGTGTGTGTGTGTGTGTGTGTGTGTGTATCAATCACATCTTCTTTATCCATTCATCTGTCAATGGACATCTGGGCTCTTTCCATAGTTTGGCTATTGTATTCCACTCACTCTTAACCCATAGTCAAAGGAGACCTGGGCTGAACTCAAAGGGATAGGGGGAAATTTTCAGGCTTCATAAAGAATTAGATTCATCCACCCCAAGTCCATGTGACACTAAAATTTTATTTATTTTTTATTTTTAAAGATTTATTTATTTTATAGAAAAAGAGAGAGAGAGCATGAATGAGCACACAAGTGGGAGGGTCAGGGAGAGGGAGAGAGAATCTCAAGCAGATTCCATGCTGAGCGTGGAGCTGAATGTGGGGCCCCATCTCACAACCCTGAGATCAAGACCGGAGGCAAGATCAAGACCTGAGCCAAAACCAAGAGTCAGACACTTAACCGACTGTGCAACCCAGGCACCCGATGAGACACTAAAATTTTAATCTAGCACAGGAGTTGACAAACCTCAGCTTGCGAGCTGGTCACCAGTTTTTGAAAACAAAGTTTTATTGGAACACAGCTATGCCCATTTATTTACATATTGTCTATGACTGCTTTTGCCCTAGGAAGGTAGCAGGGAGTAGTTTCAGCAGAGACTGTATTGCAAGGCTAAAATTAGGCTTGCAAACCTAAAATATTTACTATCTGCCCATTATAGAAAACGTTGCCAATCCCTGATCTAGCACCTTGAGTTGCAAGAAAAAGAGGCCCACCCAGGTTAGCTCAAGCAAAGGATGTTTGTGGTCAGGACATAACAGGGAATGTGCTGGATGCCAGGGATATAAGTCACAGAGAAATCAGGCCTCGGTAGAACTAAAAACAACAACTACAGATCTTTCTTATGGGTCTCTGCTTCTCCCCATCTCTTCTCTGTTCTCTTTCCATTGTCTGCTGTCCTCAACTTGCTTTGCCTTCCCTCAGCTTGCACCTGGCTCCTCAGGGCTACCCAGACTTCTATATCATGCAATCCCAAACAGCCTTTCAGCTCTGGTCCCCATTGCTAATGGCCCTGGCTTCTGTGTTTTCCAATTCTGAACTCCCATGGAACGAATGTGACTGGCCCAGACCACCTTTTCAACCATAGGACATTGTCACATGGAGCAGAATGTATTGTCCATTCAGCAGGGGTGACAGGCACAGAGCCCTCCTTTAGAAGAGAATGCAACAAAGTAGGAGCCAGAACTTAGCTAACTCAACTTGTGAGGGACCTGGTCTTTTCTTTTTTTGTTGTTTTTAGTAGATTTTATTTATTTATTTGACAGAGAGAGACACAGTGAGAGAGGGAACACAAGCAGGGGGAGTGGGAGAGGGAGAAGCAGGCTTCCCACTGAGCAGGGAGCCCGATGCGGGGCTCAAACCCAGGACCCTGGGATCATGACCTGAGCCGAAGGCAGACATTTAATGACTGAGCCACCCAGGTGCCCCTGGAACCTGGTCTTTTCTTAAAGTCAGAATTCTTCTAGCTCTCTTGTTCACAACACTGACCAAAAAGCCAAAATCTGAATAATCAACATGCCTGACAGCAGAGGAATAGATCCCACCTGGAGTTTGCTGTTGGGTATTAGTTCAGCAGAGGACCAAGCCCATCCCAGGAAGAGACCAGCAGATGAACTACAGAAACTGTCAGAATGAGAGATCGTAATGGAGAAGGCATGCCCTGCCTAATTTTTGGCAGTCTCCTGCCCTGGTCGCCTCGGGCTGCCCTGCTCCGCTGTTCTTGCCGGACTCGAGGAGACTTGGCAGGTGAGGACCTGGTCCTGATGTTGGATTCTGGTAAGGCCTGAGGCCCCGGGACCCAGACAGGCCCACCCCCATTGGGGTGGAAGGGGAGCCTGATCACCTCCCAGAGACTTCTTAGAGGTCTCACAGGTAGGGATTCCCAGGGAGGGAATGTAATAACTTCTGGAGTGTGAATGTGAATGAATGTGCAGTCCAACCTGGCTTGCTCAAGCGGACTAATTCTGTGACTCCACAGGCAGGCACCCTTAAGGTCCTCAGAAGCCTATGGAGTCTGAGTGGGCCCGTCTGCGATTCCATGGTGAACGGCATACAGTCTATGGTGGCATCGGAATAGTTTCCAATTGTAAGTCACAATGCTGAGTCCGCTACGGCTAAGCCTCACCTAAGCTCCTTCGGGACACAGCCAGACGGGCATCTGATTGGTCTCCTCGTCTCAGGAGGCAACCCCCACCTTTGTCTGTCTCTGTGCCACCGCACATGGGAACATCACCATGGGGTCAGAGCAGAGTAAGCCTACGGTTCCAGAGACCATGATCAAAAATTTCAAGAAGGGGTTTTCAGGAGACTACGGAGTCAGGATGAACCCCAGCAAGTTGAGAACCCTATGTGAATTGGAATGGCCCACCTTTGATGTCAGGTGGCCTTCAGAAGGGACATTGGATGTCCCAACGATTCGTCGAGTACGGCAAGTCGTAACAGGAGAACCAGGACACCCTGACCAGTTTCTGTACATTAACGCCTGGCTAGGAATTGCTCAGACCCTCCCCCCTGGGTGAGATTCGCTTGCAATAGGCAGGGACAGGCCAGGGTCTTGATTGCCTCATCCAAGCGACCTAAAGAAAATCAGCAAAAGCCCCAGTCTCCACAAATCCTAGCCAGAGATCCTGAGGATGAACTGACCCTGCCCCCACCGTATGTACCCCCAAGACCATCTACACCTGGCCCTTCAGCCCCAGACACTCCGCTGCCATTGGTTTCACCGGCGCCCCCAGGCCCAGAGGATCCACCGGTGCCCCCAGGCCCAAAAGATCCACTTTCTCCAGGACCAGCAGCCAGGCTGTGCCCTGGGCCAGGCGCAAGTGCCCTCTAAATGCTGGTACGAGAGGCGGGAACCTGAGAGGCACGATGAAGACGGGACAGTCCAACCCAGCCATTCCATGATGTATTATCAGCCCTTCTCCACCACCAACCTCCTCAACTAGAAACATAACACCCCATCCTACTCTGAGAAACCACAGGCTATGGTAGACCTCATAGGATTCCTCTTCCAGACTCATAGGCCAACCTGGGAAAACTGCCAACAGTTACTCCGCACCCTGTTTAACACAGAGTGATGAAAGTGCACAGCAGTACCTGGAAGAGCACACACCAGCGGGAGTCATCGACCCTGCTGCCTGGGCTAATATGGCCACACCCGAAGAGCGTCAGGCATGGGACTTCACCACAACTGAGGGACAGGCCCACATCCGCCGGTACCAGGAGGTCCTCCTCTGGGGAATCCGGGCAGGAGCTAAGAAACCCATGAACATGACTAAGGTATCCTTGGTCACTCAACAACCAGGAGAGTCCCTGAGGGACTACTATGAAAGACTATGGGAAGCCTACAGGATATACCCTCCATTTGACCCCATGGCACAGGAAAGCCAACAGATGGTAAATACCTCCTTTGTGGCTCAGGCCACCTCCAACATCAGAAAAAAGCTTCAGAAACTAGAGGGTTTTGCCAGGATGAACATCACCCAACTAATAGAGATTGCCAATAAGGTCTACATGAACAGGGAGGTCGCAGCCAAATGGGAAGCCGACAAAAAGATGAAAACGAAAGTCAGCCTCCTTGCCGCCACCCTGAAAGAAAAGAACAACACAAAGATGGGGAGACCCCAAACACCCAAAGGGGGGAAGCCCAGAACCCCCTTGGCAAGGGATCAATGTGCCTACTGTAAAGAGAAAGGGCATTGGAAAAACAAATGTCCCAACCGGGGAAGGGCTCAAAAGCCCAGCCGCTATAAGGAAGAACCCTGAGAGGAGGACCTCACAGGCCTTGAGGGAATGGACTCATATTGAGGGGGACCAGGCTCTTTCCTCCTTGGCCCCCATGAGCTCCCAGTCAAAATGAAGGTGAGGGGCCAACCAGTGACTTTTATGGTTGATACTGGGGCCGAGCACTCTGTTGTCACCTCCCCAGTGGCACCTTTCAGCAAAAGGACTGCGACTATCCTTGGGACCACTGGGACGCAAGCGATACAACAGCCCTTTTGCCAGGTTCACCAGTGTGAACTCGGGGGCCACAAAGTCCGACACAAATTCTTTTATCTGCCTGATTGCCCCATCCCTCTCCTGGGCCGAGACATACTCTCCAAGCTTAGGGCTCAGATAACCTTTGAGCCCAATGGACACACTAGCCTCCAATTGAACCCAAGGCAAGAGGAGATGGGGTCTCTAATACTAGCAATTACCACACCAAGGGAAGAAGAATGGAGGCTATTCTGTGCCCAGGCCCAACTGAGCAGCCCACCAAAGTTCAGACACGCCTTCCCTTCAGTATGGGCTGAAAACAACCCACATGGACTAGCCCGGAATCGGGCCCTTATCATTGTTGAACTGATCCCAGGAGCCCAACCTCAAAGGAAAAGGCAATACCCCCTTCCACAAGAAGCTAAGATCAGCATCCAAGAACATCTGACCAAACTCAAAGAAGCAGGTATTCTAGTCAAGTGCCAGTCAGCCTGGAATACCCCACTCCTGCCAGTCAAGAAGCCAAGAGGGGAATACCGACCAGTTCAAGACCTGCGGGCCATCAACAAGGTGACCATCTCTCTGCACCCAGTGGTTCCGAATCCATGCACCTTCCTCGGCCAAATCCCAGGGGTGACCAGATGGTTCAATTGCCTAGATTTGAAGGATGCCTTCTTCTGCCTCTGCTTAGCTCCCTAGAGCCAGCCACTATTTGCCTTTGAATGGTCTGAAACTGATACAGGGCGCCAGATGCAACTGATTTGGACGTGCCTCCCACAGGGGTTTAAAACTCACCAACCCTCTTTGGGGAAGCGCTGGCCATGGACCTTGCCAGCTTCCCAAGAGAGGCCACACAATGCACCCTCCTCCAGTATTTGGATGACCTCCTCCTTACCAGTGACAAGACTGCACAAAAGGCACAAAGGCCCTCCTACAGCTCCTTTCAGAGTCTCAATACCGAGCCTCATGGAAGAAGGCACAAATTTGCCAACAACAGGTCCAATACCTTGGTTTCCTCCTCACCCAAGGGAAAAGAGAACTAGGGCCAGAGAGGAAAAGGGTCATCATCTCCCTGCAACAGCCCCAGACAAAAAGGGGCCCCATGAGATTTCCTGGGGGCTGCAGGATTCTGCCGCATCTGGATCCCTGGGTTCTCGGCAATAGCAAGACCTCTTTATGATCTCTTAGGGGGACCAGATCGAGAACCCCCTGCCTGGACTGAGGAAGCAGAAGCCGCTTTCACAGAGATAAAGACCACCCTAGGACAGGCTCCAGCCCTGGGCCTACCAGATGTAGAAAAACCCTTCAATCTCTTTGTGCATGAAAAGGAAAAAATAGTGCTCGGGGTACTCACCCAGACTGTTGGACCCTGGCAACGGCCAGTTGCTTACCTGTCAAAGAAGCTGGACCCCATGGCAGCAGGATGGCCACCACGCCTCAGAGCGCTGGCAGCCACAGTCCTACTCATCAAGGAGGTGGACAAACTTACCCCAGGGCAAGAACTTACATCAAGGTCCCTCATGCAGTTGTGTCCCTCATGAACACACAGGGACATAGCTTCCTTTCCAACTCTCGGCTAGCACACTACCAAGGGCTCCTCTGCGAAAACCCGCGGGTCACCCTTGAAAGAGTAAGGACATTAAATCCAGCAACCTTTCTCCCCATGGAAGAGGGGCAACCAGACCATGACTGTTCTGAGGTGACTGATGAAGTCTACATGAGCCATCCAGATCTGTGGGCTCAAGCCATAAAGAATCCAGAGCTCACGCTGTTCAGCGATGACAGCAGTTACCTACAAGAGGGTGCCCGGAAAGCGGGTTATACAGTAACCACAACCACTGAAGTCCTAGAAGCTAAGGCATTACCAGCTGGATGATCAGCTCAACGGGCTGAGTTATATGCCTTAGTCCAAGCCCTCACCCTCAGTGAAGGCAAACAAGTCAACATCTATACTGACTCTTGGTACGCCTTTGCTACTGTACATATACGTGGAGCCATCTACAAGGAAAGCGGCCTCCTAACCACAGCAGGAAAAGCTATCAAGAACAAGGAGGAGATACTGAGACTCCTTGAAGCTGTCTGGCTTCCAAAGGAAGTAGCAATCCTGCACTGTAAGGGACACCAGAAAGGAGACGACCCCATAGCATGGGGAAATCGTCTGGCAGATGAGGCAGCCAAGACCGCAGCCAGTGAGGACATGGACAGAGCCCCTTCCCTCACCCTTGCCCTAACACCCCCGGAAGAAGTCCCTCCGCCCAGTTACACTAAAAAGGAAAAGGAATGGGCCGTGGCTGAGGGAGCCAGCCTGACTGAAAAGGGATGGTGGATGATGCCAGACGGGCACATCTTCATTCCAACAGCAACTGGAGGGCATCTAGTCAAGGAACACCACCAACTCACTCATCTGGGGAAAACTGCATTAGAGGCCCTTCTCAAGAAGCACTACTACGTCAGTCAGCTGCCAGCATTGTGCCGAGCAACGAGTGAATGATGCATAACATGCTAAAAATAATGCTCGGTCTGTACCACGGCCCCAACCAGGTGTCCAGAGGATGGGAGCAACCCCCTTCAAAGATCTAGAGGTAGACTTCACAGATGTGCAGCCGAGCAGGGGGTTCAGATATCTCCTAGTAATAGTATGCACATACTCTGGGTGGGTCGAAGCCTTCCCGACCAGGACGGAGCAAAGGCAGGAAGTAGCTAAAGTCCTCTTGCGGGAGATCATGCCCCGGTTCGGCCTGCCATTAACAATCCATAGTGACAATGGACCTGCATTTGTGGCAGACATTGTACAGGTCTTGACCAAATCTCTCAACATCACCTGGAGACTCCACACCGCTTACCGGCCCCAAAGTTCAGGGAAAGTAGAGCAAATGAATCGCACTCTCAAGGGAACCTTAGTGAAGTTTTGTCAGGAGACTAACTAACCTTCCATGGCTGGATCTGCTACCCCTAGCCTCTTTGCATGATCACTGCACGCCCAGGACATTAGGTTTCTCCCCATTCGAATTCATATATATGGACCGCCTCCCCCGTGCTTGGGAAGCCTTCCAGGAAACTTACATCAAGTTGGAGATAAAGGGATAAAGGAGCAACTTCAGGCCCTGGGGGCCACCCTAAATAAATTACAAAAGTACACCACTGAGAGGGCCCCAATCTCCTTAGGGTCTCAGGTACACTCCTTCCAGAGAGGGGACTCAGTTTGGGTCAAAGATTGGAAGAAAGAACCCCTCAAACCGCAGTGGACAGGGCCCCACACTGTTGTTCTAACCGCCCCTACTGCCCTCAAGGTCTCAGGTGTCACCCTGTGGGTCCACCACTCCAGAGTGAAGAAAGCTCATCATTCAGATGAGGAGCCACGCCAGTGGAGAGTCCAGCCAGATTTCACGAACCCACTCCAGCATCACCTTCGATGAGACCCCACCGACTGATGGACACCTGCTCACCATGGTCCCTGGCTCTTATCGGCGTGATTTCCCTCATCTTGGGAGTCGGACTCTACACTGTTGCCCCTCCTCACTGGACTTTCCCCCAGAGGCTTACTATTGTCATTGCTTATTGGGTGTCCCTAGGGTGTATTATTGCACTTACTTGTCCACAGGTTTCATCTGCTGACGGGTTAGCCACGATGGCTCCTTCTACCTAAAGTCATAGATCCCACTTTTACTGGCCCTCTGCTGTCTACTCCTGAGCACATTTCACCATGGTTTTCCTGGCCCCAGTCAGTCCTGGTCTTCTGCTACCTGGTGTGCTGTTCCTCCTCACTGCCTCTAGCTTGCCCGGCCAGGCAAGGGGGCAAACTCTCATATCACCGTTACTGGCAAATGGACTTTGCAGCTTATCCCCCTCAATCCCACACCAGCGCCCCCACTGACTTCTTCCACCTGGGATGGGCACACACCAAAGTTTGACCTCCATTTTGATGGATGCCAGCTTCTTGATACCTCCTGGGAACCCCATAGGTGTTCCTACCATGGCCCTCACTCAAGTAACTGGCTGGTAGATATCTACATCTGTGGGGGCCCTACGCCTCAACAGCCGAACACCTGCCCTCAGTTCTGCTCGCAAGCCTGGGGATGTGAGTCATGGGTGGCGACTTGGCCGGGAATGGAATGATAGTCCAACAGGTGGTGGAGCCTCAAACAGCAGAGTGACATCTGGATTTCCTTGTCATGCAACGCCAACCCATCCTCTTTCTCTAACAATCACTGTATACCACTCACCCTCTCAGTCTTAGAACCCAATGCCACGTCATGGGCTGTAGGAATCATTCTCCTGTTCAGCCAATATCACCCTATGGGAACCGACCCCATGGCCAAATTTATGATTAAGTCCATGTTCACTCCAAGCCTTACAGTCAATGCCCAGAGTCAGACAGAAAATAACTCGCCCTGGCGCATCCCTGGGTCCCCCATCCACACGCAGCAAGCATCTATAGCGCAACCGTTAGGTATGATTAACGCCTCCCACCAAGCGCTTAACCACTCAAATCCACCTCTAGTGTCTGACTGCTGGATCTGTATAAAGCCTGGTCCTGTCCCAATACCTAGGTGTCATCCTCAACCAATCTACTGTGTCACCTCCCACCTCAGCACCGGGGACCTCAGATTATCCCTTTCTGGCTCCAGTACTGCTGTATGGCAACTCTTCCTCTCCCATCACGGGCCACAGTCGGGTCTGTGCGCCTCACAACACTTTTCTGGCTTGTGATCAAGGTGTATACATCTGCATCACCCCACGCAATCAATCATGCACGTTTGTCAGTCTCTTACCTGATCTTTCAGTCCTCCCCGGGAGCGATGCCCCACTCATATGGAGACGTCCTAGCTGCCCTCGACGCTCCCCCGCAGCCATCCCTCTTATCGTGAGCCTGCTGGCCACGTCAGGTGTTGCCCTCAGCGCCACCGGCGTGGGGATGTCTCTGGTTCAGTACCAGGGGTTAACTCAATAACTCACGACAGACTTTATTGCCCTCACTGAGCTGGCCCTGGCCCTGCAACGCCAACTTGATTCACTGGCCTCAGTGGTCCTCCAAAACAGGCGCAGGCTCAACTTGCTCACGGCTGTGCAAGGGGGGCTCTGCCTCTTCTTACAGGAGGAATGTTGTTTCTATGCTAATGAGTCGGGGGTGGTCCAAGAAACTCTGACCCAATTACAGGAACGAGTGCATCGTCGGTGGGAAACACTCCAGCAGACAACTTGGTGGGATAACCCTCTCCCAGTGGTTCCCTTGGTTTGCCCCCCTCGTCAGCCACCTCCTATTGCTTCTCCTCATAGTAGCATTTGGTCCTTGTATTCTTAATGCCCTTACTAGGTTTATCACTACTCAAATCGCTAAAATCAGACTCCAGTTGCTCCCTACTCACTATTGCCCCTTAGAAGATGGAAATGATGCCCTCTAAACTAGGTGTTTAAAGGGGCATTAAAGGATGGCCGACCGAGCCAGCGAGAGTCCCAGCCCCTGCCCCGGGGCTCTTCCGGGTTCTTCTCCCCGCTCTGCTTCCAGCGCGCGCACCAATCCGGGTTCCTCTCCCTGCCCCGCCTCGCGCAGGCGCCAGAAGTGCCAAGTATGCGGAAGTAGAAGCGTATAAATTACCCCCTTTGTTTGTGCCCTGGGCTCAGACCTTTGGAGATCACTCTCCTGTGAGCCCGCTGGCGTTAAATAAACCTAACCTCCAAGATCTCTGAGTGCCGCTTGGTTCTACCATTGGGCGATCCAGTCCAGGTTCCATAACAGTGGGATTTCAGAAATTACAGCCTGTCCTATCTGGACCAGCAGGAGAAGAAGGGGCAAAAAGAAATTCAGCCTGGGAGAACCTGTCTTGGTTCTGCCACAACCTGAGTGCTGGAATACACGTTACTTTCCTTCCTCCCAGTCACCGCTGGGCCTTGGTCCTCCCCTGATCCAATAATTGGGCTGAGTTAGACCAGTGGTTCTCAAACTACATCAAAAATCACCTAGATGGCTTATTAGAACATAGATGACTAGGTCTCACCCCCAGAGTTTCTGATTCAGCATGCCTGGAAAGGGGTCTGAGAATCTGTATTTCTAACAAGTTCCTGGCTGCTGACCTAGCACCACACTTTGAGAAGCACTGGTCTAGCTCTTCACTAAGACTCCTTCCAGCCATAACATGCTATGAGTCTAGTCTACTCCTTAGCTTACACTGGATGGAGAGTTTGGACTGGGGGCCAGGAAACCTCGTTTGGGAGGAGGTCTTTCCCAAGCCTAACAAGATCACACTGTGCCCCCCCCAACCACCTTTCGGCTTTTGCCACCACAAAGACCCTTTTACCAGCGAGTCCTGGGCTCCAGAAATGCCCAGCTGCTTCTTAGCCTGCTGGAAAATGTTGATTTTCTATTTCTCCCTTGGCCAAACTCTGTGGGTAGCATGGCTCCTCGACACGTACGCCACACAATCGGCTCTCACAACCCACTTCCTCAAGGTGATCCCATGTCGTTCTGCTGTCCATGATAAACAGCTCTAGACTGGGCAGCCCAAATGGAGGGGAAGCCAGCCTGCTGTGGATCTGGAAAGTTCCCCAGAGGCAGATAGATGGCAGCTGCTTTGCTGGCCCAGGCTGAGGCCAAGCCACAAGCTGGGAGGACATCTCAAGCCCAGGCTGCCAACCAGTGATGCAAATTGCCCCTGCAGGGCCTGGCCAGGTCAGAGGGGGCCAGAGGAGCTGGAACTCTGAGTGACAGCTGGGCAGGGAGACACTCTTCAGCCTTCCGCTAAGTCACTAAGAGGTTTCTGAAACAGGTGGCTCAAATTTCCTTGAAAACCCCGAATAATCCCCCATTTGAAGTGTGCGCGAATCTTGTTGTCACCACCTAGTATTAATGGGCGGGCACCGCAGAAGGAAAAAGGGGTTTTCGGCTGCATTTTTGCACACTGACTGGCCTGACAAGCTCAATAAAAGTTTAAACAAATATTAAAAAACACACAGAGAGTCAGGCTGGTTTAAATTAACTTCCCAAGCACTTCACCTACTGTAGGAAGAAATTATAATAAAATGTCAGTGCAAAAATAAACCACGCATGGAAATAAAAATAAAACATAAAATGCCCTCTTACAACTCACTGCTCAGTACGATTTAGTTCATAACAACATATCATTGTACATGAAGTTTTCATAGTCCTAAAGTGTATTTGGGCATTAGGAATGTTGACTCCGAAAAATTCATATTTTACACGTTGGGAAACTGTCCCTTTCCAAGAAGTCTTATGGATGTAAACCATTAAAACACACACACACACACACACACACAATCTGTTAACTCTGAAATAATAATTTGTCCAAATGGAATATGCTGCTTGACCTGTGACCCCAAATTCCATTTCTCTTAGGCATCCTCAATCCTTAGCCTGCTGCTTAGGCTCCGCAATACCCTTTTCTTCACTGCAGGAGAAGGAAACATATGACAGGCTGAGAGGTGACAGGTTCATTCCAGCCATCCTGAATTCTCACCCAGAGGTGGAGTTTATGAAGGGGAGAGTTTATGAATCCTTGGATTCATGGGCTGTGGCTTGTCACATCTTCCACCTTGGTGCTTACACTGAGCCAGACATAATGAGATTAAAAGGGTAGAGTGCTTGGTGCTCTCTTTCCAAGATGGAATAAAGAGAAAGAAAGAAGGCAGGAAAAGCAAAGAGAAAGGAAAGAGGGAAGGGAGGGAGGAGGGGAGAAAGGGAGGAAGAGAGGAAGGAAGAAAGGGAGGGAGGGGAAGGAGGGAAGGAGGGGGGAAGGAAGAGACAGAGAGAGGAGGGAAGGAGGAAGAGAGGGAGGAGAGGGAGGGGAAAAGAAAGGCAGACAAGCGAGCTCCCCCTGCTCAGTTAGTTCATCCTTAAAAGTTCTTTCACAGTCTGGTTACTCTCACTTGGTTTATTCAGCCAAGCTGGCCTAGCCTCACTTCCCAGTCAGAGTGCGGGGGCTAAGAAAGACCTTGTGGGCCCACGTGCCCTTCCTTCCCTGTCTAGGTTTCTGTCACTCCTCAAAGGTGATTTTCTGGGGGAGGGTTTTCCTGGCAGGGTCTGGGTGGAGCAGCATGGTACAGATCTGTGTCTGGCTCCCAGCAAGACTTTCCAGGGGGAACCCATGCTAGCCTCCCCTTCCTCCAGGGTCCTGTCAAGAACTCTCACATAGTGCTCCTGCATCAGAGAGCCCTGCAGAGGAAGCAGGGACAGCAGTGGAGAAGAAACAAGCAGTCATCGGACACACGGAAGTACACACATGTATGACTGTAACTGGGTGTCTCCATATGTAGACACACATATAGATGCCTTTAGATCTTTCCTGGTGTGTTAATTCTGACCTTCCCAAGAGAGTGGGAGTTGACTCACCAGCTGGCAGAGTTTGGACAGCCATGCCAGGGATGTTAGGCCTGACCATCTCTCCAGGATGGACGAGCGGACATGGAGGGCCATACAGACAGAGCGTGAGGAGGTCCAGTCCAGAGGCTGAACACAGACTAAAAAAATGCAACTTATTTCTCTAATCTGCTTGTGCTGATGGTGCCAGAAACAAATACCAGCGGGCCTGGAAAAAATGTTTGTGTTCATTTGCGTCGGCTCTGAGCTATCCACCCCAAAGTGGAAGGAAAAAGAAGAGGAACACCCTCCGGAGCTGTTTTGTCTGGATCACTGGACCCTCTTGCCCCCTTCACCTATGGGAGGGACAGATGGGGGGGGTTGTGGAGCCCCCCCACACTGAGGACCTGAAACAGCCCCTTCAATTTCCCACAAACAAGTTTCAGAAGCGGAAACTAGCTCTGATTCCCCAGGGCAGAAATTGAGAGCTCCACTCTAAAACACTTCCTCTGCCTGGTAACAATGTGCGGAGGAATTTCCACAAATCCCCTTAGCTGTCATGGCTTCCGCTCCTCAACTTGGGCAAAGGCAGTCTGGGACATTCCAGCCCCCACCCCCACCCTGTTTGATCTGTTTGGCTCCTGGATGGGCCTGGAGAACTATGACATACATTTACCTTCCCTATTTTTCCTCCTGGAGTTGAGAAACATCCAAGCCTGACCAGGCTGTGGAAGGAGGCCTGGTCAGCCCAGCAGCATCACCCAGAGGCTGTTCTCTCTCCTCAGAGAAGAAAAGAGCTTCAAGGGAGGGATGGGGAGGACACAAGCGCAGAGCACAGCACTAGGGCAAGAACTTTGGAGCCAAACAACCCCAGGCCTGGCGGGCCCCGCTGCTCCCAGCTGTGTCAAGGGGCTGACTTGAGCTCCTATCTAACAGGCCCGGCATAGGGTCCCACAAGGTAAGCTTAGAAAGCAGTTGGCACAGCCGGGACATGGGAAGAACCTGGTAAAAGTGAGTGGCTACGGCTGACCCAAAAGGTCTGCTACCTTTGCAACAGCACAGTCGTAGTGCTCCCTGCCCCCCACAAGTGTTCCCCAATCCCATGTGCACGGACCACAGTCACCACATGGGGTCTGCTCGGCTCTTCAGCTTCAGCTCACATAGCCCCTTATTAAAAAAAATGGCCAACATCCTTGGCAATGTCCATGCCAGCCATGCTTCACACAGGTACTCCTGGAGCTTCCCGTCCATCTGAGGCCACAGGTGGAGTCCTGGGTTCTGAGCAGAACCCAGGAGGTCCCTGCTAAGCTCTGAGCCTCACTCAGCCAGCAGGTCACCAGAGCATCTGTGCTCATGCCTCTGGTCTAACTTCAGCTCCTAATTTCCAACATGAGCCATGAGGAATCATCTACCTTTGAGGGTCCTCAGTTACTCCATCTGGAAAACTGGAGGGTGTTAGGAACTGAGTTGTGTTCCCTCCAAATTCTTGTGTAAAAGCCCTAACCTCCAGTGTGACTATATTTGGAGATAGGGCCTATCAGGAGTCAATAAAGGTTAAATGAGGTCATGAGGGTGGGGCCTTACACTAGTAGAATTAGCGTCCTTACAAGAAGAGGAAGAGACACCAAGCTCATTCTCTTCCCATGTGTACACAGAGAAGGGTCCTTCGGAGGACACAGCAAAAAGGCCCAGGAAGAGAGGTCTCACCAGAAACCAACCCTGCCGGCATTTTGATCTTAGATCTTAGATCTTAGCCTCCAGAACTGTGAAAAGTAAATTTCTGTTGTTGAAGCCAACCATTCTGTGGTATTTTGTTATGGCAGCCTGAGCAGACTAATAGGTGAGATACAGAATCAGTGCTCTGTGGAGTAAGGGGTACATTAGAGATGCCTCAAAGGCTGGGCAAAGAGAGCCTGAGGAGATAGGACTCCTGATCATTTATACCTCACTTTGCTGGAACCTGTACCAAATGTAGCTGTTTTGTTTTTTTTTAAATTGGGGTTTAAGCTTGTTTTGGGTTTTTTTTTTTTTTTTTTTTTGCCTCAAGGAAGTTTCCTTGATGAATAGCTTTTTTTGAAATCCCAGGACTGAAGGATTTTTAAAAGTTCATGCTTGCCATCCTCATAGTATTCTATCACTTATGCTAAAGGATTATGAAGTCACAGGACTCAAGGACCTGCCTGGTTTGAAGTGTCCAAGGCTTGGGAACAGTTTTGGTTGCCAACATTAAGGGTGCATTTGCCAGGTCCCAGGCTGGCTTCCGTGCTTTACATTTATTAATCCATTCAATCCTCCTCCAAACCTTATGAGGGGTGATATCATCATCATTTTACAAATGAGATGATGCTTTACATCATCGTTTTACATCATTATGGCTCTGACAACTTAAGCCCTTTACTCAGGGCCACACAGAGTGATCTGTCTGATTCCAAAGCCTCCACCATTCTAGAAGAAAGGAGAGGAAGTTGTAAGGCAGTCATTCTGTCAGCAAGTGTAACCCCCAACCTCACCACAGCACAGACCTGCTATATATACTGAAGGGTCTGCCCCTACAATCTCAGGACCTAAGTAAATGAGCTGCTTCCTCATTCCCCGCAGAATTCTATGTATGTCATAAACAGGCATTCAGATCTGTTGCTCTAACTGGTTTTGGCATTTGATGTAACATATTTGGATTAGGTCCTCTGAAACACTAAGGTGAATTTATATAAAATGGGCAAATGATCATGTTGAAATCAGTGTTACTTAATATTTTCTTACTAGACCTGCAGGACTAAGAATGTCTCCTTACACATTCCAGATATTCAAGAAAGAATAACTATAATAACACTGTCATTATTTGGAGTTGAATGAATGATTGGCTACATTAAAACCCTCAAATAATATGCAGATATAATATTTGAACCAATATGAGAGATCAGTAATATTGCTAAATGTAAAAATCACAAAAAAAAATCATACACTTCTACACATCAGCAATAATCACCTAGAAATATAATTTTCTTGGGGCGCTTGGGTGGCACCGTTGTTTGAATGTCCCAACTCTTGATTTCGGCTCAGGTCATGATCTCAGGGTCATGAGTTGGAGCCCTGTGTCAGGCTCTGCACTCAGCGGGGTAGTCTGTTTGAGATTCTCTCCCTCGGCCTCTCCCACCCCCACCCCCGCTCTCACATGGGCTCTCTTTCTCTAAAATAAATATTTTAAAAAATAAAAATAAAAATGTATTTTTTTAAGATTTTATTTATTTATTTGAGACAGAGAGCAGGAAAGAGCACAAGCAGGGAGAGTGGCAGAGGGAGAGGGAGAAGCAGGATCTCTGCCAAGCAGGGAGCCCGATGCAGGGCTCGATCACAGGACCCTGAGATCATGACCTGAGCCAAAGGCAGATGCCCAACCAACTGAGCCACCCAGGCACCCCAAAATAAAAATGTATTAAAAAAAAGAAATGTGGGTCACCTGGGTGGCTCAGTTGGTTAAGTGTCTGCCTTTAGCTCAGGTCATAATCCTGGGGTCCTGGGATTGAGCCCCATGTGGGGCTCCCTGCTTGATGGGGGATCTGCTTCTCCCTCTCCCTCTGCTCTTCCCTGACACTCATGCTCTCTCTCTCTCTCTCTCTCATGCTCACTCTCTCTTTTTCTCTCTCAAATAAAAAAATCTTTAAAAAATGTAGTTTTCTTAAGAAGACACCCATTTCTAAAGGCCACCAAAAACTTTTTAAATATGTAGGAATAAATCCAGAAAAGATATGTAAACCTTCTGTGGAAAATGATCAAACCTCAAGTGATACTTGAAAGATCTAAATAAATGGAGACAAATACAATGTTCTCAGGTAAGAAAATGCAAAATCATAATTATATCAATTCTAGCCAAACTCATCTATATCATTAATGCAGTACCTATAAAAATCCCAACAAACATTTTTAGGGACTTGAAAAGCTGTTTCAAAAATGTTTATGGTAGAGCAACTATTCAAGAAAGCCAAGGCCCTTGTGAAAAAGAGTAAGTTGGTGGGGACCTACTCAACCAGATACCATGATCTACGGTTCAAGCTGGAGAAATAAAAGACAGTGTTCATTGGAATAAGGACAGACAAATGGACTAACTAAAAGGAAGAGAGAACCTAGAACAACATCCATGTACATATGGAAGTTTGATTTATGACCAAGAAGATACTTCAGATAGCAGATAAACCCTGGACTAATAAATGGTGCTCAGACAATTGGTTAATTACATAGAAATAAGTGAAATTGCATCCCTGCTTCACATATACCAAAAAATCCATTCTGGGACTTCAATATCAAAAATAAAACTCTCAAATCCTTAGAAGGCAACATAAAGAGGGACACCTGGGTGGCTCAATTGGCTAAGCATGCAACTCTTGATTTTGGCTCAGTTCATGATCTCAGGGTTGTGAAATTGAGTCCCATGTTGGGCTCCACGCTCAGCAGGGAGTCTAAAGATTCTCTCCCTCTCCCTCTGCCCCTTTCCCCTGCATGCTCGATCCCTCTCTTTAAAATAAATAAATCTTTGGGGCGCCTGGGTGGCTCAGTCGTTAAGCGTCTGCCTTCGGCTCAGGTCATGATCCCAGGGTCCTGGGATCGAGCCCCGCATCAGGCTCCCTGTTCCGCCGGAAGCCTGCTTCTCCCTCTCCCACTCCCCCTGCTGTGCTCCCTCTCTCGCTGGGTCTCTCTCTGTCAAAATAAAATAAAATAAAATCTTTAAAAAATAAAAATAAATAAATAAATCTTTAAAAAAAAAAGGCAACATAAAAAAAATATTTGTATATGCTCAAGGATTGAGAGGATTTTCTAATCAAGAATAAAAAGCCCAGGGGCACCTGGGTGACTCACTTGGTTAAGCATCCCACTCGATTTTAGCTCAGGTCATGATCTCAGAGTCAAGAGATCAAGTCCTGTGTCAGGCTCTATGAAAGACTGCTGAAGATTCTCTCTCCGGGAGCGCCGGGGTGGCTCAGTTGTTAAGCGTCTGCCTTCGGCCCAGGTCATGATCCCGGGGTCCTGGGATCGAGCCCCCCATGAGGCTCCCTGCTCAGCAGGAAGCCTGCTTCTCCCTCTCCCCGACTTGTGTTCCCTCTCTCGCTGTGTTTCTGTCAAATAAAATTAAAAAAAAAAAAGATTCTCTCTCCAGGGCGCCTGGGTGGCTCAGTCGTTAAGTGTCTGCCTTCGGCTCAGGTCATGATCCCAGGGTCCTGGGATTGAGCCCCGCATTGGGCTCCCTGCTCAGCGGGAAACCTGCTTCTCCCTCTCCCACTCCCCCTGCTTGTGTTCCCTCTCTCACTGTGTCTCTGTCAAATAAATAAAATCTTTAAAAAAAAAAAAAAAAAGATTCTCTCTCTCCAAAAAAAAAAGATTCTCTTCCTCTCTCTGTGCCACTCCTCACCGTTTGTGCGCACACTGCTGTCTTTCAAAAAAAAAAGATAAAGGAAACAACCGATAAATTCAACTACATCTGAAAAAGAGAAAAGCTACTAGGAATAACTTAACAAAGGATTAATATAGAGAATATATAAAACACTTCTATAAATCAAAAATGAAACTAAAAAGTAAATTAGGGGTGCCTGAGTGGTATAGTTGGTTAAGCAACCGACTCTTGATTTCGGTTCAGGTCATGATCTCAGGGCTGTGAGACTGAGCCCTTTATTGGGGTCTTGCTGGGTATGGAGCCTGCCTAACATTCTCTCTCTCTCTCTACCCCCATCCCCCCTGAAGTAAATAAGTAAATAAATAAATAATAAACATGAGCAAAGGTCTTAAAGTATTTCACAAAAGAGGAAACACAAATGGCATGTCAACATGTGAAAATACGCTCAACCTCATTAGTCAGAGAAATGCACATTAAAGCCTGGATGAGATGCTCTCTCACACCACATTTTTTTCCCTTAAAGATTTTATGTGGAAAACAAAAAAGAAAAAAAAGATTTGATGTGTTTATTTGACAGAGAAAGAGAGAGCACAAGCAGAGAGGAGGGGCAGAGGGAGAGGAAGAGGGACAAGCAGACTCCCCAGTGAGCATGGAGCTGACAAGGGGCTCGGGCTCAACATGGGGCTCCATGCTGGGCTCAACCCCAGGACCCTGAGATCATGACCTGAGCTGAAGTCAGATGCTTAACTGACTGAGCCACTCAGGCACCCCTCAAACCACATCTTATCACTCCTACTCCTTCACACCTACCAAACTGACTACGACTAGGAAAGTTGGTCAATCCAGGTCCTGGAGAAAATGTGGAGCGTCAGGAACTGCCATCTACTGCTGATGGTAACATGAACTGGTACAACCACTTTGAAAAAAAAGTTTGGCCTTACCTAACGAAGATGAATATGCATGCTTTCTATCAACCCACAATTCCACTTCTGTGTTAAGTATCCCAGACAAACTGCTGCCCAAAGCGGGACAGGCAACAGGCACAGATGTTCTTAGCAGGGTTGCTAGGGAGATCCAGAGCCTGAGGGAGGAAGAGAGGCTCTCAGGGCACAAAAGGTAAGGTGACATTCAGCTCAAGGGTTGGTGTAGGCTGGTGCCTCTAATACCACACCCAGGGTGTCTGCAGCAGGTGGGGGGGCAGGGGTTGAATAGTAGTTCCCCAAAAGACATGCGCATGTCTTGAAACCTGTGAATGCGATCTTATTTGGAAAAAGTCTTTGAAGATGTAGTTAAGTTAAAGATCTGAAGAGGAGATCGGTTCAGGATAATCTGGGTGGGCCCTAAATTCAGTGATAAGCAACCTTGTAAGAGATAGATAGAAAAGAGACACAGGGAGAGAAGGGGAAGGTCATGTGAAGACAGAGGCAGGGACTGGAGCGATACAGCCACAAGCCATCAAGCAAGCAACACCTGGAGCCACCAGAAGGTAGACAAGGCAAGGAAGGACCCTCTCCTGGACCCTTTAAAAGGGGAGTGTGGCCCTGAGGACATTTCGATTACAGACTTCGGGTCTCCAAAACTGGGCGAGAATAAATTTCTGTTGCTTTAAACCATCCCATCTGTGGTCATTTGCTAAGACAGCTACAGGAAAATAACGGTGTCTCTCTTGCCTCACTGTAGCCCCACCTCTGTTGTTCAAAAGAGTAAAAAGAGGAAACAATCCTAATGTCCATCAACAGCAGAATAAATTGTGGCGTTATCTTGCAATGGAACATTATAGCTGAATGAATGAACTGCAACGACATGGGTCCATTTGAATGAATCTCAAATGTTGAGTGAAGGAGCAAACCAGAGAAAACTATAAGTATGATTCCATTTATATACATTCCAAAAGGAAACAATGTTATTATCCACGCACAGATAGTAAAGCTATAAAGAAAAGCAAGTGATTAACCAAAACAGTGATTATTTCTGGGAGGGAGGGACAGGTGATTGGGAAGAAGCACTCAGTATATAAGGTTGTGGGATCTAAGCTGGTTGCTGGGTAAAGCAGTATTTCTTCTATTGTTCCTCTTTATATTCTACATGTACCTTATATAGATTTTGTGATATCTTTGATATAATTTATAATGAAAATTAATTAACAAAGAAAGTATAGGCTTATGGAAATTAAGCCAGTGTGCTGTTTCTTCTCAGATGAAGGAGTCCTTAAGACCTGGGCTAGCGAGGTCAGAAGTCACTCAGTCAGGGGCTCCTGGAGGGCGCAGCGGGTTAAGCGTCTGACTCTCAGTTTCGGCTAGGGTTGTGACCTCAGGGTCGTGAGATCAAGCCCTACCCTGGGCTCTGCACTCAGCAGGGAGTCTGCTTGAGATTTTTCTCTCTCTCTTCTCCTCCCTTTGTCCCTCCCCATACCCCGGACTCATGGTCTTTCTCCCTCTTTAAAAAAAAAAATCACTCAGCCAGGCACAGACACATCTGCACCAAACTCCGAGGAGGGCCGATAGTATGCTGGGCTTTGGGCTGCAAAATTTGTAGGGAAAGATGGTGAGAGCTCAGCCAAGAGAGGGAATGTGCGCTGACTCATTTGCAAAGTAAATTTGCAAACTGAAATGTATTTAAGGGCAAGGATATTTTTGCTACCCAAAGCCTGAAAGCTTTAGGTGATTGATAAAGAGATAAATCTACCAACTGGATAAATGCCATCCAGTAAAAATGGAGGATTGACCACATGTATTTAACATTCCAAAGATGGGATTTTTTTTTTTTTGAAATACATAAACCCAGAAGGACAACAGCAAAACAAAGCAAAACAAAACAATATCCCAGTACCAACAAGAAAAAGAAAGCAAGAGTACACATCTCTTGATGAAGACTGAGTAAAGTACAGAATTGTTGAATCAATATATTGTACACCTAAAGATAATATAACACTGTATGCTAACTATACTGGGAAAGAAATAAATGAAGAGTTAAAAAAAAAAGAAGGAAGGAAGGAAGGAAGGAAGGAAGGAAGGAAGGAAGGAAGGAA